>NW_011494937.1:2079044-2082635 GCF_000754665.1 Bison bison bison
TGTATGGGTCCCTACAGATGCTGACAGGCAAGCCGGCCATCCTGAAGTCCTCCAGTGACTTGCTGGATGCCAGTGTGGTCTCGACCACCTCTCGCTACATTGAAGAGCAGCAGGCCACACAGCAGGTGCGTGCAGGCAGCTGGCAGCCCCAGGCTGGAGGAGACTGCGGACAGCTCAGGGCTCCTTGCCAACCTCGGTTCCCACCCTTCTACCCTGCAGCTGATCCTGGACCAGCAGGATCAACAGCTGGAAATGGTGTCTGGGAGCATCTCAGTTCTGAAACACATGTCCGGCCGAGTTGGGGAGGAGCTGGACGAGCAGGGCATGTGAGACTGGGACCCCGGGGGTGGGCCAGGAGCCCATGGCCAGCTGCTCTGGTGTGCACAGAGCCTCCAGGGGCTGATGCCTTCCTGGTCTTGGCAGTATGCTGGACGCCTTTGCTCAGGAGATGGACCACACCCAGTCCCGGATGGATGGGGTCCTTAGGAAGATGGCCAAAATATCCCACATGACCAGTGGTGAGTCCCCTGGGGTGGGAGAGTGGGGAGGGGTGCTGCCTCCCCTCTGTGAACTCTGACCCTCTTGCCCCCAGACCGCCGACAGTGGTGTGCCATTGTGGTGCTGCTGGGGGTGCTTCTCCTGGTCCTCGTCCTCTTCTTCTCTCTCTGATTCCGGTCCTCCCCAGGGGGCAGCCCCTCCAGCTGCGGGGAGCTGGCAGGGCCCTGCCCCCTGGGAGGATGGGGAGGTCATGCCGGGGGAGCTGTCCCAAGGCTCTCATCTAGAGAGGACCCTCAGGGCCCTGGGCTGGAGCCCCTACCACCAGTCTGGTCTTAAGTGCACTTAGGGGGTGGTGGAGGAAGGGAACCTCAGACACACCCCTCCCCATCTCTACTCCCCAAAGCCATTGCTTTGCCCCTGTGCCTTCTACATGTGCCAACTTGGAAATAAAATCCCAGCCTTTATTATATATGTTTGTATCATACGATATGGTGATCTGAACTGGTGGCTGCCCCTGAATGGGAACTCCTGTTCTAAGACGCCTGCTTGCACACCCTGGGGCCAACTGTGCATGCGTGCCCATGTGTGTTAGGGATTTCAACGGTTGACATTCAGTGCAGAAAAGACTATTCTGGTGTATTTCTCAGATTTCTTTTATTACCATCAAAAAAATCCAACCACTGATTTTTCCTTGAGTTTTTGAACTTCAGCCTGAACATCTTTTGCTTGTTCTGTGTCGCCAGTAGATGAATCCCTTTAGCTGGGGAGCTCAGCTATGACTTCTGAGGGGCCTCTCAGTACCACGAGGCTCTCTTGTACACCAGGTCACTTCCATCCTTTTGTGATGCAGTGTTCTAATAAGGTGTGAGCGTGTGCTCAGTCGTGTCTGTTTGCGACTCCATGGACTGTAGCCCTTCAGGCTCCTCTGTCCATGGGATTTCCCAGGCAAGAATACTGGAGTGGGTTGCATTGCCATTTCATTCTCCAGGGGATCTTCCCGACTCAGGGGTCAAACCTGTGTCTCCTGCATTGCAGGCAGATTCTTTACTGCTGAGCTACCTGGGAAGCCCGCTACAAGGGGGCGTTTGTAGATTTAAGGACTTTGTTGTAGAGCCTACCCGAGTCGGAAATGATCCCTGTAAGCTGGGTAAACTTGTAAGTGAATATTCACTTAATGTCCTGGATGTTTCCATCCTGAGCAGTATGTAATCTGACATCAGAACCACCTTGTATCTTTGACACATTGTTATGTGTTATGTGTTACAAGGCTGTCTGTCATCCCATTCAGCCCCAAAGGCTGATTTGTCAAGAAGAACCAAATATGTACAGATTCCCTTTTTTTGGGGGGGGGGGGAGCTGTGCCAAGCAGCTTGCAGGATCTTAGTTCCCCGACTAGGGATCAAACCCAGGCCCCCTGCAGTGGAAGTGCAGAGTCTTAACCACTAGACCACCAGGGAAACAGGGAAGTCCCCCTCTCTTTTTTTTAATTTTTATTTTTCTTAATATATGTATTTTATTGAAGTATAGTTGACTTGTTTTTCCCTTTTTTATTGTTGTTTTTAGTGCAAAACCACTACCACTGATGTTATGGTTCAGGTTGTCTCAATCCATTCTATACTTGGTTCTCAGTCTTCCTGGGCTTAAAAGACGTGCTTCTGGGGGTCTGACACCACCTTGCTGGGATTGCTTACATGTTCAGACAGGGCTTTCTGTTCCTTGAGGTGACTTTGGACCAGAATCACCTCAGGATTTTTGTTGGTGACGCTGTTGGCTCCCCCAAACCCTGCTTTCTGTTGGCTGAAGCGAGGCTTCAGGACTCCAGAGGGGGCTGGCCTTACTGAAACATGCCCAAGTGACCCTGTGAATTGTCACCCTCAGTGATCTTCCCTATCGAAGTCTGAGACTCCCTCCAGTCCTCATGGGGTGGTGGGACCTGGACTGGGCGGAGATGAAACCTCTCTGTCTACGTCCCCAGCATGGATATCTTGATTTGATGGATTCTCTTAAGATCAGTCAAGTCCTCCCTCACTGCTTGAGACATCTCTGAATCCACAGGCTCCTAAGGTATGTTTTGTCTTTTGTTTCAGTTGATAGAATTTTCTTCTGTTCATATCCTCAGGATATGAAGATTCATATCCTCTTTAAAGCTATCCTGACTTATATATATATATATATATTTTTTTTTTTTTTTTTTTGCTGCACAGCGCAGCATGTGGGATCTTAGTTCCCCTTGATCAGGGATCATAGAACCTATGCCCCTCTGCACTGGGAGCAGTCTTCACTTCGGGACACCAGGCAAGTCCCCCAGTGTTCCTCTGAATGCACTGGTTCAGGATGGGGTGAGGGGTGTGGATGCAGGTCAGGACTTGTGTCTGGGGCTGGGGGTGTCAAATACCATGGGAGGGCAGCAGGTGAGGGTGTCAGTAATCAATTGATGGAGCTGCTGCCCTTTCAGCTTTGGAGGGGATCCTGGGGGACCCCAGAGCAGGATTTAGGGCTTACACCTGTGAGGCAACAACCTGGGGTAACCTATTGGCTGCCTGAGTCTGAAGCTGTTTCCCCATCTAAAATGGGGTCCCCCTCAAGCTGACTGAAGAAGGAAATGGCACCCCACTCCAGTATTCCTGCCTTGTAGAGGTAGATGGCAAGCACCCATGGAAAGTGCCAATTTGTAAATGCCTTGGATGGAGGAGCCTGGAGGGTTACAGTTCATGGGGTTTCAGGGTTGGACACAACTGAGCAACTAAACTCGTGACGTTAAGGCATAATGTTTGGCATGGCCATCCTGAGGGCCCCCTACCCCCACTGCGTTTGTCAGTGTGACACCCTGGGGTATGGGGGTGTGGACGGAGGGTGGGACCCACCACCCCATGCCCCAAGTGAGCAGCTGGCAGCAGGGCTGTTACAAAGGCGTTTAGTTTATTCTCCTCATCAGTATCACTGATATTCTCACGGTTCACATTTCCCAGTGCGGCTCCTCTTCTTACAGTAGTTAATGTGCAATCTCACTTACGGGCCCGGGGGTGGGGAGGGGCTCGGCCCAGGGCGGGGAGGGCGTTGGCACTCCACGCAGACAGACTGTTCTGCGTGAAA
>NW_011494937.1:2082735-2090328 GCF_000754665.1 Bison bison bison
AGGCGAGGGTGAGTGGGCGGCCGGCAGTGGGGAGGGAGGTGGCCCCCCCAGTCTTTTTTGCGTTGGTCGGTGGTTCTCCATGTTCCTTTCTGGCTGCCCGGGCTTGGGGGTCCATGCAGCGCAGCGCAGGGCAGGGTGGGCTCGGGTGGAGGGGGCAGGGAAGGCAAGAAGGAAAAGCAGCAGGACACCCAGGAGCAGGAAGCAGGGCGGGAGGGCGCAGGGGTGGCTCCCGGGGTAAGGCACAACCCTGTCTTTGGCTCTCCTGGTGAGGAGTTTCCTCCCCTGCACCCCTGCCCAGCCCCACTCCCCACCCCTCCCCAGACCGCCAGGGGGGCGCCTCCTGGGGTCCCTGAAACAAGAGGGCTCTGCTACCCAGCCCAGTGCTGCAGGGGCTCAAGAATAAAGGCGAGGAGGGGCTGGACAGAGGCCTGCCCAGGACAAGGGGGTGGGGAGGGAGAAGACCCCAGTCCCAGAGAGCTGGCCCCCACTAAGGCCTGGAAGGAGGGGAGCGCCTGGGGACTCCGGCTTCCTTGTGGGGTCTGGCTGGAGCCCCAGCCCACCTCTCGGCCTTGGTCGGCCCGGCAGCTTGCCAAGTGACCAGGATATTGTGCTTTGGGATCTATGCTGGGGTGGGTGCTGAGACCAGGATTGGGGTGGGGGGGGCAGGATAGATGTGACTAAGGTGCTTGTGCTTTAGTTGGGGTGTTGACTCCCCCTACACACTTGAGCCAGCTGAGGCCAAGAAAGCAGAGTCCCAGGACCCCAGCTGGACTGATCCCCCCACCCCTGCAACAAGCAGATGTCAGGAAGGACCCCCCCCCCCGCCCCCACCGGCTGGTGGGGGCTCCTGGGGTTCGGGGGGGGTAGGCCTCCAAGTCAGGTTTCAAGGGTCCAGTGGGCCCCCACCACCTCCTGTAGTCCCCTTGCCTTTGGAGAGAGAGGCTGCTGGGAGCAATGGGCGAGTCAGATTGGGGAGAAGACAGAGGCATGAGAACAAGGGCTAGAGACAAAAATGTGAAATTGCAAAGAAATGACACCCAGTGGGTGTGTGTATGGGGGAAGGGGAGTAGAGTTAAAAAAAAAAAAAGAACCCTCTGAGTTTACATGTAGAACTCAAAAACCTGGGACACCCTTGCAATGGAGCCCCATGGGGGAGGCATTGAGGGGTGAGTGGGAGCTGGCCGGACCCAAGGAACCCAGGCAGAGTGGGGCTTGGGGGGGCCCCACCTTGGAAACGCGCACCCACACTCCACACACATGCGCAGCACATTCAGCCTGCCCCCTGGCCCCCACCCCGTCCTGCCTTCCACAGCTCCACAGCTCCGGGGACCAAAGGGGACATCAGACCCAGTCCCATTGGTTTGAAAAATAAAAGGAATCTTATACTTCAGTATTTCATTAGCTAAAAAAATGTTTTAAAAAGTATGTACAGGGGGTGGGGGCTGGGAGCCCTGCCGTGGGGGCGGGGTAGGGGTGAGGAAGGGAGGGAAAGGCAGCAGCCCCCTCCCCCTAGCCGGCTCCCCTGGGTTCCACCCCTGGTCCTACTGCCTCTTATGTCTTCATTTGTTTAAGAGCAAAACTTCTACACACGCACGCGCGCACACACACACATGCACACCCACACGCTTCTGCACGCCCCGGAAACCTCTCCTCCTGTCCTCAGACCCACGGTCTGCCCCCAAAGGCCCCCCCTCACTCAGGACCTGCCCCTCTCAGGCCCCAGGGGACTGGTGATGGCAAGAGAGGCTGAGCACAGGGAGGGGAAGAGAAGGGCGCTGGGCCTGCCACCGCCCACCACCTTGGGTCGGTCAGTTTCTCTGAGCCTCAGTTTCCTCAGCTGTAAAATGGGCAGTCCTCATGGCCTCGCCTACCCCAGCCCCCAGGTGCAGGGACAGACGAGGGAAACAGGAAGGCGCTTTTGGAAACGTGGAAGCACTGGGAGGTGGTGGTGGGAGGGGTCCTGAGAACCCGGGGGCCCCTGCAAGTCCCGAGGGGCTGCAGTGGGGGGGCGGAGCCTGAGGAATGCTCCCGCTTGGTGGCCCAGAGCGTGGGAAGGGGGTCTTCCCAAGCTCCCCCAGGCTGGCCCCTCCCTGTGCCTGGCCTGGTGAGTGGGGAGAGAGTCACTAGGGGTTAGGAGACGGGGAGCAAGAGCCCCCCGACTGTGCATGAGTGTGTGCTAGAGAAGGCCACGCAGACCTCGCACCACCTGCCATCCTCTCCCAGCCCGGATCCCCGATCGGCTTGGGGTCAGGGGATGGGACAGGGGAGGCAGAGGAGCCCGGAGCATGCAGCACCCCCCGCGGGTCCTGGGGAGGGACAGACAGTAGTAGCTCGTGACCAAGATGGCGGGTGGGTGTGACAGGAGGGGGAGTGTGACGGCCCCGCGGGAGGGTCTGGTGGGGGTTACTGGAGGGCCTCCTCGGCCGAGGGGCCGGCCTCGCCATCGTGGCTGGCCGTCTCGAAGCCGTGCTCCACACCCATCATGTCCGGCTCTATCTTGCCCGTGTAGCTGATGAAGGTGGTGTAGGCGTCGCCCTCGGCCATGAGCGGCTTGACCTTGGGGATCCAGCTCTTGCGCACAACGCGGCGGGCGTTGGTGCACATGTCGGCCGCAATGGCGTTCATCTCGCTCTCCTTGAAGTTGGGGGCGAAGTTCTGGCAGTAGTCTGCAGGTGGAATGAGCCACCCTGGGTAAGCTCCCCTCCCAAAAGGCCCTCAGCTGCCGCGGAGCTGGCATCCTCCCCACCTCAGGGCACCTCTGCCCACCCCTCAGAGCTGAGGGGACTGAGGCCTTGCAGATGGTTGCTGCTGTTGTTTAGCTGCTCAGTCGTGTCTGACTCTTTGTGACGCCATGGACTGTAGCCCACCAGGCTCCTCTGTCCCTGGGATTCTCCAGGCAAGAATACTGGAGTGGGTTGCCATTTCCTTCTCTAAGGGCTCTGCCCAACCCAGGGATTGAACCTGTGTTTCCTGCTTGCCAGGCAGATTCTTGACCACTGAGCCACTTGGGGAGCCCGAGACCTTGCAGACAGCATGCTACACTACATCAGTGGCCCAGGCTGGACCCAGCTGGGCCACGTGTGTGGGCTATGTGGAGCTGATGCGGGACACCTGGGTGCTCTTGAAAACTAGGCGTCATTTGCCAGAATTTAGAAACCGGGATTTCCACTAGACTTCCCTCTTGACAACTGGCTGAGGCCTGCGGGGAGATCTATCACTCCACGACCAGCCTACGTTGGAGACCCTCTCCTGTCGGCTCTGTGGCTTTCCTTCAGTGTCCTCCCCATCAAGAAATCTCTAACCAATCACAGCCCTCTTCCCAAGAAGCCTAGACTGAACTTCAGAATCCTTCTTAACATCAAAGCCTACCTACTGATCCATCAGGGCCAACACCAGAGAAAAGGACCCCCTGCCCGCCTGTCCTGGGCCCCCAACCCTGACTCCAGAATGGCAGGCACTCACACTTGACGGCGTGGAGTACGCGACTGTCCAGCGGTTTGCGGCTGGGGTTGTTACTGGAAGAGCGGATACCGGTGCCACAGCTGTTGGCCAGCGTGTTCCTGGTGAGGGCACAGGGGAGGGGAGTCAGGCCCCCACTGGTGGTGAGCCCTCCAACCCTGGGGGCTCTGGTGGGGGCCTCACCGGTCAAAGAAGGAGGCCAGGAGGCGCCGCAGCAGGACCTTGTGCCGGGTGCCCGCGCTGACGTGGCAGTTCATGAGCTGCGCCCTCGTGATGTACACGTTGGTGCCTGGAGGGGGAGGGGGGGCGAGAGGATAGCCAGGGCCCGAACTGCCACATTCCCTACTCGTCCAGGGCCGACCAAGACCCCCCTTGATAACTCAACCCAGAGCTGCCTTCTCGACACTCAGGAAAGGAGAGAGACTGTGGCACCACCATCCACGGGGCACCCAGGTGCCCACCCAGCCACCAGTGTCAGAGAAGAACAGGCAGAGAGCATGGAACCCTGGCACCTTGAGTCCTAGGGCCAAATTCTTAACCGCTGTGTTGGTCAACCCTGGAACCACCCCCACGAAACCACTGATCTATGCCAATGTGGCTGAAAATGCCAGCCAATGCTTATACCCGCCTCTGGGGTGGAAACCTACAGGCCAGCCTTTGATTTGTATCATTATGAAGGGGCATCAGGGGCCCCAGGACCCAACCCAAATGAGGGGGCAGGGGGAGCTCAGGGAGGAGGTAAGGCCAGCCCACCTGTCACCAGCTCCAGCTTCTCTGAGGGGTCACCCTCGTCGTAGAGCTTGGGGTGGCAGCGGTTGCCAATCTGGTTGATGAGCTCGGCGGGGAGAGATGCGAGGTCCTGCCGCACTCGGATGCGATTCCGAGACTCGGGGGCCACCTGCTCAGGGAGGGCCTCCACCTTCTCAGCTGTGCGGGGGGGAGAGAGGTGTGCTGGGGTCGGGGGTGGAAGTGGTGGGGAGGGCAGTGGGGCCAGGCTGGGGACTGGCGGGGGCACCTCACCAGTCTGGCCGACGTTCATCATGCTGTACATGGTGTACATGTTGCAGATCTGCCGGTACTGCTCGTCCGTGCCCTCCTCGCCCGCGTCCTCCTCCTCGTCCTCCTCGTTGTGGTAGGAGCCGGGGCTGTCGCTGGTGTAGGCGCTTGAGGTGCCGGGGCTGGTCCGCTCTGATGTGCTGGGCCCACTCACCACACCGCCTGCTGCCGCCGCCGCCGCCGCCGCACCCCCAGTCGGCGGACCGGCCCCCGCCCCCGCCGCCACCCCGGTGGGCTGTGCCGCCGCCACCACGGGGGCCTGCTGGGCCGGCCGGTTGACAGCCAGGTCTGGCGTGGAGAACTTGGCCATTTTGCGGCTGCCGTTGCTCCCGCCGCCGCCCCCAGCCTCCTTCTGGCCGCTGTCCCACAGCCGCTTGGCCACGGGCGTGCACTGCACAGAGTCCGACTCCTGCTGCTCCGTCTTGACGCGCGACACCAGGGGCAGCGGAGTGCCACAGGCCGGCCAGCTTGACGTCTGCGCCACGGGGCTCTGGGGCTCGGACGAGGGGGCTTCCTCAGAGTGCAGGCCCTGGGAGTCGCAGCTGGGGGAGCTCACCTTGAGGAAGAATTCGGTCCCCTTCTCCATGATCTCCTGGATCTGCAGAAAGCCGGCCGTGTACATGAGCAGGAACTGGTCACCCATGTTCATGCTCAGGCGGCCCGTGTAGCAGAAGCTGAGGATCTGCTGGAAGGACTGGGGCTGCACGGCTGCCGGCAGCTCCACCACGGCGCTCCGGCTGCTGTTGAACAGGTCCCGGAAGTAGGAGCTGCTGGCGGCCAGCACGGCCCTGTGGGCCTTGAAGGCGTGGCCCTTGACCACTACCGAGACGTCACAGTACAGGCCCTGCAGCCGCTGCTCGTTGAGGCACTCCAGGATGCTGTTGCCAAAGTTCGGGATCTCCATCTGCAGGGTCTGGGCCATGGCGGCAGCAGCTGCGCGGGCGACAGGGAGAGATGGGGGGCGGGGTCAGGTGGTCGACCCAGCCCGATGCCGGGATACAGGCAGGAGTGTGGACAGCAGCCACGTGGTGGAATCTGCCAGGACTATAAGAATCACAGGGGCCGCCCACTCCTGTCCCAGCATGGCCTGGCCTTTGTGACAGGCTGTCCAGTCAGCTAAGTTGGGGTGGCCCATGCTGGGCTTCTTTCTGCACAAAGAAGGGCAGGGACTCCCTGGGTGGTCCAGTGGCTAGGACTCCATATTCCCAATGCAGGGGACCCAGTTTCGACCCCCTAGTCAGGGAACTAGATCCGACATGCCACAACTAAGAGTCCCCATACCTCAACTAAAGATCCTGCATGCTACTACAATAAAAATTATTAATAATAAAGATTCTGCATGCCCCAACTAAGACCTGGTGCAGGCAAATAAGTGTTAAAAAACAAACAAAGGAGGGCAAAGGCATTCTTACGCATCTGTGCTTCAGCATTAAATGAGATAACACGGCGAGCACCCCATGAGCACTAACCAGCACTAGGACTACACACACAGGTAACTGGCATACAAACACCAAGAAGGCAGAGTCATCTGATTTTTCACACTGCCTTTGCAGGGCTGAGCACGTGACCCAGAACCACCATTTGTTGAATGACTGAATGACCACTCAAGAAACCCTGAAACTGCACGAGAACATTAACAGTCACCAGGGCAATGCAAATCCAAACCACCGTGAGACACCATTTCACACCCACCAGGCTGGCTAGAGAATCCAAGGACAGAGGAGCCTGGTGGGCTACAGTCCATGGGGTTGCAAAGACTCAGTCACAACTGAGCAAATAACACACAGGCTGGCTAGCATAAAAAAGATAAATACTCTCAGGGAAGATGAGAAATGACTCGGGACCCTCCTATATTGCTGCTGGGAATGTGAAGTCATGCAGTTGCTGTAGAAAACCGCTGTTCAAACGGTTAAAGCTGAAGTTACCAGATGACACAGCAATCCCACCTCTGGGAAGTGTACTTGAGAAGTGAAAACATAACATCCACCAGCAGTTAAGGCAGAGAATGTTTGTTGTTGTTTAGTCACTCAGTCACTTCTGACTCTTTTGCTTCCCCATGGACTGCAGCCCGCCAGGCTCCTTTATCCAGGGGGTTTCCCAGGCAAGAACACTGAAGTGGGTTGCCATTTCCTTCTCCAGGGGATCTTCCTGATCCAGGGATCAAACCCATGTCTCCTGCATTGGCAGGTGGGTTCTTCACTGCTAAGTAAAGAGCCTGGGAAGTCCCATGTGAATGTTTAGAGCAGCACTGTTCACAACAGGCAAAAGGTGGAGCCAATAACCTCAAAGGCAAATAGATAAACAAAATGTGATCCACCCACAGTGGAACACTGCTCAGTCATAAAAAGGAGCAAACAACTGATACACGCTAAAACTAGGATACCCCAAAATATGCTAAATGCAGGAAGCCAGACAAGAAGACCACGCGTTATACGTATTTCATACACCACAAATACGAAATGTCCAGAATGGGCAAATCCATAGGGACAGAAAGCAGAGTTGTGGTTGCCTGGGGCTGGGCAGTGGGTGAGGGTAGGGGCTGAGGACTGGGGAAGCGTAAGCAAACAGGAACGGGGTTTCTTGTTGTCCTCGCAAGAAACGTCCAGTGATTGTGGTGACATATGCACAACTATGAAGGTACCGAAAAGCTCTGAACCAGCACACTTTAAAAACGGGTCAACTGCTTGGTATGTGCATCTGACGCTGTTTAATGAACAAAGAAATTTTAAGACTAATGTCCCCTGTGCAGAACTGAGGATGAGACTTGCCACGTACAGTCTCTATTTTGTTGTTTAGTCGCTAAGTTGTGTCCAGCTCTATGTGACTGTAGCCCGCCAGACTCCTCTGTCCATGGGAATTCTCCAGGCAAGAATACTGGAGTGGGCACAGTCCTTTCTAAATTTTGAACCTGGTGTATGTACTACTTACCAAAGTGAATATTTAAAAATAAAGTGTATGAAATCACACTGCAAACATCTAAAGGGCTTTAGGGGGTGGGTGGAGAAAGAAATGTGAATTTAAGGAACTGCCTAATAAGACCCTGCTCGAGGAGCCCACCCCAATCCTGACCCAGAAGGT
>NW_011494937.1:2090428-2097207 GCF_000754665.1 Bison bison bison
GGGGGGGGGGGGCTCTGGCACCTCTCAAATGTATAAACTTCTGCATCACAGTCTATTCCATCAGTGCATGTTCCAATCCAGGAGGAAAAACTGATCAGGCGAGGACGGCACAGCTGATACTCTGGGGGCAATCATGACCCCCTCCCACCCCACTGGTAACGGTGAATCCCCTGCCATTCTATTGGTGTGGAGGGCGGTGGTCCTGAAAGGGCAAGTAGGGGAGAGAAGAGAGGCCTGAGCAGAGTCAGGCTGGTGAGAAGCAACAGTAGAAAAGTGTGCAAAGGCCCTGGGGAAGGAACGGTCTTAAGCTTCCCCAGCCAAGAGCTAGGGGTGTGAAATTAGCCCCATAGGCTGCTAAGAGGATTCAGGGCGCTCATGCAGTCACATGTCGACTGCTCTGGTAGCCTGGGTGCTGGGAGGGCAGGGCCAGTGTCACCCTCAGGGTCTCCCAAATGGAGCAGCTCAGTGTGTACAGGTTTGAGTGTGCAGAATCAGGTTGGCCTTATCAGGGTTCATTTCCAAATGAAGAAGCACAGATACGGAGTTCCTGGTCCCAGAAGCAAGTCAGTTCTGGAGCCAGGACTCACGCTGGCCCCAAAGTACAGCCCTGAGCCTATGGGCACATGGCTCCTTCTCTTCCTCCACGGAGCCCTTTCTCAATGAATCCAGAGAGGGCCCAAGTCTGCAGTGCATCCCCAGTGCTCAACCCAGAGGCAGCTTAAGACAGACTTAACGAACAAAACCCTGAAAGGTGCATGAGCTAAGGTGGGAGTGAGAAACGAACAGCTGATGGGGCGCTGGCTAGTTGCTGCCCCAGGGCCCTTGCACATACTCTTTTCACCTTTCCTCATCAAAATCAATGTCACTATCACGAAAAACAAAAAGGCCATCAGGGGACTTCCCTGGTGGTCCAACGGTTAAGAATCTGTCTTGCAATGCAGGAGACACGGGTTTGATCCCTGGTCTGGGAAGATCCCACATGCCAAGGAGCAACTAAGCCCGTGCATCACAACTACTGAAGTCTGTGTGCCCTAGAGCCTGTGCTCTGCAACAAGAGAAGCCATCGCAATGAGCAGCCTGTGCACAGTAGAGAGTAGCCCCACCTGGTGCAACTAGAGAAAAACACTCATGCAGCAATGAAGACCCAGCACAGCCACATCATTAGTAAGTAAATAAATTTTAAAAACACTGCAGAGAGAGCACCAAGGGAATAGGTGACTGACTCCTGGCATCGGGGGAAAGGGGGGAGCTTGGGTGAGGAGGGTAGAGGGCTGAGGCTGTAGAGATATGGATGTGGATGCTTCTGGGGCTACGAAGGGCATTCCACTCCTAACTGCACTCGGTGTGCTGGACAAGGCTGCACGCATGTCCCAATGTGCTCAGAGCACCCCGCAGTGAAGGTGAGCGGTGCCCCACTTCATGGGTCTGCATGGGTCCCAAGGTGCTGGACTTCAGGGCCTGTCCCCGCAGTGAGAACTGGTGCAGGTGGCTTTGTGGGGAGCACTTAGCTTGGGAGTGCGAATATCCTCAAGATAACGGGCAGGAACAGACACACAAGGAGGGGGCTCCTGAGGGCAAAAGCCAACCTGATATTCAGGCTGGCATCTCCAGGCCTCATGAATCCCATGCAGCCCCAGAGCCAAGCACCAGGGGGTAGACGTGGGATGATCTAACGGGGCAGTGGCAGGCTGGGAGGGTGGCCCTCAAGGCACAAGGAAGGCATGCAGAGCCTTGAGGAAGAGGCAGGCACGATCCTTCCAGAAAGTGGACTCTGGGCTCTGCTGTGAACTAAGTTGTGTGTGCATGCATGCTAAGCTGTTTCAGTCGTGTCCGCCTCTTTGCGACCCCATGGACTGTAGCCCGCCAGGCTCCTCCATCTATGGGATTCTCCAGGCAAGAACACTGGCATGGGTTGCTGTGCCCTCCTCCAGGGGATCTTCCCGACCCAGGGATCGAACCGATGTCCCCCACCCCAATTCATAAGCTGAAGTCCTAATCTCCAGTGTGGCTGTATTTGGAGACAGGGTCCTATTTGAAGGTCATTAAGATTAAATGAGGTCAAAAAAATTGGGGCCCTCATCCAACAGAACTCTGTTCTTAGAAGAGGAGGTCGAGAGATTTCTCTGTCTCCAAGCACACACTGAGGAAGGGCCATGTGAACACACTAGATAGATCCCAACCAGAACCTGACTGCGCTGGCCTCTTAAGACTTCCAGCCTCCATAACTATGAGAAAATAAATGGCTGTCAAGTCAGCCAGTCTATATGGTATCTTGTCATGGCATCCAAGCAGACCAGCATCTATTCACCCCAGAGCTCCCTCATGGGGCCACTCGCCTGGACCTCCCGCCATGGACAGGAGACTGACATGTACCCCAGATGCCAACACAATGCGTCCTCGGTAGAGCTCTCGCCGCCTCAAGCCTGCTTGGGTCACAGTGTACGTGGGCTCCAGCCCTCCTTGCTTGGGTCAAGACTCCCAGATCGGACTTCCCTAGGGGTCCAGTGGTTAAGAACCCACCTACTCCAAGAAGGAAATGGCAACCCACTCCAGTATTCTTGCCTGGAGAATCCCATGGACAGAGGAGCCTGGTGGGCTACAGTCCATGGGGTCGTAAGAGACTTAGTGTTTAAAAAAAAAAAGAATCCACCTACTAGTGCAGGGAACACGGGTTTGATCCCCGGTCTGGGAAGATTCCACACGCCCCAGGGCTACTAAGCTCGAGCGCACTAGAGCCTGTGCTCCATAACAAGGGAAGACATCACGATGAGCAGCCCTCACACGGCAACTAGAGAAAGCCCTTGTGCAACCACAAAGACCCAGCACAGCCAAAAAAAAAAGAAACCCCAGATTCACACCCCTGACTCCTTCAAAAGCAGTCTCACTACCTGGGCCCCTGTGATGTGTACGGGGCCCCTGCATGGTAAGGTTCACCCACTCTGACCTAAAACGCAGGACCCAAGATGGTCACGGCCCTTCAAACTCTCCTGATCACCTGTGTCAAATTTCGGAAGTCAGAGCCTTTCCCAACCCCGGATTCCTCCGGCCGCTTCTCCTGCTTGAGTTTTCCTTCTTGGCGCTTCTCACCATCTCTGACAAGTTCCTGTCTCTGTGTCAGTTCCACCAGGGCAGGGCATCTGCCCACCTACCCCAATAACCAGGCAAGCACACAGCGGGGGCACGATCGTTGCTCATAGAATGAATGAAGAATTACTTCTGTTACTTCCAACTGGCACGCGTGCTAAGTCACTTCAGTTGTGTCTGACTCTTTTCGACCTCACTGAACTGTAGGCTCTGTCCATGGGATTCTCCAGGACAAGAGATACAGGCAAGAATACTGGAGTGGGTTGCCATGCCCTCCTCCAGGGGATATTCCTGACCCAGGGATCTAACCGATGTCTGTCTCCTGCCTTGGCAGAAAGATTCTTTACCACCAGTGCCACCTAGGAAGCCCTGCTTTCAACCAGACTCTTTTAGTTGCGTTATGACTAAAAGAGAGCAGGACTAGAAAAGGTCTCTGAGGCCGGGCAGGGGTGCCACCCACACTGCGGTGGAGGCCGCTGGGGCCGACGGGGGTGGGTGGGGGTGGTGATGTCCTCTGGCAGCCCCGCCAGGTAGCTGACCTGCAGCCAGAGTCCCACCCAGGGCTCAGCAAACTTGGGATTCCCACTGATGGCTCCAGCTGCCCCACCACCAGATCCCGCTGGGGTGCTGCAGGCTTGAAATGGAAGTGCTTGTGTGGCAGTGCAATTCCTGGGGGTGGAAAGTGCCAGCTTTTTGAGGAGGGCGCTCTGAAGTCCCCAGAGGCTGGGACTGTTTCACCAGGCACTGTCTCTTTCAGCTGACCTTCCAGGGAAGCGGTGAGCTGCCCGTGGACATGGAAGCCCATTAAGGGAAACTGCCAAGCCCAAGTGTAAGGACTGACGATCCCTTGGAAACCTCCAGAATCCTTCACTCAGCTCAGCATGAAGTCAGAGTGACGGCTGGCGGGTGGGGCGCAGGAAAGCCACACAGCCCCGGGCTGCTTGGGGGTGCATTCTTGGCCCAAAGCCAGGGGACCCTCTGAGAGGCAGCTTAGGCAAACACCACATAGTGAAGAACCAGGCAGTCAACCAAACAGGCCTTTTTCATGGACATGCACATTTAATTCCTATTCTTTTCCCCTGAAAAGCTCCCATTAACTCCACAGCAGGGAACAGGATGAGCAACCCTAGGTGGCCTGGACATTGCCCCTACTGTGCACCAGCACCTGGTGAGGCTGTTACTCCTCTCGCCAGTTTCTGAGGAAGAAACGAGTCCTCTTGCCATTTAGAGGACGAGGGAGGCCCAGGATGGCACCCAGGCCCCATGGCTCCAGTTCAAGGCTGGCCTGGGCTTCCCTGTCCTCCACCTGATGCTGCCGCTCCCTGGGGGCAGGTGGCCACCACAGCTAGACCCATTTCTTGACTGGGCAGACTGAGAAGCTGGAGCCAAGACGACAAGCCCAGTGGGGAGCTCCAGAGCTGGGGTCTGTGGCCCACGAGGAGCCCCCACCCAAGGGTTCCGGGTGCCGCTTCCCGCTCGCCCTCAGGAGGCTTCTTCCTCCGCCCTGCCTCCCCCAGCTATTCTCTGTGCTTCCTTCTCTCACTGCCACCTCCGGGAATGAGCAGTCTAGCCTGCTGCCTCTCCTGCCTCCCTCCTCCGCTCTCCTCTTGCAGGACTCGGCAATCTGGCCTCCCCGTGCCTGCAGCAGCTCCTAGGAGAACCCAGCCAGGCCCCACCTGCCTCCCACCAGGGCCACAAGCCCACCTTTCCGAGTTACCTCACGCTCCCCAGCGTGCCTTCAGACCCGGAGGGCAGCGGGCGGGGCGGCAGCTGCAAAGGTCCTGAGGTCACATTGGGCGGCTAGCACAATGGATTCGGGTGGTTACTGGGGTGGGGCTGCTGAGAGGTGCTTGGAGACCCTGCAGGGCCTTGGCAGGGTAGAAGAATTAGAATCTTGTTTTTCTAGGATCAAATATCCCTTACAAAGTTTCCAGTTTAGAATTATGTTTCCCTTCCTCTAAACGCCTAGAAAACATTATCCCTCCCTCTAGCCCCATATCAGTCTTTCCCAACTATAAAAGGAGCAGCCACCTCATAAGGTTGTTTTAAGGCTTAAACCACCTTAGAGTAATGCAGGGAGATGTGCAGCCGGTGTCCAGCTGCTGTTATTAGTGATGTCCCCTTCTGTCCCCGTGACCCCTCACAGGACTGCAAACTCCCTGACAGCGGAGGAGGCATCTTCTACTGCTCACCAGCCCCCAGAACCTTAGGCCATTTCATCAGTCACGGGTATTTACTGAGGGCTCCCCCACTGCCTTCCCAGCATCATCAGATCGCACCCCAGACAGTAGCCTCTCATGTAACTCTCATGATAACCAGGCAGCAAGGAGACCACCCCCAGCCCTGCTGCCGTGGGGCCCAGATCAGTCTGTGGTGGTGGCTGCCCCGTACATTCTATGAGGAGCACTGCCAGTCTCTACTCCCCAGCCCCAGCTGTGACAACCAAAAATGTCATGAGACGATCTTCTAAGTGTCCCCTGGGCAGGGCAGAATCACCTCTGATTAAGAACCCCTGCAGTGCGGGAATGCCCGCTTGTTTCCACTTATCAGATGCAGAAGCTGAGATGGCAGGCGAGGTCACGACCTTTGCTCAGGCTCTCCGGGCTACGCAAGGTGGTGCTAGTGGTCGAGTCTGACTCCACTACAGCGTGTATGCCCACCTTTACCCACCTTCTGCTCAATTCAGTCACAGTCCTCACAGGTGCTGCAGTGGTAAAGAAATCTGCTGCCTGCCAATGCAGGAGACACAGGTTCAACCCCTGGGTTGGGAAGATCCCCTGGAGGAGGAAATGGCAACCCACTCCAGTATTCTTGCCTGAGAAATCCCAGGCAAGAGGGATGGCGGGCTACAGTCCATGGGGTCGCAAAGTCAGACACGAATGAGCACACACACCCCGCTCAGGGTCTCTAAGGATGCTGAGACCTTTGCATCCTGTCTGTCCAGAGGAGACAGGGGCAATGACCACCACCAGACATTGCACACAAAGTGACAGCCACCCAGTCAGTCCCACCTCACGGCTTCTGTGGCTGAGAGCTCTCCTGGGGTGACAGACGGATGACACTCTTGGCCAAGGGGACCCAGGAGCAGAGGCAGGGAGGCGGGCCCACATGCTCATGCTAGGCAAAGGCCAAAGTGAGTTAAAAGTGGGTAAAAGTGCTCAGAGCACCTTGGCACCCAGGAAAGGGATGGGAGTGATGAGAGGCGGGGAGGACCTAAGAGAAGGAGCTGAGGCCAGTACAAACACCACCTCTGTCTTCGAGGCCAGCTCACTGTCGCCTCAAATGTTGCAAGCCCCACCAGAACCTGGCAAGCCGTCCTCCAACAAAGGCTCTGGCGGTGACATTGAGGAGCCAGGTCAGACCTTGCTAGACCAACCTGAAAGCCTCTCCAAAGCCCGTGCCTTCAGGCTGACCTCCACGACAGGGCCTGCCAGACTGACCAAAACTCATCTCACAGCCCGGCTCAAGAATCCACTGGGGCACATTTTAAAAGGCTTTGGATGCAGGCCAAGGGGTCTGGACTTTGCCTCTGGGGGTGAGGCGGGGATCCAGGAGACCCCAAGATCAGGTGCTTCTTTTCTGGGAATGGCACTAAGGGTCTCCACCTCCACACCAGGGCTGCTCTCCCTTCTTTTCCTCATGAAGATAAGATGTTTAGGGCTCTGAGCCGGAGCCTGGCACATGCTTTATGAAGG
>NW_011494937.1:2097307-2099663 GCF_000754665.1 Bison bison bison
CCCCCTGCCCCCAGCAGGCTGACTTATTATTCAGAGCTCAGCTCACCTGAAAGCCTTCACTGACCCCCTGAATCTAATGCTTTGCCCCCCACCCCAACACCATCACTTCACTCCATTTTACTATATTCCTGAACATAGGGCTATCAGAAACACTCTTGATCATTTGTCTGGGGTCGATCACGTTCATTAGAAGTTGCCGAGAGCCATTCCCTGGGCCCCAGCAGGGAGTTGGCACCCATGCGACATCAAACTGTCCCCAGGGTCCCTTTACTTTGTGGCTCTCACCCGCCAGGCTATTGTGGCTCTCCTCTGGCGAAGTAATTATGAAGAGTGCTTTCTCCAGCTCTAGGCACACGGACTCACTGCTCCCTTCTTGGCCATCCACGCGCCGTGGCCTGCTCCTTCCAGTCTCTGCCCCGCTTCCAGCTAGCTCTGTGACTGTGGGCAGCCCCCCCCCAACCCTTCAGTACCCAGCCTAGAGCCCTGCTGAGGCCCCAGTCTGCAGCCAGCCTCAGCCCAACCAGGCAGGGAGAAGGCTTCATTACGTGGGGCTGCTGGCCCAGTTTCTACCCCTCCCAGAACCAGGAGGCCAGCCAAAGCGGGGAGGAGGGCCCAGCCCAGGTGGGGGCAGTTCTAGGAACTCTGGGGAGATCGGGGGAAGGGAGGTGATCATTAAACCTAGATCTGCCTGATACCACTCAACCCAGCCGTTTGTGGTTCCTGCCTCACGTGCTGAGGATCTCAAGTCAGCGTTCCCAGGACCCATCGGTAATAGCCTTGCAGTTAGACTCCCTGAGAGAAGGAACAAAAAGTAGGGGTGGTCTGACTGGGGACCAAAGTGAGGAAAAGACAATCCAGCCAGGCTCCATCCTTATAACCACCTCCTTCTGCCAGCCCACAGCTCTGTGATCCCTGACCTCCGGCTCCCATTAGGAGAACGGGGGTAGGGGATGACCTAGCCTCTGGGAGAGAAGCTTCCACTGATCTGGTTCCCTGGGACACCAGGAAAACTCGGTCCACAAGGGTACAGACCCATCCCTCGGGATGGGCAAGAGAAAGTCCTGGACAGGGAAATACCACCAGGGAATCCAAAATAGTGTGACCTCGTCCCGTCACGCCCCTCAAAGGCCAGCTCCAGGGGACTAAGGGTTGGGGCTGAGGGTCAATCAATCCCAGCCCATTGATGTCTAGCTGGGCTCCATGTGGAGCCTCAGTTTCCCACCCTGTACCACGGAGAAGATCTAAGCCGATTTGGTGGTGATGGTGAGCCATCAATGAGCTCATCTAACCAGCAAGCTCAGCACAGGGCTTGGCCCAGGAGATGCACCCTAGAGGCCAAGCGCTGGGACGGGTAGCACCAAAGGTCTGGGTACCTGATTTGAGCCCCTTCTTGGTGACCCGCATTCACCTCACCAGAGCCTCCAAGACACAATGAACAGAGCTTTATAAGCTCACCCCCCAGTAACTCACCTGCAGAGAGCTGGTGCCTGAAATGCTGGGAGGTCCCAACCTCTAGGCTTGGGCCTCAAAGGTCTGGTCACAAAAAGTGCACATAGAATCTCAGGACCCTAAACTACTCAGGTAACAGGGTGTGTGTGTGTGTGTGTGTGTCTACCTCCCTGCATATATCTGGGGTGGGGGTGGGCCAGAGGGTGGTAGACAAGATGCCGGAGCTAGGTGTTCCAAACTATTTCCCAAACTGTCCACACAAACACCCACCTGGCCACCAAGCCTCTTGGAGCAGCCCACAGAGGCTTGCCCAAAGGGTAGGTAGGGGCCCAGAACCTGGCAGGGATGAGGTGTGAGGAAGAAGAAACCCCTCAGGTTTGGCCCCAAGCTAACACCTGGCCAAGAAAAGAGGGGGGCGCACCTTGGCACGTGTCTTTTGATCATACAAGTTTCTCCGGACCTGCTCCCACACCCCCTCCAGCCTACTTAGTCCAAAAGCTTGCCTCCCCCTCCCACTCGCAAAGCTCCTACCGAAGTTCCTCAACCTACCTGATCGCCCCTGTATCTGGCTCTCGCCACCTGCAACCCCTCTCTTCGAATCCTAACCCCAAGTGACCCCCGCAAACGTCCCAGGGATCTCCTAACCGCCCCCACTCGAACTAACTCCGCCCACACCCACCCTGCCCCACTTCCTGGGCTTCTCCTCAGCCGCCCCCAAGCTTGTAACCTGACCCACCTCCTCCAGCGCCCCGACCGTACCTGCAAGCCCGGGCCCCTCCCCGCCCCCCTCCCCCGCCTCAGGGCCGTTTCCCTCCGGCCACGCCGCTCTCTCCTCCTCCCCCATTCCGCCGGCCCGAAGCCTGACTCCGCCTCCCCCTCCCCCTCCGGTCTCCCCCGGCGCCTCCTC
>NW_011494937.1:2100285-2102012 GCF_000754665.1 Bison bison bison
TACCCCTCGGAATCACGGTCGCAACCTAAGCTATGCTGGTGAGTTCGAGTCCCGATCTCGCCACTTTTTAGTCCCGCGATCTTAAGCAAGTGGCTCTATCTTTCGGAACTTTAGTTTCCTGGAAAAAAGCAAAGAGTAATGCCTGCTGTTTATTGGGCCAGGCACTGTTTTATAGGTTCTTTATGGGATTATCTCGTTTAAACTTCACGGTAATATCTTTAGGTAGGAATTATTTTATCAACACACACACGCTATAGAAAAAAAAAAAAAGAGGCACATAGAGGTGAAGAAACGTGCTCAAGATCACACAGCAAGGAAGTGAAGACGGGGGCTAGATTCAAACTCAGGCCCAATAAACAACAGTAGAACTTAGTATGTGTATGACGTTTATGCGACGCCAGATTCCATTCTAAGCATTTAACTCATTTAATTTTCATCACAACTCAAAAACGAACGTTTAAAAAAAATTTGCCCATTTTGCCAACGAGGAAATACAAGCAGAGGGAGTTAAGAACAACTTACTGAGGGTTTACTATGTGAGAGCCTACTTTGCACATTTTCAAGGCATTCTGCCCTTTAATCTTTGCTCTGTCTTGGAAGTTAGGAGTCTTTTTTAACAGGTAAAGATGGTGAAGCCCAGAGAGTTTAAGCAACTTGTCAAGAGCATGTGGTACTACGGGGATTCAAACGCAGTAAATCTGATTTCAGAGCCTGAGTGATTTCTGCAGGGTCCCCTGAAATGATGTGTTTTACAGAAGCCAACACACAGGAGACGATCAGTAGGTATTGGGTTTCTCCGCTTACCGCCCCTCTTCTGAGCCTCACCTTCCTCATCCGTGAAATGGAGCTAGTGACGTGTCTCCCCTCGCCCCCCGCCCCAAGGGAAGCCGCAGTGATTAAGTCCACCGCACAACACGTTCAGCGCTTTTCGCCATGCATTTTGATCCCAATCGTCCACTGTAGTCAACCATCACTGATTGACTGAATTCTGTCACATGATCTGCCCGCCCTCTGTGCCAACATGTCGGCGCCCAGGTCCTAATCCGGCAAGCGTGCACCGAGACCAGTTCGATTTTCAGTGTCTCGAGAGACGGTGAGAAGGGCCTGGGAGACGCGAGGAGGCATCCGGACCATGGGTGGACCCGCTCGAGAGCTTCCGGCTTCTCAAGCGTATTCTCCAAAGATGGGGGGTGGTGTCACTTTACCGAGGTCCCGGGGTCTCTTTAGTCCCTACTTTACAGCTGTCTAGGCCACCCGGCCCAGAAACGCAGCTATCTGATGCTTTGGCTATTCCCTCTTCTACCCTCCCAACCAGGACTGGCGGGCAGAGGCGCGAGCGGATGTCCCGTGCGAGGACCGTTCTGTGGCTAAGCCCGACTCTCCGCTCCGTTCTCAGTCTCTATAGAGCCCGGTTTATGGAGGGGCAGCCCCAAGGGCCGCCAAATTCAGCAGCCATGGAGAATGGCACCGAGCCGGACGGAGAAGAGCGCCCACCTGGGTTCCAGGAGACGACGATCACCGAGGGGGCCGCCAGGATCGTCTTTCCCAACGCCAACGAAGTTTTCTACAACCCAGTGCAAGAGTTCAACCGGGACCTAACGTGAGCAGGGATCCGGGGTCAGCTTGGCAGAGGGCAATGGGTCTGAGATAGAGGGGTGTGAGCTGACTCTCCGTCTCCCGCAGATGCGCTGTGATCACGGAATTTGCTCGTATTCAGCTTGCGGCCA
>NW_011494937.1:2102112-2111096 GCF_000754665.1 Bison bison bison
AGAGTGAGTGAAGGTCCAGGCTCCTGATGGGCCGGGGTATCACACACAGCTCTCTCGGTGCCCCGCCCCTTCTGTCCCTGACCTTGCAGAAAGGCTCCAGCCTTATATAGCAGGTCCTGGGCTCAGCTCCTTAGCCTGTCTCCAGGGACGATTTTCTTCCCTGCATCTTCTGTATACCGAAGAGTTCGTGCATGCTCAGTTGCTCAGTCGTGTCCAACTCTTTGCCACCCCATGGACTGTCCAGGCTCCTCTGTCCATGGGATTTCCCAGGCAAGAATACTGGAGTAGGTTGCCATTTCCTCCTCCAGGGGATCTTCCCCACCCAGGGATTGAACCTTTATCCCTTGCGTCTCCTGCATTGCAGGTGGATTCTTTGCTGCTGAGCCACCTGGGAAGCACATACTGAAGAGTCGGGGGAGGTTTCTCAGAGGGCACTTTGATATCCCCTGACTTGTGCTTCTGGGTGGCTGCAGTCAAGGTGCCAGGTGAGAAGGATGTGCAAAAGGTGGTCGTGGACTTGTCAGAGCCAAAGGAGGACAAGGCTGAACTGAAAGAGGGTGCAAACCTGGCCCTGGAAGACCAGCCTCGAACAGCCGCCGTGGGGGAGATCTGTGAGGTGGGGCCTGAACATAGGAGGCAGCAACCCTGGAGTCTAGTGGGTGATGAAGGAAGGAAGAATCCTGGAGGGGGCGGGCTAGAGGAGGTGGGGGGCGGTGGGGGCTCCTTGAGGGGTGGGGGATCCAGCACAGGATGGCGGTGTGGATGTGAATGGGGCTCTGCTTACTCCAACAGGAAGGCCTGCGAGTGCTGGAAGGCCTGGCAGCCTCCGGCTTACGTTCCATTCGCTTTGCTCGAGAGGTGCCTGGTCTCCGATCCGTGGTTGCCAATGACGCCTCTGCCCGAGCTGTGGATCTTATGCGCCGTAATGTGCAGCTCAACGAAGTGGCCCACCTGGTACAGCCCAGCCAGGCAGATGCCCGGTAGGTGCTGGGCATAGAGTGCTGGCCACTGGAACAAAGTCACCTGGGGTCACATCCTGGCTGTGTCATATTCTTGCTTCGTGATCTTGAGAGAGTGGCTGTAGCCTCTCTGAGCCTGTTTCCTTGTCTGTGAAACAAGGACAGTAGTTTTATAGGGGTTGGTGTATTGATTATACTTGTATAGTTTGTGCTCACAGGTGGATATAAATACCATTATGGACTCCATTTCAGACTTAACTTCCTGCACTTTTAAAAACTATTTATTTATTTTTATTTATTTGTTTGGCTGCCCTGGGTCATAGTTGTGGCACCCAGGATTCTCCATCTCCATTGTGACATGCGAACTCTTAGTTGTGGCATGTAGAATCTAGTTCCCTGATCAATCGGGATGGAAACCGGGCCCCCTGCGTTTGTGAGCGTGGAGTCTTAGCCACTGGACCACCAGGGAAGTCCCATCTTCTTGCACTTTTATTCAGTCAAGTGAACCAGTGTATATCCAGTGCTCGTCACCATTCTTACTGTCAGGACTGCGTCGGTAAACAATACAGATAAAACCCCTGACCTTGTGGAGTTGATAATGCAGGGATCAGCAAACTACAGCCTGCCAGGCCCACAGCCTGTTTTTGTGTGTGTGTGTTTTTCTTAATGGCCTGCTATCTAAGAATGTCTCTTCCATTTTTAAAGGTTTAGAAAAAGAAGAATATGTGACGGACCACATGTGGTCCTAAAATATTTACTACCTGACCCCTTACAGAAAATAAATGAATTAAAAATATTTGCTGGGGACTTCCTGGGCCGTCCAGTGGTTAAGACTTTTTGCTTCCACTGCAGGGGCTCAGGTTCCATCCTTGGTTGGGGAACTAAGATCCTACATGGTTTTCTGACCATATTAGAATCTAATAGGAAGCACAGATGATGACAAATAAGTAAACTGTGTAGCGGTGAGAAATGCTGGAGGGAGTGGGGAAATCCAGGGTATAAAGGGTGGAGGAAGGGAGGGAGGGTTCCTGTTACAAATAACTTGGTCAATAGGATTTGCATTTTCTCACCTGCAGAGAACAACAATAGTTTCAAATCTGTGGAAGATTCTTGAATTAATACGTCTATAAACTGCCTGAAATGGTGTCAATTATATATGTGCTACGGGCTTCCCAGGTGGCTCAGGGGTAAAGAACCTGCCTGCCAATGCAGGAGACTTGGGTGTGATCCCTGGGTTGGGAAGATCCCCTGGAGGAGGAAATGGCAACCCACTCCAGTATTCTTGCCTGGAGAATCCCACGGACAGAGGAGTCTGGTGGGCTACAGTCCATGGGGTCACCAGGAGTCGGATACAACTGAGCATGCACACACATATATGTTCTACATCAGTATTGACTAGTTTTTTTGTTTTTTTTTTTTTGGCCACACCATTCCGCAGGTGGGATCTTAGTTCCCTGACCAGGCATCAAACCCTTGGGCCCTGCAGTGAAAGCATGGAGTCCAAACCACTGGACCACGAGGGGAGTCTCAGTATTGGCTATTATTATTGCCATTGTTAGATGAGTAGCAGATCCAAGGAGGAAAAGTTAATACAGTTAGCAAGTGGCTGAGCCAGAATCTAAACCTGGGCAGCTGGCCCCCAAGTCCAGGCCCAAATCATCACATGGCGTGAGTGTGAGGCTGTGGAGGGGTCCCTGGGGCAGCGGGCTGAAGATCTGCCTCCTTGCTCCCAGGATGCTGATGTACCAGCACCAGAAGGCGTCGGAGAGGTTTGACGTCATCGACCTCGACCCTTACGGCAGCCCCGCCTCTTTCCTGGATGCGGCCGTGCAGGCTGTGAGTGAAGGAGGTGAGGCCCTCCTGCTGCGGGGGATCCGAACAAACGGAGTAGGGCTTGGGGCGTTACCGAGTCTTCACTGCTCCATCCCTCCCCACAGGGCTGCTGTGCGTCACCTGCACAGATATGGCGGTCCTGGCGGGGAACAGCGGGGAGACCTGCTACAGCAAATACGGGGCCATGGCCCTCAAGAGCCGGGCCTGCCACGAGATGGTGAGAGGCCTCCGGGCTCACCTCCCCGCCCCCCAGACCTGCTCAGCTTCCTCCAGGCAGCCAGAGCCAGATCCATCCCCAGACGTTGACCACAAACGTGTTCTTTTTTTATATATATGAAGTTTATTTATTTTTATTTATTTATTGGCTGTGTTGGGGTTTCATTGCTGCACAGGCTTTTCTCTAGTGGCAGCAAGCCGGCAGCTACTCCCTAGTTGCGGTGCACCGTCTTCTCTTACAGCGGAGCATGGGCTCTAGAGCTCATGGGCTCTGTAGTTGTAGCTGCCAGGCTCTAGAGCACAGGCTCGCTAGTTGTTGCGCACAGGTTTGTTTGCTCCAAGGCATGTGGGATCTTCCTGAATTGGGGATGGAATCCATGTCTCTTGCCTTGGCAGTTGGATCCTTTACCACTGAGCCACCTGGGAATCCCGACAAGCACGTTATTTCTTTTATTATTATCTTTAAAAAAAATTATTTTTATTTATGTATTTAGCTGTGCCAGGTCTTAGTTGCTTACTTGAGGCATGTGAATTCTTAGTTGCTGCATGTGGGATCTAGTTCCCCCACCAGGGATTGAACCCAGGCCCCCTGCACTGGAAACGTGGAGTCTTAGCCTTAGTCTTAGCTTTAGGACACTAGGGAAGTCCTGACATGCATGTTTTTTAACCAGCATAATTCCTGAGAGCATGCATGGCTGCAAATTGGTTGGGGAGGGGGGAGTTTTTCCTAGGATAAGAGTGGGTGATTACATTCTTCTTTTTCTCCTTTTAAAAAAAAAAAAATTTTTTTTTTTTTTATTAATTTGGCTGCACTGGTCTTAGTTTCGGCATGTGGGATCTAGTTCCTTGACCAGGGATGGAACCTGGTCCCCCTGCATTGGGCGTGTGGAGTCTTAGCCACTGGACCACCAGGAAACTTCCACATTATTCTTTCTAGTATTCTCTATTTCAACAACTGCAGTTTTGTTTTTTTTTTTGGCCATGCCTTGTGCCTTGCAGGATCTTGCTTCCCAGACCAGGGATTGAAACTTCGGCCGCAGCAGTGAAAGCCCTAAATGTTAGACCACTGGGGAACTCCAGTGGTCTAGCATTCTTTTTTAAAGGCAGTTTTTCCAGTTTTGTGTTTGGCTCTGAATTCAGGTCCTAGTTTTGCTGGTGGCTTTGGACAAGTGACTTCACCTTTTCCGGGCCTCCATTTTTGCATCTGTGAAATGGGTGTGATGTTGGCCCAGAGCCCATGGAGTTGCTGTGGAGATTCAAGAAGGCAAGGCTGGCTATGTCAGGGGGCTGGAAAAGGAGGGCTCTTGTCCTTGGTCTTTAGGAGCCCTGCTAGTCAGCTCAGGGAAGTGCTACCTCCTTGCTGAGTCAGAGCCTCACTGCAGCCTTGGGCCACATCACCCAGCATGGGGCATACATGCAATGTTAACTGGAAGCCATTTGGTTAACCGGTCTGTGCTTTGTTTCCTTGGGCTTCTCTGGTGATTCAGTGGTAAAGAATCTACCTGCCATACAGGAGCCACAGGAGGCTTGGGTTTGATCCCTGGGTCCAGAAGATCCCCTAGAGAAAGGCATGGCAACCCACTCCAGTATTCTTGCCTGGAGAGTCCCATGGACAGAGGAGCCTGGTGGGCTAGTCCATAGGGTAACAAAAAGAGTCAAGAATGACTGAAGCAACTTAGCACGTACACACGCTTTCTTTCCTTAATCGTTTAGTGTCCCCAGTAGGGCCAGAAAGAGACAGACTGGTGTGATTTTACAGATGGGGAAGCTGAGGCTCTCCCTTGCCAAGGGTCACTCAGCGCTGGGCTCAGAACCCGACAAGCCGGTCCTGCCTCTGTACCTGTGAGCCCCTGGCGTGGCTCCGTGTAGGGAAGGTGGCGGCAGGGGCCGGGCTGATGGCTGGCACCCATCCCCCACACCAGGCCCTGAGGACTGTCCTGCACAGCCTGGATCTCCGTGCCAACTGCTACCAGCGCTTTGTGGTGCCACTGCTCAGCATCAGCGCTGACTTCTATGTACGGGTTTTTGTTCGTGTCTTCACTGGTCAGGCCAAGGTCAAGGCCTCAGCCAGGTAGTCTGGGGCAAAGAAGGGTGATGGATGGAAAGAGGCAAGAGGATCTTTCCCAGGGTTGGTTGGTGGGCAGGAGTTGGGGGACATGGTCCTGCCTTGGGGAAATGTTGGGGGGGGGGTCCCAAAGGGAGTCCAGTCAGGCTGAAGGAGGAGCTGGGATATGGTGACCATGCTAGGAACTGGCGGCTGCCCTTGTCCCCCACAGCAAGCAGGCGCTGGTGTTCCAGTGCGTGGGCTGCGGGGCCTTCCACCTGCAGCGTCTTGGCAAAGCATCAGCAGCCTCCGGTGGCCGGTGAGCAAGGGTGAGCTGGGGAGGAAGGGGAAGGGGACAACCCAGCCAAGGTTGCCACCCCGCCCAACCTTACCCCTCTTTGAGCAGGCTCAAGTTCTCTGCAGCCTGCGGCCCCCCCGTGGCCCCTGAGTGCGAGCACTGTGGGCAGCGACACCAGGTGGGGCAAGGCAGGTCTGGGGGGAGCATTTGAAGGCGGAGGGCCTGGCATTCTTGGTTCCTGCTCATCTGGTCCCTGTGTGTTCGCAGCTTGGTGGCCCCATGTGGGCAGAGCCCCTCCATGACCTGGAATTCGTGGGCCGTGTCCTCGAGGCTGTGAGCGCCAACCCTGGCCGCTTCCACACCGCAGAGCGGATCCGAGGAGTGCTGAGTGTCATCACGGAGGTGGGGACCGGGGCCTGTGACCAGAAGTGGGGCAGCCATCCATCCTTGATGGGCCCCACACCTATCCCATGGTCCTGCTACAGGAGCTCCCGGACGTGCCTCTCTACTATACGCTGGACCAGCTGAGCAGCACCATCCACTGCAACACACCCAGCCTCCTGCAGCTGCGGTGAGGCTGGGCCTGGGCTGGAGCCTGTGCCGGAACCCCTGGGTGCCCTTGGGCGAGTTGGGCCCCTCTTGGGCCAGAGTCCCCTGGAAAGTAGAGATCAAACATAATGCAGGTCTAGGGCTTCTCATGCACGAGGGCTTAGACCAGTTCTTAGAAGCCATGAGCCCTGGCCAGGGGGATGTTAGGATCTTGCTGTTAGGATGGCTGGCATCATGCAGGCATTGCAGTCACCGGTAGATATACAGCCATACGAGTCCATGAAACTAGGCTCACACCCCCACACATGGGTCAGCACTGACTTCGGGGTCCAGCCTTCCCCCTCACCATCCCTCCTGGTCCCCAGGTCGGCCCTCCTCCACGCTGGCTTCCGGGTCTCCCTCTCCCATGCCTGTAAGAATGCTGTGAAGACAGACGCTCCCTCCTCGACCCTCTGGGACATCATGCGGTGCTGGGTGAGGCCTGGCCTGACCAGGTGGGATCGGGGAGGCAGGGGGTGGTCAGTGCCAGTGCCCTGACCTCTGACCTTTGCCTCCCAGGAGAAGGAGTGTCCAGTGAAACGGGAGCGCCTGTCAGAGAGCAGCCCGGCCTTCCGCATTCTCAGCGTGGAGCCCAGGTACGGGCATGGTTACGGCTGCCTACGGGCTCGGGGAGTAGACGACCCGGACACTTCCCCTCATAGACACATGCTCATTTTTCAAGTGAGATCTGGAGTCCATCTACTCTCTCCCACCCCCTTCTGTCCTCTCCCTCTTCTGGCCCCAGTTCTGCTCATCTGAACCAATGCAGTCCCCATCCCCCTGGTCCCCCAGCTCCTCCCCATCATGAGCTGTTCCCTGGACAGCAGCCAGAGGGCACCTGTGAGCACAAGTCAGATCCCGGCCCTCCTCTCCTCAGAACCCTCTGTGGCTCCCACCTGACCCAGTGGAAACAGTTCTGTCTGCAGGCCCTGTACTGTCTTCCCATCACTTCCCTGCTCTCATTTGGCCCTCCTACCTCCGCTCCTGCACCCTGGCCTCCTCACTCAAACTTGGCAGGCGCAACCTCTGCATGGCAGTTCCTTCTGCCTAGAGTGCTGTCCTTAGGCTCCCCCACGGCTCTTCCCAAACTTTCTTCCTGTGTCCCTGTTGCCCTGTTCTCACCGCACTCCTTCCCAGACTCCCCGTTGCTCTACCCTGCTCCCTTATGTCCTCACACAATATAATTTGCTAGTTTCTTCCTTTATTATTTTTGGCTGTGTGGGGTCTTCATTGCTGTGCATGGGCATTTTCTAGTTGGAGTGAGTGGGGGCTACTCCCTAGTCGCGCTGCTCGGGCTTCTTCTCGTGGTGGCCTTTCCTGTTGCGGCTCTAGGCGCACAGGCTTCGTAGTTGTAGCGTGTGGGCTCAGCAGTTGCAGCATACAGGCTTAGTTGCTTCATGGCATGTGGGATCTTCCCAGACCAGGGATTGAACCCTGTCCCCTGCATGGGCAGGCGAGTTCTTAACCCCTGGAGCACCAAGGAAGGCCAGCTGTCTGATTTCTGACTTGCCTCCTTGCTCGTCTGTCTTAGGCATTAGAATGTCAGCTTTACTGGCAGCAGATTTGAGGCCCACTGTAGGCACTCAATAAATGTTTATTAAATAAATGATAGAAGCCCTGCACCTGCAGACACAGTTTTCCCAAGGTCCATCGAGCTGCACCGACGTGGGCAGGCAGCCTAGGTGGTGTGTGCCCAGCCGCCTGGCAGATGCCTTTCAACCCCCACTCCCATTTCCCCAGGCTGCAGGCCAACTTCACCATCCGGGATGATGCCAACCCCAGCTCCCGCCAGCGAGGACTCAAGCGCTTCCAGGCCAACCCTGAGGCCAACTGGGGTCCCCGGCCCCGTGCCCGGCCAGGGTGAGCGAGAGTTGGGTGAATGAAGGTGGGGCTTAGCTGGGGGGAGTGGGCACAAAGGCCGATGGAGCCTCCCCTCGTCTCCCTACACAGAGGCAAGGCAGCAGGAGAAACTGTGGAAGAGAGACGTAGGCTGCTCCAAAATAAGCGAAAAGAGCCGGTGGAAGACCCAGCTGAGCGGGCTGCCTGGCTCAAGACATTTCCCTGCAAGAGATTCAAGGAGGTGAACCAAACCACCCCCCAACCGAAGCACCCATGGGTTCTCCCAGCTACAGGACTGGGCCAATGGGCCAGCAGGGCGGGGGGAGGTGGGACCAGTCAAGTGGGTGGGAGTGAGCTCCCTATCCAGGGAAGGAACCCAGAGGAGGCTGCTGTGCTCCAGAACGGGGTTCATTCACACCCATTGTCTTCCTACCAGGGCACCTGTCAACAGGGGGGCCAGTGCTGCTACTCGCATAGCCCCCCCTCACCTAAGGCCACTGCTGAAGCCACCCCCACTGACTGTCCAGAGGCCCCCAGTCAGAACCCCGCTGAGCCTGGGGCTGCAACTGGTCCAGGCACAGAGTGAGCTAATAAAGACCTTTTCACTTTCCCCTGACTGTCATTTGTCTGAATGGGGAGGCTGCCTGGGGTTTCTCTGTCCATCTACCTAAGGGGCTCTGTTCATCTCTTTAGCTCCTTGTCTGAGGGCTGTTTCTCTGCCCATCTGTTTTATTGATTTTATTTAGTTTAAATGTTTTATTTATTTGGCTGCACTGGGTCTTAGTTGTGGCATGCAAGATCTAGTTCCTTGACCAGGGATCTCAAACTGGGGCGCCCTGCACTGGGAGCTCAGAGCCTTAGCCACTGGACCACCAGGGAAGTCCCTCTGTCCATCTGTTTTAACCCCCTTGGTGAGCTCTGTGCATCTGGTATGTTGGTCCCTGCCTGATGAGGTATTGTCAAGTGTTTCTGACTGGAGTGTTCTGTCTGTATTAGGGAGGTAGGGAGTTAACGGTTGCCTGCAAGGCGCTTTTGTTTGTGTAGTCCCTAAATTGGGTCCAACTCTTCTGCAACCCCTTGGACTATAGCCCACCGGGCTCCTCTGTCCATGGGATTCTCCAGGCAAGAATAGTGGAGTGGGTTGCCATTTCCTTCTCTAGGGGATCTTCCTGACCCAGGGATGGAACCTGCGTCTCCTGCACCGGCA
>NW_011494937.1:2111218-2114344 GCF_000754665.1 Bison bison bison
CTTTACCGCTGAGCCACACATTTGCTGGTGCCTGCGATTCCCAAGGTGGCCACGGGGCGGCAGCCGTGCGCTCACGCCCGCGGGGGCCTTTACCTTCTTCCCCTTCTTCCCATCCTCCAAGCGTGGGCGCACCCCCAGTACTCAGACCTGTCCTCTAGGCACTGCGCCCGCATATGGGCTCGCGCCCCAGTGTCTCCTCCTCCTCCTCGCCGCCTGGTTTCTCTGGCCCAGCTGCCCCTGAGGGCCCCAGTGGCGGAAACTGGACCGGAACCAGGCGCCTCCTGCATCCGCTCCAGACCAGGTGCTTCCTGCCCTGCGGCCCCTTGGGCTGGTACACTGAGGCACCCAGCAGCCTGTGGCAACCCTTTCCCCGCCAGAGCCGGGGAAGGTAGCAGCATTAACTAGAGGACTGGGGCAGAATCCCCACCCTGCCACGTGGTAGCCATGGGACCGTGGAGGCAGCCCTTACTGGCATTGTATCATCTGTACAATGACCCTAAACCTAATTCCAGAGCCCAACTAGTAGGCATCCCAGAGTTAACTCAAACATTCAGAACTGTACTCTGGCTTCCCTGGACAGTAGGATGGTTGTCTGTGGGGTTCTGGGTTTCACTTGATTCCTGAGTGTGAGCCTGCTCGGTGACTCACTCGTGTCTGACTCTTTGCCACCCCATGGACTTGCAGCCTGCCAGGCTCCTCTGTCCATGGGATTTCCGGGGCAAGAAGACTAGAGTGGGTTGCTGTTTCCTTCTCCAGAGGATCTTCCTGACCCAGGGATTGAACCCAGGGGCCTGCCTGGGCACTCCTGCAGTCACACGGGGCAAAGCATGACTGACCCAGGTGGGAGCACACCAGGGGTGGGAACAGGGTCATACCTTGAGCTTCATCACCATTCCAAGATATTGACCCAATGCCTCTTTATCACTGTCCACCCTGAAGTGGCCCACACAGCGGGACAAAGGCTGGGGGTCTCTGAGCTGGGGCCATGTGAGCCTGCGGGGAGAGGCCCCGGATGGCGGGGACCTGGTGGGCACACCTATCAGAAGGTTCGGCCACTGGCACTGGCCGCACCTCCCCAGCTGTGGTATTTTTCTTTAACCCTCCTGGACCTGGCGTGGTGGTGTGGAGGGTGCACCAGGGGCCCAAGACACTGGCCCAGCCTGGACACCCAGGGCCAAACTGTCAACACTGCCCTGCAGTCAGTGCAGGGTGGGGTTGGCAGAAGAGCGAGGAGGCACTCTTGTAGAAAGAGGAACCGGGCAGGCTGAGGAGGAGAAGGGGGCCCCTGGGTCACGAGGCCCCAGCAGAGCCGGAAAGGACTCTCCACCCCCATCAGCACAGGACAAGGGGTATTCAAAGCTGGAGGACAGGCCCAAGTAACATAGGGACTGCTGCGTTTCCGCCTCAGTTTCCCCTCTGCATGCAACCGGGCACCTCACTCCCAAGGGTGTATGCTGGAGCAGGGATCCTGCAGCGCCTGGGGGACAGAAGGTGAGGCCTTGAGGGTGACAGGCGGTCCTGCCTGCGCTGGCGGGGGGCGGGGCCCGGAGGCCCGCGCTCGGGGGATCCCCGCCCGCCGGGTTTCCTCCGGGGTCAGCCCGGCTCCTTATCAGGCGCGGCCAGGCAGCCAGGCCCTTATCTGCACTGGCCCAGCATCCTCCAGCCACTGCGCCAGGGGTGAGAGGGAGGAAACCGGGCCGCCAGGGGCGGGGAGAGGGTGGGCGGCCTGGAGCTGCTCCCTTTCCCTGGAGGGACCTGCCCTGTTGCTGCCGCTGCTTCTGCCGCGGTGGCCCTTGGGAGCCAAGGAAGAGGGGTGGCCCGACGCCACAGCCCGGAGGGGGCGGCCGACTAACTACCAGGGCCACGGAGCACAGAGGCTGGAGCAGGGTGCTGGTGTCTCGCCTGAACCTGGAACCGCATCCTAGCCCTGGAGGACAGAGTCAGGGCCATCTGCAGGCAGCCGTAGCAGTGCTGGGGTAAGAGTGGAGTGGGCCTGAAAACGGGATCCCAGACCCACCTGCAGTCATTCATTCTTTTCTGCCTTCATGCATCTGGTGGGCCCACTAAGTAAGAGGCCGAGCAGCTTCCCCAAGGTCTAGCTAGGGAAGACAGGGCAGAGGGGCTAGCAATCCCCGATGTTGCCCGGACACGCCGGGCCGCGAGGCCAGCAGTGAGCAGGGCTGTGGAAGCAGGGTGCAAAGGGGTGGTTACTGCTTATGGGTAGCGTGGGTGGGAGGATGCCAGAGCCAGAGAGAGGACTTGTGCATGACTGTGTGCCGGGGAATAGGGTTAGCATCTGGAGTCATAGTGTCAGCAGTGGAGTCATGGGGCTTGTAAGGGGGAGATTTGGGAGGAGGGGGTCACTGGAGTGATTATGGAGGACTTTCAGGGTCTGACATGGAGACAATGAAAGAGCCTCAGGGTTAGAGCCAAGGACCCCATGGTCAACCTGGGGGCAGTGGTAAGTGAAGGTCAGCCAGCCATGGAGAGTTGGCAAGGTCCATAGTGTCAATGAAGGGTCTTGGATCTGAGGGTTATGGGGGTATCCTGTGGTCAATGGGTCTGTCATGGTTCCCTGCCTTACCCCTCCCTCCAGGCTCCAGGCCAGAGAGGGTTCTGGAAGAAGGGAAATTTGCTCAGGGACTCCGCAACTAAGGCCTCATGGGTCACAGACAGCTCAGAAGCATCACTGCTGAGCTCAGTGCTGCACTGCACCTCAGTGGGCACCCCCTGTCCTTGTGTTGGACCCCCTCCCATGTCCTGGGAGTTTCTGGGCCCACTTCCCATCTGCCTTTGCCCGTCGGACTGCCACCCCACCCCCACCCCAGTCTCCCTCCAGGTGAGGGCTTGCTCTGTTGGGTTAAGGGTAGAGGGTGGCATCTGCCTCCTCCCTCCCCACTGGCTTCATTCCTCCCACAGGTGAGCACCCCCTCGGGGTCCATGTGCCCGCCCGAGGCCCAGGCGGAGGTGGGCCCCACCATGACCGAGAAGGCCAAGATGGTGTGTGCTCCCAGCCCGGTGCCTGCCCTGCCCCCAAAGCCTGCCTCGCCTGGGCCCCCAAAGGTGGAGGAGGTGGGCCACGGAGGCTCCGTCTCGCCACCCAGGCTGCCCCCTGGCGTGCCAGTG
>NW_011494937.1:2114444-2116798 GCF_000754665.1 Bison bison bison
GTCCCCCGCTGCTGCAACTCTCTGCCTTGGGAACCGCCCCACCCCCCCTGGCCCTGCATTACCACCCTCACCCGTTCCTCAACAGGTCAGTGGGGGACCGGGGCCTGGGGGGAATCCAGGGGCAGGGTCCTTACCCACAAGGCATTAGTGACCCACGACCCCTTACAGCCTCTACATTGGGCCAGCAGGACCTTTCAGCATCTTCCCTAGCAGCCGGCTAAAGCGGAGACCAAGCCACTGTGAGCTGGAGCTGGCTGAGGGTGAGTATGGGTTTATGTCCACCCAACTGTCTCTCCTGGGGCCCACGTCTGCCCTACAACCTTCCACTGGGAAAAGTGATGCCCCTGCACACAGACACACACAGGGGCTCAGTACTCAGGTTACACTCATGCAGCAAAACCACAGACTCATGGCCAGTTCTACAACAACCCCTGTCACCCAACAAGCCACAGCGATTCATGGCAAAACAGCACAGCATGGGGGCTCCATTCGCATGCACAGCCACACAGGAAACAGCCACAGGGCAACATCCACTCAAGAGACAGCCACAGGACCACAACCACACAGGAGGCAGATACACAACCACAGCCACTGAGGTCCACAGCCACACAGGAATTAGCCACACAACCACAGCCACATGGCAGTGATCACACACCACAGCCATGTGGATATGCAGGAGTTTACATGACCACCTGAGAAAGGATAGGACCAATCACGATGAAGGAAACTCTCAGACCCACGAGCACACCCAGCCGCACAGAGGGACCACACAGAATGGGAATCACAAGGACAGCTCCCCAGCCACATTCCCAAGGGAACCCCAGCTGTTGACATAAAGGAGTGGACAGAGGTACAGGAGGCTTCGGTTATCTGCAACCTGGGCCTGTGATAGTCCTTGTCTAGGCAGCTTGGGGGCTTCCCTCTTAGCTCAGTGGGTAAAGAATCTGCCTGCAGTGCAGGAAACCCGGGTTTGATCCCTCTGTCGGGAAGATCCCCTGGAGAAGGAAATGGCGATCCACTCCAGTATTCTTGCCTAAAGAATCCTATGGACACAGGACCCTGGCGGGCTACAGTCCACGGAGTCGCAAGAGTCGGACACGACTGAGCGACTAAACCACCACCACCACCAGGCAGCTTGGGGGTGGGGGTGCGGGGGTTGCTAACTGAGCTACACGTGGATCCTACACGTGAACCCCTTGGATGGAGAAAGCCTCAGTCCACTGCCAGTGTTGAAGTCTCCCAAGAGGGTGTTGGGAGTCTCAAGTAAGGGTAGGTGGGGGTGCCTGCCTCTTTGGGGCCATGGCGCCAATCCTGCCACTCCTATCCTCAGGGCATCAGCCCCAGAAGGTGGCCCGGCGCGTGTTCACCAACAGTCGGGAGCGCTGGCGGCAGCAGAACGTGAACGGCGCTTTCGCTGAGCTCAGGAAGCTGCTGCCAACGCACCCGCCCGACCGGAAGCTGAGCAAGAACGAGGTGCTCCGCCTGGCCATGAAATACATTGGCTTCCTGGTGCGGCTGCTGCGCGACCAGGCGGCGGCTCTGGCAGCAGGCTCCGCCCCTCCGGGGCCCCGCAAGCGGCCGGCGCACCGAGGCCTGGACGACGGCGGGGCCCGTCGTGGGCCGTGTCGCAGGGCCGAGGTAGTGGCGCGCCCCCAGCCCGCGCCTTCCGGCGGCCCCGACAGCAGCCGCGGTGGGACGGGCCGACCCATCAAGACAGAACAAGCGGCTGTGAGCCCAGAGGTGCGATGACCTCCACGATGTCGCCTCTGAGCCGAAGGGCACTGGAAAGCCAGCCCAGGGCCATCTAGGAAGGGGCGGACGACGTGCTCGCAGGGCCTGATCTGGACCGAATTCTCCCGAAGAAGGACCAGTGAGGAGTCCCCTACAGGGGAAAGGGCCCGGCGGTCCCGAAGGGCGACCGTCTCCCCCAGGGGCTTGAAGACCCTTTTATCGCCCACAGCCCGCTGGAAGTGGCCTTGTCCGCGTACCCCTTCCGCGGGGTGAGGTCCGGGAACCAACACATCAGAGTGGCCACTGGACCCAAAGGGGGCCTAATTTTTCCGAGCTGGGGTCACCGAGGGAGTTAAGCAGGGGCCTGAGAACACGCTCCTTTCTCACTGGCGCCCCCTCCCGGAGACTGAGAGATCCGCACTCCTCGACGGTGGCGGTGGCTGGCCTGGCTCGAGGCTGTGAGGCGCGGAATCCACGCGGCGACCCCATCCCACCGATCCCGAACCTGCCCCGCACGATTGCGTTAGCGAAGGCTCGGGCGCTCTTGCTTTTGTTTTTCTTTATTTCTTTATTTCACATACACATTAGCCATTCAATGGAGAAGCCGGAGAGAGTCAGGCAAA
>NW_011494937.1:2116898-2117284 GCF_000754665.1 Bison bison bison
ACTTGCATTCCGCTAGGACACTGAAAACCCGAAACAAAACAGACGTAAATACCCTGTTCTTATGTATCTCAGTGCAGAACGGGGGTGAGGGCAGAGAGAGGGGGAGACCAGGCTGAAGGAAGAGGAGCGGAGGGACGGGGACGCTAAGGGGGAAGCACACCAAATCCATTAGTACTATATATAGAGATACTCGTATATACTGCGTTTCTTAGCCTAAGAAGAAACTTGTTTGACGGGACGGGCGGCCTTTGCGGTCCGCGATGCTGGTGCTGGTCGGGCGCACGGATCTCCCGGGCCGAAGCGGGGCTGGCCCAGGCTGGCTGGCGGGGGGACGGGGTGGGGGGCGCCCCAAGGGTGGGTGGGGGGAGCAGAGGCGGGGCTGGGGT
>NW_011494937.1:2117384-2117826 GCF_000754665.1 Bison bison bison
GAAAACGAACGAAAAAAAAAAAAAAGGAAAAAACACTCAGCTTTCGTTATCCCCGCACAGGGCGGGGCAGGCCCGGTTCTTTTAGCGTCCCCAGAGCCGCGAGGACATTACAACAAAAATAGAATTTTTTTTCTTAATCTCTTAACATACAAAGATAGGAAAACTCTCTGATGCATTGCACTTGGTTCAATGAAAAAAAAAAAAAAGTTCATTTCCCCCATATATATTTTTGTGGGTTTTTTTTTTTTCTCTTCTAACACGTCCCCACATCTCCTGTCGCCCTCGTCTGCCCCTCACAACGACACTTAGGAAAGGAGCGGCCCCCACCCCGTGCCCACCCGGGCAGCCCTACAGGGCGCGCTCCCGCCCCGGCCCAGCTGGCCTGCAGCTTCCGACCTCGCCTGGGCGGGCGCCCCGCAGACCCCCTGCCCCCGAGGGCCCA
>NW_011494937.1:2117926-2119016 GCF_000754665.1 Bison bison bison
CTGGGGTGCCCCTCGGGCTCTCGATTGGGGGACGAAATTCTCGTGACTTTATTGCTCCTTATTTTCTCTCGTGTGTGGGGGAGGGTCCGTTCAGCACGGTCGGGGTGGGGAGGTGGTGGGTCGTCTGAGCCACCCGGCCCCTCTGGGACCCAGAGCGCGGCGTCCGCTCCGCCAGCACGGGGGTGAGAACAAGGCACTAGGTCGGCCGGCCAGCGCGGGGGCGGGTGTGTAAGGCAGTCGACGGGGGTTGGTTGCAGGGTGGGTAGGATGGGGCTGTGTGCGGGGCCGTGTGCGTGCGTGCGTGCGTGCGCGGGCCTGGGCGAATCGACCTGTCAGCTTGGCTGGTCCTATCCTGGAGCGTCGAGCTTCCCCGTGCTCCCCGGAGGGTGACGGTGGTGGGGGGCGGGGTGGGAGAAGTGATGTCGAGTCGCGGGCGCCGGGAACGGGGAGGGTGGGTGGGGAAGAAACTACCAACTTGCCGAGCGCGCTCCTGATAATGCTGGTGAGGGTCAAGTTGGCGTCTGGCTCAAAGAAGGACGCTTTGGGGACCTCTGAGGGAGGGAGGGGACCTTTGTTCGTTGGCATTGACCTCTGCGGGGGTAGGGGCTGGGGACCCGCCGCCGCGCCCCCGGGCCCGGACCGTGGATCGGGCGAGGAGGGGGCGCTGGGCCCCAGGGAAGGGACGCCCGGGGAGACCCGCGGCCAGAGCAGCCCGCCGCCGGGCGCACGCCGCTGTCCCGTTCCGTTAAACTCAACAAAGAAGGGATATGCGTGTTCCTAACAAGTGCAGGATATTTAATTGATTCATAAACTTATGTATAATAGTTTGTGGGTTTTTTAAAACGTACTTTATAATGTAAGAAGCACCAGGGTTTTTATGTTGAATTATCTTTAAAATAATTTTCTCTCGTCCTTTTCCTTTTTGATCTTGTGTTGATTTTTAATGTCGAGGTTTTGTTTTTTTTTTAATTCTAAAATGTGAACGTTTCCTTCAGCCCTCCCACCGAAACCGAGAACGAACGACGAAGCAAATAAAAACCCCAGATCATCCTCGTCAACGCAGGAAAACGACTTAAAAAAAAAAAAAAAA
>NW_011494937.1:2119218-2123422 GCF_000754665.1 Bison bison bison
CCCTGCTTCTCAGACCCGGTCCTCCCCGAGGGCTGCACGCGGATGGGGGAGGGGCTTCGCTCGACTTCCAACAAAAGCCACCCCTGGGGCCAGCCACCTCCTTGGTTCCAGCTGGGGAGGAGGCGACCGCTCGCCGGCCCCTTTAGCCCTAGGTGAGGGCCCTCCGCTCCTCCCCAGCCTCCTCCCTCCCCTCCTTCCCTCCCTTCGCTTGGGGCCACAGCCTCACAAACTAGATTCACAATAAATAAAGCCCAAAACCCACCCCTATGTGGTGCAATGTTGGGTTGCTTGACTTTCAGAGGATCCTGACCTGTGCTTTGTGTTTTCATACAGTTAAGGAGAGAGAAAGAGAGAGGCACAAGGACTCCAGAAAGGGGCGCAGGAGGGAGATGCAGGGAGGAGGGAGTAAGGCACAGAAAGACAAGCCAGCGGGGCCAAGCCACACCCTGGAGGGGGCTGGGCGTGCTCTTGCTCCCATCCCTCCTGGGGGGCTTCTGAAGACCCTCTGGACATGCCCCCAACCATCCCTTGGAGGAGGAGGGGGCTGCGGTGGGGAGGAGGGGGGGGGAAGAGCTACTTCTTGCGGTGTGTTATCAAATTGTTCCCAAGTTGCTCAAATGGAGGGGTTCCCAATTGCAACAGCAAAAACCGAAACAATGAATGCCCCACCCCTAAATAAAGAGTAAAGACATTACAGCTGAAATCCAGAGAGAAGTGGCCATGGGGGTGGTGTGGTGGGGAAAGAGGGGGGGTAGGGCAGAGAAAGCTCCAAAACACTTTTTGAAAAAGGACGACACCCAACACCCTCCAAAGGAACTGAAAGTCGGCGAGCAGGACGCCTACCTAGCGCAGGTGGAGGTTTAGCCGACGGCAGCGGCGGCGGCTGCCTCACTCTCGCTCGACTCCGGGGTCCCCTTTCTGCTCCACTCTCCGGCCCCGCCGCGGCAGGGCTGTCTGCGGGAGGGGCAGGGGCGGGGACCGATGGGGCCGAGCATGGGCACCCGCATACGGGGCTGGGGTGTGGGCGCCACCTGGGGGCCCGGCTCCCCTCACTCGTGGCCGGCCAGGACAGCGACCTTCCTGGCCTGCCTCAGGAGAGAGGGGAGAGGGCACCTGTCCCGGGCTGGGAGGGGCCGTCTGGAAAAGCATTCCGATTTTTCTCCTATGGACTGTACAGAGGGGTTTGGGGCCTGGGGAACTGGCCCTGCAGCTCAGGGTGGGGTGGCAGAACACCCTCCTTTCTGGAAGCATGAAACTAGCTCCAGGAGATGCCCCTTTCCTAGCCAGGGTTGGGGGGGACACTTCTAGCCCAAAGGAGGGGCAGTGGGATCTCAAGGCTACCCTGCCTCACCCAGTCCAGGCCAAGAAGCCAGAGGCAAGGCAGGGAGGGAGGGAGAGAGGGGGTGGAGTCTGCAGGGGAGAGCCCTGGGGATCTGCACCCCATCATCTTTACAAGCTGGTCCTCTGAGCTCCCAAGTGAAGCTCCGGCTGGAGTCAAGGGTGGGGTTCCCCTGGGAAGGGTGAGGGTAGGGGACAGGCCCCTTCAGAATTGTGCTGGTTGCTTTGTTTGGGGATTTTGCTCCTTCCCCAGAAGGCCGGGACGGGATGTGGGGGGGAGGAAGGCAGTTCTGCATCCTTTCTTTCTGTCCTCTATTTGACAGAGTCCGTTTTGCATGTTTCTTTCTGCTTGGCTGCTGGCGCACAGCTCCACCGAGACCTCTTCCGAGGCTCTCTGAGAACTGAGCTGCTTCTGGGGGCCTGCAGGGGTCCCCGGGCTGGAGGAGAGAAGGGCTGAGTGGCTGACGACGTCTAATTTTTGCTTTTCGGTGGGGCTGGGCTGGGCTGGGGGATTTTTTTCCACGTCTCAAAATTTCTTCTCCCCCCGTTTGAGGAACCTCTTCTTTTCATTTTGTCATTTCTTTTGTCGATCTTATCAGAGGAACCAGGACTGAAATAGGACAAACAAAAAAAGAGGTGATATTGAGATGAGCAGGGGTTGGTGCCTTCTTGCCCCTACCTGGTCCTGGGACTCCAGATTGGTTCTTAAAGCCCCAGGGGGGTTCCAGCTCCAGTCGAGTCAAGGACACCAACACCTCCCGCAAGGGTCCCTCCTATGGGAATCCTACTCCCCCAAGAGACCCGCCTGCAGTGCTAGAGTCCAGCTGGCCTTCCCGTGGGCACAGTGCCCAGCGGGTGGGACCCCCATGGCTGGCGCTGGCATGGGCACAGACCTGGGATCTGGCCATGTTTCCAATTGTTAGGTTTTTGTGTGGGTCCTGGAGCAGGGGGGAGGATGCCAAGCTACAGCTTTTGTCCCCAGAGGGGTTTGGGGAGTGGGGTGGGGCAAGCCCAGCTTCTTGCTGAGTTTTCTTTCTGTCTCTTTGGATTAAAAGCAGAAATTCCCATCTGTATACCTCAGCTAAGGTCCCACAGGCTGAAAGGCTGGGGAGGAGTGGGTACCACATGACTTTTGTCCCTCACAGTACCAGGCCCAGGGGAAGGGATCAGTAGCCCAGTGGGCACCACGCCCTGGGGAACAACCTGAGGCTCCTCCAGGGGGCAGCTGCTTCCCTCAGGATGCCAGCAGGGGGCGCCGCCTTCCCACAAACGCTCTGGCAGCCGCTAAGCACAAAACACACCCAGGGTGGACCCCCGGGACTGGGCTGCCTGGCAGTACCCTGCACAAAAGGCGCTGGCCCCACCTCATGGCCAGAAGGATGGGGTGGTGGGGGGCGGGGCTCCTCTATGGTCTACAGTGCCTGGTGGTACCCTTGGGACAAAATTGAAGGAGTCCTTGAACAAAATGCATCCTGGGGTCTCCCAGGCACTGGGTCACAGACTCAGGTCAGCAGAGGCCAAGCACAGCTAACTACAGAGCACGCACAGGTACAGACGCATTCTGTACGCATCCCCACTCCAACCCTGCACAGGAGCCAGGTGAAGGGAGGGCGGCTGTCCTGCCCAAGGCCACACAGCCCACACTGCCGAGCAGGGACTCGATGCAGGGGGCAGCTTCGAGTCCATGCTCCTCACTGCTGTGTGGCGTGTTCCCAGGGAGGCAGGGTCTATGGTGACCAGGACACCCGCACTTTGCCAAGGCTGCAGCCAAGGCGGCCACGTTGGGGTGAGGGCCTAGGGTGGCTAGGTCAGCCAATTTTTCAAAAGAAGCTGAAAGTCCAGACAATTTCATGTGAAAATTTCCAATATTTAAAAGATGTGTTTCAGTCACACAGATTCTGCCTCCTGGTCAGGCTCTGGTTTGGAACTGCAGGCCATCGTCCACTGTGAGGTGGAGACTTCAAGTTTTAGAGTTAGAAAGGGCCCTGATTCTATGAGCGAATGGACGTTTGCTAGACATGTTGTGGGAGTCACTTCCTGAGGTATGTGAGTCAAATTGTTCTGTTGTACACCTTAAACTTATACAAGACCATCTGTCAATTATATCTCAGTAAAACTGGAAAAAAGAAGAAAGAAAGGGCTTCGGAGATCATCTAGAACTTTCTGGGATGATGGAAATATTCTCTAGTTGTGCCGTCCAACGCAGTAACCACCAGTAACACATGGCTTCTAAGCAGTTGAAATGCGTCTAGTGTGCCCGAGGGTCTCAATTTCTCTCTAGTTATTTGAACAGCCATATGTGGCCAGTGGCTACCACACTAGACAGTGCAGATGGGGGAGCACTTGGCCATGTGGGGGTTTGGGGTTGCCATGGTGACTGGGGGCACTGCTAGCATTTCCTGGGCAGGTGAAGACACCACGCTTCCTGCCATGTGTGGACAACACGCACAGAGACCTGCCTTCCTGCGGGGGAGCCCCTGGAGCCCCTACCCAGAATCCAACCCCATCAACTGATTTGAGGCCAGAAGGAGGCGCAGGGGGGCCTGGTAAGGTGTGGGCAGAAGCCAGGGCTGAGGCCTTCCCAGGGTGCCTGGGGGAGGGCGGCTGCAGCAGCAGGCTTCTGGCCCGAGGGAGAGGGGAGCTTCCTGGGTGAGCCCCTGGGCCCTGCAAGCTCGAGTGCTGAGTGTTCCCTGGGACGCCAAGGAGGGACTACACTGGTACCCTTACACCACCTCCCTGGCTGTGAGCCCACCCCTCCCCGCTTCCTGAGCGGGAAGAGGCTGGGACGACGGGGCAGGGAGGGCCTGTTTGGCCCCTCTGCCCACGGCAGGCCCGAACAAGGGCCCAGGGTGGCCCCCGTGGGGGG
>NW_011494937.1:2123522-2127890 GCF_000754665.1 Bison bison bison
CCGGGGGGGGGGGGGGGGGGGGGGGACAACCACCAGTGCTCAGGTTGAGGGGCCCCCTCAGTGGAGGAAGACTCCAGTTCCAGTTCCAGGCCTAGAGTTAGGGACAAAAACAACTCCAGTGGGACTCCCTGGTGCTGCCCCGCGGGTCCCGGGAACGGGAGGTCTGCTGCCAAGCCCAGAGTGGCTTTTTCTGCTCACCCCTCCCTGTTTCCTGAGCCAGGTCCAAAATTGATTAAAACTAAGTAAAAAGCGCTGCCCAGGGAATGACAAAATTGCTAAAATTCTCTTTTCTTCCCTCATTCTATTGTTCTCTCTCCATCTGGTGCTCCAGAGATCGGCTAAAGTCACTGGTTACTGTGGAAACCACCCCCCACTGTACCCCCTGCACCCGCTGCAGCAGCCTGCCTGCCCCCAGGCCTAAGGGCTCCCTGATCAGCTTGTCCGACTCCTCTGGCCCCCAACCCCCATCCCCAGACACACCTGCCTGCTCAAGGCCCTGGGCCCCAAAGCTCCTTGTAGGAACCAGGGGAAGAAAAAATGTTTCCCAAACTTGTCTCAGATTGAGTTGGCCCCACTATCCAACCAAAGTGAGCAGAGAAAGTGAAGCAGGGAGAGCATGAGGAGGCGGAAATGGGGTGAACGGGGAGGGAGGGCTCGTGTCTGTGGTCCCCGAGAGTGAGCAAGCACGAACATACTATACAGTCAGAGCTACAGGGCAGGCAGCAGGAGGAGGGAGGGTGGGCAGGCCGGCACGCTGGAGCCCTGCCGCCTGGTGCCAGCCCCGAGCCAGGAGGGGAGGCCCGCCTGCTGTCCCTTCCTCTGGCACCCCCTCCTGCCCTCTACCAGCAGGGCTCTCGCAGCCTCCCTGGCACAGAGCGGAGGGGGCTGGCTCCAGCCCCTGCTCGAAGCCATTGTTTTTCTTCTCAACACCCCCAAGTTCAAGTTCATCTGGGTGTTACATCATGTCTGGTTGCTCCTGGAAACCAGACGGGTCAGACGTGACTCTGGGGAAAGGGGGTGGGAAGCTGGAGGGGGCTGAAGTTCTCCTCCCCTCCCCTCCTTGCCACTAGGGAGCTCTGAAGTTTGAAGTCTGACAAAGTTTTTGGCTTTTTTTTTTTAGGGAGGGAAAGGAAAAGGGAAAAAAACAAAACCTTAAACCACACACACAAAACTTCCATCCACCAACTTTCTTTGGACCTGGGCCTCAGAGCAAAGAGAGAGCGGAGGCTGAAAGAGGTGGCCCGGGGGCTAAGGAAGCCTCCAAGGCTCTGGGCTCACAGGGCGATGTTTTTGTCGAATGTGCAAAAGAAAAAGATCTTTGCCTGTTCTCCCTCCACTCCCCAGAAGCCCACACTGTAAACGCTGCCTGGGCCCTGCTCCTGGGGCTGGTCCCGCCTGTGCCCTGAGGGCCCTGGGTTCTACAGGTGGGCGCCAGCCTCCCAGGGACTGGAATAGGGCAGAAGGCCTGCGAGCACCAGGGTGCAAAGACGCCTGCGCAAAGCCGGGTCCAGGAGCCTCCAGCAGCGGGGCTGGGGGTACATTTCCTCGTGAGAACCAGGGGCAGATGGGAGCAGGACTAGCGGCTCCAACAGCCTGGCCACCCCTCTGACAGGATTCACAGGACGTGGGGGAGGTACCTCCAGGGCAGCTTTGGGCCCTGCCTCACCCCCAGTGCCAGAGTCTCTGGGCACGTGGCCCACCCAAATCCAAGGAGAGGGGAGGGCCAGGGGCAAGCACATGCCCCAGAGCGGCAGGAAAGCAACCGGGCAGACCTTGTCCTCCTGATGGAGCCTCCCACTTCCACCTTCGCTTCCACCAGGCCTGGCCCAGAGCGCCTCTAGCCTTGGGTCCTTGGCTGCCTTCCCCAGGGCCAGGGCTGTCAGAGCTAATTATCCAATTAGCTGATTAGCCAGGGGGCCTGGGGGCTGCCTGGGGAGGCAGGCTCAGCTGGGCGTGCAAAGCCTGAGCCCTCCAGCCCTGCCCCGGCCTCTTCTCCCAACTGCCCCGAGGACCCTGGCCTCCTCCAGAACACCGGAAGGCCCCCACCCCTGCCTGTGTCCACTTAGTGGGCAGGGCCTCCTACCTGAGACTGCTGTGGGATGTTCAGAAAGTTGCCGTCCCGGGGTCCGATGCTGACAAACCGGTTGGCAGAGGAGGCGCCTGTCGTTGCGAATGCTGTGGGGAGCAGGGGAGAGAGGGAGAGACCCCGTGAGGACTGGGGGCCCACCCGGGCACTGCCCCATAGGGCTGCTGAGAGAGGGAGAGACTGGGTTAGACCATGCTGCCTGGGCTGAGGCTGGCGGCGGGAAGGCCAGGCCGGAGGGGCCCCCTTATCCTCTCACTGACCAGGAGCTCGCGGTCCCCCAGCCCCGGCACTCCATCTGCTGCAGCCAGGGAAGCTCCTTTGTGGCCCTGGAGGCTCTAGCTGTGGCTCAGTGGACCCAGTTCTGTCCCCTCCTCCCTGAAGTAAGAACACTTGCTTTCCTGCTGGGCCTCTTGCTTTTGGAGAGAAGGGAGCCCAGGAGGCTGGGAGCTCTGGGGACTGGCCCCAGCCTGCTGGGAGAAGGCCATCTCAGCCGGGCTACCCCTCCAACAGGGGCGCCTAGTTGGGTGCTGCACCGCTTACCACCCTGGGCCCAAGGTCTGGGCCCGTGGCTTGGGGAACTTGAAGGGTCCCAGTAGAGGGCTAAGCTGGGTGGGACAGGTCAGAGAGGGTCTGGGAGCTGGCTGCTGGCTCAGGCGCAGGGGCAGCAGGGCTCAGGCCTGGCAGGCATTCTCCTCCTCTGATGGATGAGCCAGCTCCTATGGTCCTGCGGTTCCCAGGGACCAAGATGGGCCCACGTGCAGAGAAGGAGGAGGCCGGAGGGCCTGGCAAAGCCCCAGGGTGTGGGCAGCAGAGGCAGTTGTTCTGAGGCCTGAGGGGGCAAACGGGCCAAACATTCTGGAGCTCTTCTGGGTTGTCTGGCTGGAGCCCTACGGGAAGGAGCCGGCCCTGTACCCTGGGAGGAAGGAAGCCCCCAGAAGGGATGAGGAGTGTCACAGGCTAACTGGGAGTCCCCCTCCCATCCCTCCCAGCACAGGATACACCCCAGGGACCCCGTGCTCACCAGATTCTGTCCATAAGCGGCCCCCAGCCACCCTGCAGCCTGGCCCCCCTCCCACCCTGCCCACCTCCAATGACCATGACCATGACTTCGTGTCTTGTGGCAAATGCAGATGAGAAGATGACGTGAAGAGGATGAAGAGGGGAAAAGAACTCAAACCATGAAAAAAGAAGGTGAGGCAGAGAGCGCGAGGCCGAGAAGAGTGGTGAGATGGGCCGCCCCTTCCGCCGCCATCCCCGAGTCCTGGCCCACAGCCTGCCAGCCCCGAGCGCTGCCCACCCCCGCCCACTGTCCCCCAGACGGCACACCGCCCACCCTCCGCCTCTCCTGTCCTTCATGCGTCGTCGGGTCTAGCTGGGGCCTCTCAACTCAGATTTTTCTCTTCCCTTTGACAAAATTTGTCATCGGTTTAAAAAAAAGAGAGAGAGAGAGAGAAAGAGATGAAGTAAGCCAAGGTCCAGAGCCCTTCCTTGTTCTTGGAACATCCAACCTGGGAAGAAATTGAGGGAAAGGGGAGGGATGGGAGGGAGGGTAAAAAAAAAAAAAGAGGAACAACGAGAAACCAAATGTGAGACTGAAGGCTGGAGGGGAGGGGATCAGGGGCTGGCCTGCTGCAACTTTAGAGGCCTGAGGGGCCCAGAATGAAGGTGAGGGGGCAAGGCAAAAAGGGGATGGTGGCGTCGCCTTGTGGTCACATTCAATTTTCTTGGTGTGGGGGGAGGGGCACAACGAAACAACAAAAAATCAAAAAACGAAAAAACGAAAAATGAAAAAAAACAGCAGTTAGGCATGAAGATGGCATGGCTGTGCCTCCCCTCCCCCCGCCCACCCTGGCCAGCACCCCTGGCCTGGGTGCCCCCACTGTGCCCCCTCTCCCGCCCCCCGGAGGGGCCTGGGCCAGGGGCCCCAGCTGGGAGCAGTGGGCGGGCAGCGGGGCTCGTGGGGTGCTGGCTGGTGCAACTAAGGCCCCAGAGGCCAAGGTCGGGGGGCTCAGCTCTGTCCTCATCTGGGTGGGAGGCACTCTGGGTTGGGGGGCTTTGGCAGTGAGGGAGGGGACTCTTCTTTTTGCAGTGGAGACTGTTTGGACGGGCCGGGGATGCTGGGCGTTGTGGTTTCGGTTTCATCGTCCACTTACAAGGTGACGGAGGAGTCAAGGCGGCGCCGTCTGGGGCAGTGCTGGTGGATTTGGAATCAGGCATAGGAAGGGGCACAGGTCTGGCCACTGGAGGCGGCGGTGGTAGCAAAAATGACCCCGGGACTTTGC
>NW_011494937.1:2127990-2155208 GCF_000754665.1 Bison bison bison
GGGACTTTGCCCTGGCCGCTACCGTTGGGCTGCGAACAACATAAATAGAGTGACGCATGAAGGCACATCACACACAGACACACGCTCCCCTGCGCGGACACGCCAGCTCGCTCCTGAGAGCCGGTGGCGCTCCCGGCGGAAGATGCGGGGTGGGGTTCTCCTCCAGGGCGCCAGGTTGGTGAGGGCATGAGGCCTCTATTTGGTCTCTCAAGTGTTTCTCTTTTTTTTTTTTCCGCAGTCCTCTTTCGAAGTGGTGGGAGGGAGGAAGGGGGATGTCCGACGGGTGGTTTGTTATTTCTCAGGGAACAGGTTTCAGGTACCAAAACTTGCCATTTAACTATACAAGCAGCTGCGCTCTGAACTGTCACACTCTGAAGACTTTCTCCTATGGCAGCAAAGATGCACCAGCTTACTCCCTGTGCTCCCCCAAAACACACACGTGCCTCCCCTGGGTGGGCTCCTGGGGTAGGATCAGCTGACCCAACCAAGGACCATGGGCCCACCAGCGCGTGCCCCGTGTCATGGCCTCGGGGGGAAGCCAGGGCATGTGCCTGAGGACAGTGGATGCTAGCCTATCTGCTACAGAGCAGCCCAAGAGGAAATCCCATTGCTGGCAGCCCCAGTTCCCCCAGAAGCTGGGACCAGCTACCAAAGCCACAATTTGTCCATTACTCCCTCTTGTGCCTTAAACTTGAGTTTCCTCCTCCAGGCCCCACGTGTGGCCTTGTGTTCATCAGCCTCTGGGGTTCAGGGCATGACGGCCCCACAGAGAGGGGCAGAGGTCCCTGGCTCCTGGCAGACACAGCTTCCCTGGACTTTGTACCTCCTGCTGCTCCAGGCAGTGCTCACTATGACCACCTTCAGCCTGGGCTCACGGGGGCCAGGCCAAAACTCTTCCTCCTAAACTGGCCTCTCTCCTGTGGCTCAAACCTCTGTCCTCCTAGCACCCCCAGGTTTAAAACCATGGGAGGTTCACAAGCTCCTCCTCCTGTTAGCAAACCCTGTAGAATCCAGCCCTACTCTGTCTCCAGCTCTGTCATCCTTCGATCCTGACTGATGTCTCCTGGACTATGAACATGAGACTCCAAGGGGCCTCCCCTCTGCAGAGAGTGCTCTTCAGCTCAGCACCTGTCACTGAACCAGGCACCTCACCCAGGCTGTCCAGTCCTCCAACCACCTCTAAGGTAGTGGTTCTTGTTCCTGCCTGCCCCCCAGGGGTACTGACGGTATCTGGAGACATTCTGGTTGACACAACTTGAGGGTGTGGAGGCTGAGGATGCTGCCTGACGCCCACCCTATGGACCCCCAGGACCAAGGCCCAGTGGTCCACAGGCTGATGGTCCCGAACCCTTAGGAGAAGGGAAGCGCCACTCTCCCCCGTTCACAACAGAGGAAACTGAGGCTCCTCATGGTTAAACGTTCTAGCCACGCTGCAATGGGAAAGGCCTGAAGTTCATGGCCACATCTGTCTGATTCCATGGACCCAGAGACTTATCAACCCTCTTCCCAAATCCAAAGGAGTTCAGACACCCCAGTGCCCCAAAACCTTCCATAGCTACAATGACATCTGACATAAAACATTGTCTCCCCGGTCAGGCTGTTGGTTCCAAGCAAGAGCATGCCACCAGCTCTGCAGGGTGAGGCTGACACAGAAGTGGCAACTGCATTCCCTCATTTCCACAGCCTATCTGGTTCCTATCTTGCTCTTCCATCAGGACAGGAAGTAGAATGGTCCCAACCCATCACAGCCTTACTCCTCTCCAGGCTGTCCTGAGCTTGGGCTCCGGGGGCGGCCGGGACATGGCAGCTTTCTGGGCAGCTGCTGCTCCCACAGGGTGGCCTCTGCTTCCCCAAGAGCCTGTCTCCCCCGAGGAGGATCTGAATCACTAATCTCATCTGATAAAACAAATCCTAGCCCGATACGGCCAGACATGGAAAGCTGCTGATTTACAACATTCAGATTCTAGAAGCAAGTCCCAACCAGGCTAGGCTGTCTCCGCTCTGGTTGGGGTACGAGTTGAAGTTTTAAAAAATCTCAAGATCTTGGGACTTTGTGGTGCCTTAAGACCTTGTGAGTTAAGAGCTTAGAAGTAAACTAGAAGCTGGGATAGCACCTCCCTTTCATCTGACAGATGAAGATGCGGGCCTGGCCACTCTGCAACTGGAGAGCGAGGCCGAACTGGAACCAGGCTTTGTGCCTCTCAGAGCCATGGCCTCCCATCAGTCCCTGGATCTTCTCTATCATGCTCACTTGGCGGTCTCTTCTCTATGCCAGAAATACAGCTAACTGGGCACCCTCTTTCTGCCCTTGGCGTGTCTTATAATCAGCAGTTCCCAACCTTTTTGGCACCAGGATTGGATTCGTGGGAGACAAATTGTCCACGGACTTGGGGGAGAAGGGGATGGTTTCGGGATGATTCAAGTGCATTACATGTATTGTGCACTTTATTTCTAACCTAATGCCACTGCTGATCTGACAGGAGGTACTGGTTCATAGCCCAGAGGCTGGGGATCCCTGCCCTAAGTGGATCTCCACTTGGCCTTGGTCTTTACTGATCTGATTTTCTCAGTCAGGGACTTATACTGGGGTCTCAGAGGTACCTGGGAACCATTCTGCACACTGTAAAATTTGGTATGCATGTAATGTTCTGCAAAGATGGTTCATAACTTCAGATTCTCAGGAAGTTATAATTTACTCCTCTAGTCTCTACATCAGTGGTTCTCGAAGTGGGTCCCCTGACCAGAAGCAGCAGCGTCACCTGGGAACCTAGGGAGAAATGCAGATTCTACACCCCACACCAGAGCTGCTGAGTCAAACTTAGATGAGGCCCAGTCACGTGTGTGTCACATCCAAGTCACTCTCACACACTCTGTGACTAAGAACTACCTCTCTGGGGTGGCTGTGGTGCAAGCACAGTCCAGTACCCCCACCCTCTGCCACCAGGTCAGCTGCAGAGCCCAGGGCCTCTGGCTCCTCCTCCACTCCACAGTGCCATCTCTAGTCTCCTCTCAGAAACCAGACCTCAAGGAGCAGGCTCACTGCAGACTTCCACCCCAGACCCAACTCTCGGGCACAACAGGCCACAGAGGAAACCTATAGAGACTGCTCTCCAGCCAAACTAGACTTTCTCTTTAACCAGAGGGGCTGTTTGCTCCCCTGTCAATAAATAGCTTTTTGTCAATGGTCTACTCAGAGCAAGCACCTGCCTTGAGAAGAGAACTTTGGAGGCCAAGGAGCCCTTGATCTTTTCTTTGTTTGCCATGCCACACAGCTTGCAGGATCTTAGTTCCTTGACCAGGTACTGAACCCAGGCCTTTGGCCATGAAAGCGCGGAGTCATAACCACTGGATGGCCATGGACTTCCTGAGCCCTTGATCTTGAGTGCTCAAGTCAAGGGGCTGTCAGGATGCCCAGGGATGGACTGATCCACACCCTTGAGGGTCCTGTGGGTTAGCTTTGGTTCTCTGGGCTAAGTCGGTTCCCCAGGTGGGTCATATTTCAATTGAAACCCCAGATGCCCCCATAGCTGAGAAGCAGGAACAGCAAGATTCCTAGCCTCTCTGATCCAGATTCCAGAATCCACGACCCCTGGGGCTGGGATACAGGCTGGCAGCTCCCATAGACTCCACTGGCATCTCTGAAGGAAGCACAGAAGCTGTTGCAAATCGTGTCCACTTTTCCCTCAATGCCCCTACAAGTGGACAGAGCTTGTCCAGAGAGGTGGGCAAAACTCTGCATATACCAAGGAGCTGCAGAGCCAGCAAAAGAAACCCTCGCAGGGCAGAGGGGAAAAAAAGATGAGAAAAGCAGAAAAGGGGAGAAGAGCAGGAGGGAGGGAAGAAGACTGGCCTCTGCCCTGGACAGCAAGAACAAGGGGGCCGAGCTGCAGCCCTGTCCCACATCGAGCCGCCAGCACTACGCAAGCGCCCTGCGGCAGCATCAGGCTGAGCAGCTGAGGGCCGCCCCCTCCCGGGGCGGCTTCTGGCACGGGGTTCCGGATGCCTTTCCCTGCCAGGGCACTTTGAGTGTCCACCACACCTGACCTCTCACGGTGCAGTTCCAGGCTGGACCAACTGGGAGGCAAGCAGCTGGGCCTTCTTATAGCATGCTGCTGGAGTTCCAGAACATTCCCGGAGGTCTAGAGATCACCATGCCCCAACCTGGAATGGTCTCCCAGGAACTACACAAGGACCACTGTCCCACTGAAGGGTCACGGTTGGCTCATTGCCATCGGGAATAGTTCTCTGCTCAGTGGATCTGTGTCTCTGCTCTAGGGCTCGCTGATGGAGAAGGACAGTGAGCCTCAGAGCTCCATGGGGAGCCATCTCTCACCCAGGCTGAGGAGCAGAAAGACTATTCCAGAACCGTGACTGACCTGAGAGCCCCTCATTAAGAGTCCCGCCAACAGGAGTCTCGTGACACAGCCTGTGGAAGGAAGCCTGCCCTCTCCCAAGGGCTTCTCACTGGGGATGAGGAAGGTGCCCCCGAGCACACTGAATCTGGAGACGTCACGACCAACACAGCTGGACAGAGGGCGCTGTCTCTGGCATCAAGTGGGTGGGGGCCAGGCATGCTGCTGAGCACCCAGAGCGCACAGGACATTCCCACACCACAGAGAACGAACAGTCCCAGGTGTCAGCAGTGGGAATCCTTGGTCTAGAACCTATCAAATCCTTGCACCCCTGAGGTTTAAGAGGGGTGTCAGGAGCTAAGGGGTCTGGGCCCGGATTGGACAGATCATTGGTTCACCCCTGCTACGGGGAAAGACCAGAGGAGGGTAAAGAGCCCAAGCAAGGCGGGCCCAGCCACTGCCCCGTCCTGTCTGGACCGGGATGAAGAGGCCCCGGGCGGACATATGGAGCCCTGCTCCCAGATCCAGAAGACTGAGGTGTTCGGTAGTCCCAGCTCTTGGCTGCTCCAGCCCCAGGTGGGCTCCCGGCTTTGGGGCCCTCTCCCCGTGAGCCCTGAGACAGACAGACAGACGCAAAGATGAGCTGTAGCGGGGCTCGTGGGGTCCTCTGGACTCACCTGTCCGGTGGCCTGGCCCGAGCCATCCGAGCACACAAACTGCACAAACTCCTTCAGCGAGTCCTGCCCGTGGTGGTGGTGGTAGCGGATGGTCGGGTGCGTGAAGTACGGGCTCGACTGCTGGATGATGGATGTGGAGGGGAAGTGCAGCGCTGACGCCGTGGCCCGGGGGCTCCCTGCGTGCACGCAGCAGGAAGGAAAGGGCATCGTCAGGGCCTAGAAGGCCGTGGCGAGGGACACTGAAGACGAGGAGACCTGCAGGTCAGAGCCCTTTGGGTCCAGAGAACGGGGCAGGAGCAGGGCAGGGACCAGGGTAGGGAGAGTGAGGCGCTGACTGCTAGTGTAAAACTGTGTAAGATGGCGCCAAAAACACTCAGTAAAATCAAAGTAAATAATATTTGCATGTGATATTTTAAAAAGTTGAATTGGCAAAACTAGGGATGGCCCAGAGACCAGCTGCTTCTCTTTATAAATAAAGTTTGATTGGAATCAGGGCCAGAGTTAGGGTGAGGTGAGACGTGTGTGCGTGCTGAGTCGCTCAGCTGTGTCTGAATCTTTGCAACCCCATGGACTGTAACCCACCAGGCTCCTCTGTCCATGGGATTCTCCAGGCAAGAATACTGGAGTGGGTTGCCAAGTCCTCCTCCTCAGGATCTTCCCAACTCAGGGACTGAACCCACATCTCTTACGTCCTGCATTGGCAGGTGGGTTCTTTACCGCTAGCGCCACCTGGGAAGCCCCGTGAGGTGAGGCAGGGGTATGCAATTACAAGGTCAGTCCTTTTATTTAAAATACTGATATTCTCTCATCATGTATCTTTTGCAATTGTTTAATTTTTAGAACATTGCATTTAATATTATTTATAAACTTTGGTGACTGAAATTTCAGGTGCTTCCTGACATTCTGCGCCAAGGTCAGTGCCTCACACACCCCTCCCTGGCACAGGGCCTGGGCGGGAGCCTTGGGGAGCAGGCAGACCATTCGGTGGGGCTCCGGACAGACACCCGGCCCCGTGCCAGTGCGAGAGGGGGCTCCACAGGGCACACACACGTCCTGCATGAGGCTGGGTGTGCACCTCGCTGCAGGTCCCCAGGTCACATTCTTCTGTGCTCGGGCCCCATGGCTCGTACACACTGCCTCGGACGCACGGCTCCCACCCCGGAGCAGGCCCCAGTCCTTCCCCAGCCAAGTCCTCCCTATCCTGTCTGTTTCCAATCAGCTCGCTCTTGCTCTCGGTTTCATTAGGGGCCTAAAGAAACTTGGCTTCTCTCTGGAGTTCATAAAAGCTGAGTGAAGCGGGGCCTGCCGCCCTCCCCTGCCTGTGCGGAGGGCCTGGGCTCCCCACCCCCACCCCACAGCCACCACGCCCTGCCCCTCTGCTGGCTCCCAGCCAGGAGGCCCTGAGGAGGAAGCCAGGAGGGTAACCCTCCATGTTCTCCGTGTCCTACGCAAGGGCCCGGGAGGTGGCGGGCAGACACAGGGCAGTGTTCAGAAAGAGTCCAGACCTCTCTTAAGAGGGAAGAGGCTCCCACAGTTCCCCACCTGGTTCCATCCCCTGCAGAACCGGGCGGCACCCTCCCCTCAAGCTCTCTCTCTGCCAGACTGGAGCAGAGAGTCCCCCCACGCCCCCCGCCCCCGGCAGGCAGCCGCCGGCTCCTTTCCTTTCCCCTTGGCCTAGTCCTTCACTTCTGGAAAAGAGCGGGGAGGCCTCGAGCAGGGAGCTTGGGCCCTTGTGAGGGTCCCTTGGAGTAACCTGGGCTGGTGCCAGGGAAAACAGACCCTGGGCACTTTGGGGCACTGAGAGAGAGGAACTGGAAGGAGGGCAGACACAGAAGCCTGTGCTCTCCCATCCACAGCTGGCGGGAGGCAAGGAGAGCTGGGAGGAGTGGGCCCAAGGCCTCAGGACAGGCCTGTGCCACACAGCACACAAATGTGCACATGGCACGTGAGCACACACAGCACATACATGTGCACATGTCGCGTGTGCACGCACAGCACACATGTGCACACACGGCACACACGTGCACACAGCAGACACGCGTGCACACAGCACACATGCACAGCACACACGTGTGCACACGTCCACACAAACACACGAACACATATACATCGAATGTGTGCACATAGCATCCTCACACAAACATAAGCAGACACACATCCTCACATGCATACACAGCGCACAAGCAGGTGTGCACCCTGGCACATGGGGTGTGAGAGGCAAGTGGGAGAGTGTGGGGGAACACAGTGAGAAGGCCCAAAGGCCAGCCTGCTGCTGTGGAGGGAGGGCCCGTCCCCACGCCCACCCAATGCCACACCACGGCCAGTTCAGAGAGCTGGGTTCCCTGGCCAGCTACCCCTCAGGCAGGGCTCCTCTGCCACCCCCACTGCCCCCCTCCGGGCCCTCCATTTCTCACCTGGTCTGACTCCAGCAAGCACAGGCAGCGGGTGGTGAGTGAAAGCCATGCGCGGGGAGCTGCCCTGAGAGGAGAGGGCACTGCAGAAGTCCAGCTTTCCTGACTTCTTTAGAGAAGCCGGGCCTGAGGGGAGGAATCAGCAACACGGGGCAGGTTTAGCTGGGCCAGGAAGGGAGCGGGGGAGGCGGGAAGCCAGCAGCTCACTCCTTCTCTCCTCAGCCCCCTCCTGGCTGCCCCCTTCCCTTCAGGGCTCCCCAGCCTCCTCTGCCTGATCGAGGCCCTGTTTCTCAGGCCCTGCGTGCAGACCATCCGCTGCTGACAGGTGAGGGAAATCAGCCCCTTTGGTGCGCTGGGCAGGGCGTGAGCAAGCGGGGCCATCTTGCCCCCCAACAAACAGATTGTGAGCTCCAAGATGCACAGAATCAAAGCGCGGAGGCAGGACCAGAGGGCAGGGAAGGTGTGCGGGAGGAGCCCTGGAGAGCAGCTTCAGAGTCAGGGACCAGGAACTTCCCTGGGGGTCCAGTGACTAAGACTCTGTGCTTCCACTGGGGAAACTAAGATCTCAGCCAAAGGAAAAAAAAGAAAAGAGTGAGGAGGCCCCTGAGGAGGGGCAGGCTGGGGTCTACTCCAGGGGGTCCTAAGCTACAGGTCCCATTCTGCCAGGAAGAAGCCAGGACTCCTTACTGGAAGGGAAAGCACAGCCATGGGCCCTTCGGACCACTGTGGAGAAATAAAATCCGACAAGGGAGCAGGGAGGAAGCTGGAGGGCCTGGGTGGGAGCTGGGGGAGAAGGAGCCAGGAAAGGATGCCCTTGGTCAGGCACCCAGAGGTCGGACTGTCAGGGTGGGTCATTCCTGGGCTTTGTTCTTCTCCCAGGACCGGAGAGGGAGGTGGCATTTGCCAAGAGACAGGGACACAGAGAGCGCCCCATTTGAGCTCACCTCTAACAGCCTGATGATGCCAACCAAGATCATGTCTGCGCCCAGTGGGCTCGACATCCAACACGCTAAGACAAAGCAGGGCCCCCAGGCCAGGGCCCCCAGGGAAACCAGTCTCCTGTCCTGGAAGGACAAGGTGTGGTCGGGGCAGGTGTCCAGAGCTGCCATCTTTGGAACACGAATCGAATCAGTTTGGGTGGGGTGTGTGTATTGGGGGTGGGTGGGGGGTGCTGCAGAAGAGAGAAATAAGAGCTGTCTTAACCACAGAGGGAAGAGGCGGGGGAAGGGCGCACTCCTAGCCGCCAGCAGAGGTGTTATCTGGCAGCAGCTGTGTGCCACCTGATAGCTGGCACGATGCTGGGGGGGGGGGGCGGGGAGCGCCCCCACCAGCTGTGCACAGCTGTCCCCCTGGCCGCACAGCACCTCCCCAGCTGTTCCCAGTCCTGCAGCTGGGCTGCTTAATTGGCGATTTGTCCCAGAACAGGGAAACAACGCAGTGTTGGTGGGAGGAGGGGGTGAGTATGGAAGAAAAGAGGGGAAAAGCAAGGGAGCCGGAGGTGCCACAGGAGGACGTGGGGCCATGCGTGGAGGGACTGCTGGCGGGAGCGGAAATGGCAGGCTCGGCAGCAGACAGCCAGGAAAGGAGGGAGCCGGAGCTGGGGAGGGGAGGCTCCCGGGAGCCAGGTCTGGGTGGAGCGACCCGGGGGCCCACGCCTCAGGAGCCAGCAGTGGACACGGCCCTCTAGGCACACCAGTCCCTGAGGAAAGACTGCACTTCAGCTGGGGATTCTTCAGGGCCTCTCCACCCCTTGTCTCTGCCCCTCCAGAGGCTCCCCCAGGGCCACATCTGTGCCCTGCCGGCTCAGGTCCCTGCTGGCCACAAGGGCGCCCGGAGAGGGGCCCCCAGAGCAAGGTCGGCAGGGGCGGGGCTCAGCCCGGGGCCTGGAGCTGAGGCCTCCTCCTCCCAGGGTGCAGAGAGCGAAGGCCAGAGGCTGCAGCCAGGGCAGCAGGGGAGAGGATGCTCCTCCTGGCCCTTCGGTCTCGCCTTCCCCCCAGCCCTGGCCCCTGCCCATCTGCTTGGCCCTTCCTGGCCTGGCAACATCTGGAAGATACCAAGGAAAAGACTATCAGGTCGGCACTCATCTTCCTGCACCACACAGCAAGGCCTCCATCCCCAGGCCTAACCACAACGGACACATCCCATACAGAGGTCTGCGCTAGCTGGCCCCAAGACCCCTGTACCCGGAAGCTACACATAGGCTGCACCAACAACGTGTCAGGCAGAAGCATTCTGCAGGCAGCCTCCTGACACACACCTGTGCACCACACACACACAAACACACACATACCCCTCCCTCTCTCCCTCTACTCCACTTGGGCTCTCCAGGCGTGCCCACACCACCTGTCAAAACAGGAGAGCCCCCCTGGTGAGCCCCTCCTCTCACCAGGAAGGGGCTGGTGAAAGGATCGAGAGGCCTGACAACAGTTCTGCTCACTTGCTTCTAGGCTCTGCTCCTCTCTGTGAAGCTGGGCCCCTCCTTAGACCAGGGGTTCTCAACTCAGGAAGATTCTGCCCCCACCAGGACACAGCCATGTCCAGAGACCTTTCTGGCCATCACACCTAGTAAGGAGGTTTGCTACTGGCATCTAGTGGGCAGAGGCCAGGGCTGCCGCTCCAACACTCCACAGGGCACAAGATGGCCCCACCACAGACAATGCTGGAATGTTCAAGAACGCCCAGTCTGAGAAACTACCTTAAACCATGAAGATGGTAGAGTGGGGGCAACCTCCCTGAAGAAAAACCAAGAGGAGGAGGAGGATGAGGAGGCTCTGAAGGGGAAGCCATGCCCGCCTTGCAGGGCACCAGAGGCTCAGGGCCAGGGCTTTCCTTCCACAACACCGGTGGGCCCTACTGCCCACGCGTGACAACCTGCCCGCTCGCCTCTGCTCTCCAGGCCTGTGCCCGCTGGAAGAGCGGGCTGGGGGAGGACAGGCGGTGCCACTGGCAGCAGGAAGCACCACGGGAGGCTCGCCAGGGAAACTGAGGGGGAGACGAGGCTGCACGCCGCCTGCGCTCCAGGTCGGGCCTCGCGGCGGCGCCCATACCTGCATCCACATCGTTGGGCCAACCGCTGGACTGGCTGCTGCCAGCTGCCGGGGAGCGGCCTGTGCCAGGATAGAAGACGTCGTCGACAGGGCTCTCCATCTCACTGTCATCGATGGACTTAGGGCGCTTGGTGGTGCTGGGGAAGGAGGACAGGGGTCAGGTGGGCCTCAGGCGAGTGGCCAGACTGGGACCCGGACCCAGGAAGCCTGCACTGATGGCCTCTGTGTGGTGAGTGGGCGCCCGCTGTCAGCAGCATCTCAGAGCACTTGCTGTGTGCCCTCCACCCAGGTCAGACTGACAGCCCCTTCTCAGCCCACAGGACCATCCGCCGTCATCTACCCAGCTACCCAAGCGCAAGAAGCGGGCCAAGCCCTCAGCTGCCTCCTCAGCCGCCTTCTACTTCCCATCAGCTCCCACGGCCAGAGGAGGTGAGTGAGGCGCTGGCCAGGGGCAAAACACCAGGGGGTGACGCAAAACTCAGTCATTGTGATACTGTGTTATTTTATATTAAAATACGATTAACTACAGAAATATCATAACATTTTAATGTAATATTCTAACATATCAAAATGAATACTTGAACCTCACAATGAACCAAAATGCTCATTTTTTTTTAAAGGGACAGGATCGCACCCTGTCCTGCATGACTGGCCCTGACCAGGGTCCACTGTGCCTACCTCCCAAATGGCTCTCAACTCCACTCCTTCCTCTCAGGCCGATCCCCCACCTGACTCAGGCCTTCCAGCCTGAGTGGGAGAGCCTTGAACTGACTGTCCTGCCCACGAACACTGCTTCTAGAAGTCTTTCTAGAACACACATCCCCAGCATCTGTTGCTTGACCCCTCTGGCCTGTGAAGCCCACTGTGGGATAATCCTGCCGGCCTGCCCAGCCTCAGTTGGGATGGAGGGTGCTCTCTGCCTGGAGCGCCCACCCCAGGCCTGTACCAGCCCCCCTTTGTCTGGGTTCAAAGGTCACACCCCCCAGAGAGAGGCCTTCCCCAGTCCCCACAGGGAGCACCTTCCTGGCAGAGCCATGGCCTCGCTTGAGCTTGTGTCCCTGAGGCCAGTGCAAAGCTCAGGGGGTGGGCAGCAGAGCAGGCCCTGGCTCTGGAGCCAATGCCCTCAACAGGGGGTGGTGTGCTGAAGCATGCTGCCCAGAGCACCTGAGGCATCTCGGGGGCTGAGGGGAGGCTGGGGCGTGGGACTCACCTGGTGGAGGGAGGGGAGGTGATGGACCGCCGCCCCAGGGCCACCTGGTTGATATTGTAGTAGCTGGGACTCTCCAGGTCTGCCAGCGAGAAGTTGGGCCCTGATGCTGTTGCAACAGGAGCTGGTAAGAAGGGAGAGTGGGATGAGGTCTGGAAAGCATGGGCAGCTGTTTCATTGCCGGGAGCAGCTCCCTGGAAGCCCTGGGGTGAGTTCACTGTGAAGGCTGCTGAGGAAACCTCCGCCTGGCTGAAGCTTGTTGGGAAGATTCCTTGGTTATGATTTTTTTTTTCCTCCAAAGCAGTGGAGGTCAGAGGTGGGGCTCTCCACTCTGGCTCTCCAATGCCTCCATCCCACCCAGCCCGGTGCCAATGAGGCCAAGAGTGTCCCAGGAAGTCTGCCTGCCCATCCCCACCTGAGACCCCATCAATGGCAGGGCTCCATGGGGTCCAAGTCCCACCTCCTCACCCCCATCCCTGCGGACCCTGGCCCAGAAGAAGGAAGGACTCACTCTGTGATACTCTCACCAGCTCCGTCACATTCCAGACCCCGGAAGTCACAAAACAGTCCTGGAAACTTAAATGCCCTGAGGAGGGAAAAGGGCAGGTGAGCAAGTCAAGGCACGGCCAGGAGGGGCTGTCTGCCTATCTCTCCCGATCCCTCCCCACCCTCAGCTTGTTCCATCCCATGACCCGTGTTCCAGCCCCAGGCTGGCCTTCAGGGGTCCTCAGATCTCCATGGATGTGAAGTATGCCCCCATGAGTGCCCTCCCCCATGGAACAGCAGCCTCTGTTCAGTCAAGGGACAGCTGAGTGAAGGGGTTGGCAGGGGCAGGCCCACCCTGGCCCGGGAGGGCAGAGAAGGGTACAGGTTGGGGGATGTGGTGGACACAGCAGGCCAGGGAGGCTGGGTTCAGGCAGGAGGGCAGGGGGCACTGACCGTTGGGCAGTGGTTTGATGTCCGCATCTCCTTGCTGGTTTGAACTATCTGATTGTCCGGATTCTGCAGGAGACAGAAAGGGTGGGGATGGGTCAAGACCAAGTGCCCTACGCTCACCAGGCAAGCAGCTGCCCTCCAGCCCTATGGACACCTTCTCTCCCCCTCCCTTCCTGAGCAGCCCAGGGAGGCCAGGAGAAAAAGAATAGCTGCTGCTGTGGTGAGGCCACCCTGCAGACTGCAGGGTGCTGGGCAGCATCTCTGGCCCCCTCCCACTAGATGCCAGTAGCACCCCAGTTGTGACAACCAAAAACCAGTTTCCAAACACTGCCTGAAGTGCCCTGGGGGTGAGCAGCCCATGAGTGAACAGCCCTGGCCGAGAGTCAGGGCAAGAAGGCGCCCAGGAGAGAAGCCCTGACTGTCCCTTTGCACAGCTGGGTTGGACCCAAGGGGTCCCCCGTTTTCTACCCCACTCAAGCTCCAGAGGGAGCAGCCCTTTCCCTCCCTTCATTAATTAGAGCCAATGCTGCCTGCCTGCGCCACCCCCACCTCACCTTTATGCATACAGGCAGTGCCTGGCAACACGGAGGGGGGAGATCTGCCTTGATGCTGTCGCCCGCTCTGTGCCAGCCTGTCTGGGCTGTCTCATGCCCCAGTGCCACAGCTGCTCGGAGGGAGCCCTGAGACAAGGGCCCATTGTGCGGTGGGAGCTCACAGAGGACTGGGGGCAGGGTGGAGTGTGTGTGTGAATATTTTGCTGAGCTTGGGAAAGCCCCCCGCCCCTGCCCCCCAGGTCCTCGAAGCTTTGTGTGCCAGGGGCACAACGGGGACCTCCAGAATGCTTGCCTGGGCACGACAGCTGGCGAGAGGGTGGCGGAGGGGGGCCAGGGCAGGTTGTGGGGCAGGAGAAAGGCAGGCATTCAGCAAAGGATCAGCTGCTCACGGGGGGACCACATGGGGTGGCCTCGGAAAACTGGGCCCATTGGCCAGGGCTTCGCTCCACTCTTTGGAGCAACCCTGCCTCCCGGGTCTCACCCGCCACCCCACAACCGGCCCGCTCGCCACGGAGGCCATCCTCTACCAACCTTGCGGTCAAACCGCTCACATTGGGGAGTGAATAGCAAGGAGGTTCCTGAAGAGTGATGTGGGCCCAAGAAATAGAAGTGGGGGGATCCTGCAGCCACTTGGGAAAGAAGGAAGAGCTCCAGGTGTTGGGGCCTTCTCAGAGCTAAGGCCCTATGATGCCTCAGCCAAGTTCCTGGCCTCTTGCATCCATGTGGCCAGTGGGAAAAAGACAGGCTGCCCCCAGGATGGTTTCAGGCCCCATTTCCCCCATCCTTTATCTTGTTTCACTTAATTTTTTTTTTTTTATGCATTTATTTTGCTGTGTTGGGTCTTGGTTGCGGCACGTGGAACCTTTGTTGCAGCATATGAAGTTAAGTTTCCTGGCATCATGTGGGATCTTAGTTCCCCAGCCGGGGATCCAACCCGCATCCCCTGCATTAGAAGGCGGACTCAACCACTGGACCATCAGGGAAGTACCTTTTTAGCCAGCCTCTACTTTTTAAAAATTCCAAATGATAATAATGAATCCTGTCACAAATCAAGAAAATGGAAGTTTATAAGCTAACAGGACCCCTCACACCCTTGTGTTTGGGGCGTGTCCTTCCATAACTTCCTTTGCACCCACCCTAGCAGTGTTTTCAGGGATGGCAAATTCCATCCCAGGCCACTTCTTTGTCGTGGTGGCACTCTGCTCTGGAGAGAGCCCGTGGGACTTCCTCCCACGCCCCAGGGAAGGGCAGCCTCTCTCTGCATGTGAATTTTCTTGTTGCTCTCTTCTCAGCCTGTTTCTGACTCTCTGGGTCTGATTCAAGCCCCAGCTGGTCCAGGAGGGAGCAGGCAAGGGGCTGAGGCAGTAGGTGGCCCACCTTAGGGCCTCCATGGACCAGTGCCCCGAGCCTAATGTCTCTCAGGGCCGTCCTTTCCCAGATTCACAGCTCAGAAAGCACAGCTGCAAGACCCGCGTGTGGAGCCCAGGGAGGGGCACACGGTCAAGGCTTTGCTGCAAAGGCTTTGCCCTACTTGTCCCAGGACCAACTCGGTCCGCACAGAGCCCTCCAGGCCAGGGACAGTGGAGTAGGGGGGATGGTAGGAGGCCATCCAATTAAGAGTGGTCTCAGCCCTTCAAACGTGGCCAGGTGGAGACAGAAAGCCACGCGCATGCGCACACCCGGCCCGGGGACAGAAAGACGAGAGAACCCGACAAAGAGATGGAGGTGGGCCAGCGATAGAGGCAGAGACAAATGGGGCTCCAGGAGAGCGCGACAGACAGGAAATCCTTCTGAACCAGGACGCTGCCCTGAAACGTTACTGCTGTTATTACCATTAGCGCCGTGTAAGGGAGCAGGCAGGAGCGGGGACCGGCGCGCGAGGCCCGCTGCCACGCGCCTGCAGGCGGTGCTCCGGGCGCTGCTGGCAGCCATCTTAGCCCTTGGCAGCCATCTTACGGCTGGCGGCCCCGCCGGCGCCCCGCACTGCCGCCCGCCCCCGGAGAGCGCGGCCCGGCTCCGGGACAAAAGGCAGAGACGCTGGAAACCTGGACCCGGGCTCGAGGGCAGGGGCGCTGGCCCGGCCAGCGGGGCAGCTGGGGCTGGGGCTCCGCTGTCCTGCTCAGGCGGCCCCCCTACGCCTCCTGGCCCGTGCAGAGCGAAAAGGGCCGAGAGGCAAGAGGCTGCGGCCCGCCCGTGAGCCACGCAGTGTTGCTGAGGCCCCTCCTCAGGCCAGACCCAGACCCAGAGCCTCAGTTATTTTACCGCGTAGACCCCTGCCCCCATGAGGTGACAGGGGCCTCCGAGGACAGTAAGGGGAGAGACGGGGGCAGGCCCTTGTCCACTCAGTCAGCTTGGAGGTACACCGTGGGCACACGGGGGTTGGGGAGGGGCACTGGGCCGGTGGTGGACAGGCTCCTGGGGAGGGCGAGGAGATGCCCCCCAACCCAGAGGCAAGAGCCCACCAGGCCAGCTTCCTGTAGCCATGGGCACTCTGGGGAGCTGTGCCCTGGGGCTCGGGCCTGCTCTGGACAGCCCCTAGGGACCAGGAGCTCGACCCCAGGCTGGCACCCCAAGGAGCATGACACCCCAGTGCCTGACCCCCTTCCCTGTCGAGGCTCCCTGGGGAAGGGAGGGAGTAACCCCAGGCCTTGGGACACAGAAAGGCAGGCCCCTTTATGACACCCCTCCCCAGGCCCCGCCTCATGGTTGCTTGGCTTTTATCTCACAGAATGGGGCTTATCAGAGCCACCAGCTGAACAAACACACAAATCCACGGTTAGTGAGAGAAAACCCTCTGCCTGAACTCTTTATCTCCTGTTCGCAGGCCCCGAGCACTGCCCCCTGCCAACAGCACAGGAGGAGCCCTGACTGCTGCGCCATGAGGGCGCCTCCCCTGGCCACCCCCCTTCTCCCCTCGCCCCAACCCAGCGCGTGGTGGCTGTCCCCTGGCAGTCCCTACGAGGCGGGCGTGCATGAGTAAGCTCCTGCCACACGGGAGCCCCCCTCCAGTGTCTGCTTTCTCACTGGGGACAATGGGCCAGCTGGTGGCCTGTGGGCCGGTGGACGGGCAGAGAAAATGTTGGCTGGCACCAGGCGGGCAGGTGCCCGGCTCCATCCTTTATCCTCTCCCGCCCGGCCCACGCCCCCGAGGCTGTCACTCGGCTTCCCCAGCCTTCCAGGGCCACGTCCCCTGGCAACATTTCCGGCCTTGGCTTTCTCTCCAGCCTGGTAGACCGAAGCAGTAGGGACCCTAACCACCCACTCCCAGCTTGGGGCCACCCTGACTGAACCCCAGCCCCCCAGGCCTACAACTCTCTTCAGGGACAAAGGCTGCCTTGACTTTCTGGAGAGACTGGAGAGGGGATGGAGGGGCCAGAAGCACCACAAGCTCCGTTCAGTCCTGAGGTGACATGTTCCCGCATCCTGGTGCCCAGGGCCAGACAGTGCCTCCTGGGCTCTAAGCTTCTTTCCACTCAGCCATCACACACAGCTTCCTCAAAACCAAGTCCAGCCACTGTGTCTGAGGATGGCTGCCTGGGCGTGCAGGCGTCAGGCCTCTGCCTGGTCCAGGCTTAGGGGATGAAGAGAATTTTGGAGGCTGCCGCTTGTCCTTGAAGCCACCAGGGTGGCGAGGGGTGTGTTCAGGCTGGCTCACGTTGCATGTGTGTGAGCGCAGGCTCTGCTTCCTGTCTTCCCCTAGGGACCGGGGTACTCATGCAGTCCACACCCTGGGGCAGAAGGCAGGACTGCGTGGGGGTAGGTGACGAATCTGGGCTCTTCCTAGGTGTGGGACCAAGTGGGTTCTGCAGAGCTAGGCTCTGAAATGGGATTGGTGCTCAGGTCCCAGGCTGCTCTGCCTTCATCCCCTCACGGCTTCAGTCACCCCCAACCCCCGGTCGGCGCTTGTAGCCTGGAGGCCTCGTGCAGCACCCCGACCTAGGCCAGGCTCAGCCAGAGGTTGGCAGCATGGGACCCTCTCTTCCTCAGGGTTCTTCTGTGTCTCCTGGAACAGCCCTAAGCCCTGAAATACCATTCTTCTCACCCGCAGCTCTGTTCATCCTCTACCTCTGCTTAGTTATTAAAGCCCTCGACTTCCTTTCTTCAGCTCCTCGCCTTTCCCTCTGGAATCCTATTTCTGGTCTCATTTTGCTCTGTCTTGGCTCCATGCCCCTCTCTCTGTCCTTCCTTCTCCTTCGCTTTCCCTCTCTTTGGGCCCCTTTCCTCTCCCCGTCCTGCCTGTTTGCACAAGTGTGTGCGTGTGCACACGTGTGTGCTTCGGAGAGGCCTCTGCCTCTTCATCAGAGCTGTAAGAGGGGAAGCTCCAGCAGCCAGAAGGAGCCCAGAATCACACATAAACTCCAACTGACAGCATGTTTTTAATATATATACTCCCAGCCATAGACAGGGAGATATTTATGGCTCCCACTAGGTGAGGGAGGGATTCCTGCTCACTGCAGCACACGCTCCGCCTCGGCGCCCGCCCCAAACAACTTCTCTCCGAGAAACAGGCCACATGTAATTCACCGGTTGGCTGCCCCCACGCACATCACAGACTGAGTGCATTTTTTGGGGGGGCTGAGAGGGGCATGCAGGCACAACCGCACTGACACATGCGTACCCAGGCACATGTATGTACTAGGGCGCACATTTGCTCTACATCCAGACACACACACACACACACACCCAGAGATGCCACCAACCACTTGATGCTGTCCAGCAGGGATGGGGTGAGTTGGTGTATTAAGAGCGGTGGTCAGGACGCTCACTGCTAAGAGGAACCTCCTTTGGCTTTATCCAGACCACTGGCCTTTGAGGGTGGGCAGGGAGAGGCCAGCCCTCTGGGCATGCCTGCCCTTCCCCTCCCCCAGCTCTTCCCAGGCCTGAGGTTGGAGAAGCAGGCAAGAGTATGCTCTGTTCTGGGGGTGCCATCTCAAGGACCAATTCTGGAGCTGATCCCTTGCCCTGCCCAGTGTGGCACACCTCCTCCCCCCGCCCTCCTGCACGCACGCACGCATGCACACACACACACACACACACACACGCGCACACACACACACACACACCCTCTCTTTGCAACTGAGGAGCATCCAGGGCAGGAGAAACCCAATCTCAAGGGGAGCCGAGGCCTGGCCTGCAGCAATCAGAGCTGGAGAATGTAACTATTGTGTCTCCTGAAACCCAAGTCCGAGAATCTGAGACACCCTGAGGAGGGGAGAAGCAGATGGATGGGGGGCTAGGGGAACGGGTCACAGAGGGGTTCTCCCTGTCTCTGCAAACAGAAGACTTGAGACCGAGGAAGTCCTTGGGAATGCAGGGCAGCCAGAGGACAGAGGAGGCTGGGCTCGACCAGGCCGGGCCCGGGAGCTTTTCAATCTTCCCCCCATTTCCCTCCACCACCTCCATGAGCCAGCGTGTATGCTCACAGGACCTGGGGCCCTCCTGGGGTTTCCTCTCCTCTGTCATCCTAGACCCCACATGGTTGGAGAAAAAAGCCTGAGCAGGAAGCACAGCTCTGCAGCTGTGGGTGGGGGTGTGGGCAGGGGCAAGGCAGGGAGACATGTCCCTACCCCCTGCCCCATCACCCTGCTCTCTTCTCTCATTTCCCCTTCCCTCATGGAGCCAAAGGGGCTCAAGCTTTTGACTCGGGTCACCTGTTGAGGGGAGGAAGAGACAAGAGACAAGAAAGAGAAAGAGACCAAGTTACAGCCTCGACACACACGTGGTCTAGATCCGCCCCAGCTGCCCCTGGGGCCTAGGTTCAAGGAAGGCCATTGGGGGTGGGGGTGGGGACAGCAGGTCAGGCCACAGGGATCTGGCAGGCCGGGACCAGTAGACTCAAAACGGAACACTCGGCTCTCATCTCTGACCCCGATGGCACTGCTTTTCCCCCTCAACCCACCCTGCCTCCACAGCTGCTATCGGGGGTCCCCTAGGGAGCAAGGGCCGAGTCTGGCTACAGCAGGGCTCATGGCCTGGCAGGGGAACTGGGGGAAGGGAGGAGAAGGCAAGTCCAGGGGCTTATGTGGTGCCCAGAGGAGTAGCAGAGTGGATCTGAAGGCTGGGCTCAGGCAGGCGGCTCCAAGCCTGTGAGGCTGCTCCCTGGCGTGAGCTGCACAGAGTTCTCTGACCTGCACCTGCCAGGGGAAACTGTCAGCTCTGCGCCCAGCCCAGGGAGAGCTAGAGATCGGGCCTGGGCACTGGAGCATGGGGGACCTGGGTGCCCAGCTGCTCCTCCCCCAGGCATGACAGAGAATGTGCAGCAAAGGAGAGAGGAGGGACACCCCAGTGCAGAGCGAAGCACCCAGTAGGTTGATGGAGGGAATGAAAGTGAGACAGCCCCTACCGCAAAGGGAGAGACCTGGGGTGAGACAAAGGCAGGCAGGAGCCCTTGGTCCCAGGCCTGCCTCTGCCTCCACCCTGAGCCCTCCACCTCAGGCCACCCTGAGGGCACCCCACTCCCATCCAGGGAGGTATCCTTCTGCAGGACAGAGGGGAAAGGGGGGCACACCAAGGGCAAGGGGAAATGGAGGGAGGAGGAGGGCAGCCCACCAGGTGGAGCGGGGCTCCCCCGAATTCACATCCATGCTCTGGAACCTACGGGCCCAGTGGTCCTGGCCAAGTTCTGAACTGTCTCCTCATCTGTAAAATGGAGATGCCGCCTGCCCCCTGGTTTTCCTGCCTGAGGAATAAGTGAGAAAATGGGTACGAGGTGCTCGGTCCGGGGCCTGGCTCACAGTAGGTGTTCCCTGAACGTCAGCTGTCTTTCCAGTGCGATCACCGATTCCCTTCACCTCCCTCAGCTAAAACTCTACTCTGTCTGGGCTCAGCTCAAATGCCAACTTGGTGGGGACGCTGTGGCTAACCCACAGCTCCCCTCCCACTGGAGTTGGTACTCTTTATGATACATTGCGTGCACTCGACATGATGGTTCTTGGTATCTCACCCTAGAGACCACTGGCCAGTGAGCAGAGGAGCTCCCTCAAGACTTGGCCCATTACCCTCTGCAAAGAGGGGCAGGGAGCCTTCTTGGGAAATAAAGGGCAGAGCAGAATGTCTTCTACGCGTACATCTCTCCCCGAATACAATGGCCACAGTCCCAGGGCAGATACCACATTGGAAACAGTCAGGGAGAGGCAGGGCCAGGGATTGCCAGGAGACGGCAAGGCTAACAGGGAGGCAGAGAGAGACTTGTGCCCCAGGATGCTGAGGATGCTGAGCGCAAAGCCCTGCCCACACTAGCTGGGCGCTGGGTATACGGGGAGCTGAGGACACCGGGGCACAGGCGTGGCCACACAAGCGGCCGGGTGCCTCTCCTGGCAGCACAGGCTGGTGCCACGACTCAGCCGGCAGCAGGAGCCAACATTTCTGAGAGGGCCTGGGGCCAGGCGTCATGTGATGCTGGGGGCCCAGAAAAGTGGCCCCCCGGCCCTGAGGCTTCTCCTCCCTCGCCAACCTGATGGATAAAAACTGATAGTGGAGAATGCCCTCCACACCAAGAGAAGGCAGGGCCGCGGCAGAGGGGCCGTGTCCAGGTCAGGGGCCCGCAGAGCGGCTCCCCCGCCCCGGCCACTCTATTTCCAGTGCTGCCCTTTCTGGCCCTTCGAGCTGCCCCGGCCCGGCCCGGCCAGACAGCCACCCCCACCCCCAGCTGCTCTTAGGACTATTAATAGTGTCCCTACCTCCCAGGGCCAGGCGTCACCTTCTCCCCCAACCCCCCAATACACTTGCCCTTGGTCTAATTATTTGTAAAGGGACAGAGTACTCTGGCTGCTAATGCCAACTAGGGATGAGAAAGGGGAGGCAAAGGCTCTGGAGGTCACCTGAGGGACATTTCTGAGACAAGCAGGAATGTAAGGGAAGGAGGCAGTGGAGCCAAGAGCAAGAAACAGACAAAAAGACAAAATTAAAACTAACAGACAGAGAGGGAGGGACCAAGACAGAAAATCAGTCAAAGCCAAGTAGTTCAAAGAAAGAAGTCTGCTATAGAAAGAATCAGAGGGGATTCTCTGGCAATCCAGTGGTTAAGACTCTGTGCTTCCACTTCAGGGGGCACAGGTTCAATCCCTGGTTGGGGAACTAAGATTCTGCATGAAATGTGGCCCCCTCCCCCCAAAAAAATCAGAGAAATAGAAGGTTAGAGAAGAGGCAGGGAAAAGAGGGAAAAGCAGAGAGAGAAAGAGGAAGCAAAGGAGGAAATGATACATTAAAAAACAAAAACAAAAGGGGAGAACATTTTCCTAGAATTACTCAGGAGTGGCTTCATGAACACAACAGCCTGGTCTGCACTAGCTACCGGCATCTGTCTTAGGGTGCTGGACAAAGTGAGGGGCTGGGGAGACTCCAGGCCCAGAAGCCCTACCCACCCACCCTCACAATGTTCTGGGTAAAGGAGGAGATGAAGAGAAGGAATACCTGACCAGGAAAAGAAAATGGGAAGATCAACTCCCCAGGACTAGGAAACCCACTTTCAGACCTGGGCAGGGGAGGCCTCCGCACTTGGAGCCTCTTCGAGTGTTGGAGAGGCAGCTGGGTAGGCCAGAGGATGGTGGAAATCGGGGAGCATCAGTGCCCCTGGCCTCCCTGCCTTCCGTGTTCCCTATCTCTCTAACTGTGAGCAGAATCCTGTCCCGCCCTGCCTCCCACTGCCCCTTTCATTGGGAGAATCCATCCGGGGACCTTGGGGGCCTGGAGAAGAGCCCACCTACTTCTGTTCTCCTCTGGGAAGCAGAAGCAGACAGAGGCCACCTGTTTCCCACCCTCAGGTTCTCTAGCTTCCTCAGCCTCCTAAGAGCACCCAGTACCCAGGCTGGCAACCCTGGAGGATGCTCCTCTTGCAGGGGCTTGCCTTGTGTGGGGGAGTCAGACTTGGACTCTGATTTTGGACAGCATGAGAGACCTAAGAAACTGACCACCGGGTCTTCCAGGTTAGGGATTTCTGACTTGGAGTGCCCCACCAGACCATCAGGCCCTTGAGTCCAAGGTCTCTCAGTGTTTTGCTCATTACACTCTCCCCCACACCTGAAAGTGTAATTTGAGTGGAAGACTCAAAGAAACCCTCTAATCGTTCCAACTACATAGACCGTCTGGGTTTTCCAGGTGGCTCAGCGTAAGGAACCCGCCTGCTAGTGCAGGATACGTGGGTTCAATCCCTGGGTTGGGAAGATCCCTGGAGGAGGGGTTGGCCAGCCACGCCAGAATGCTTGCCTGGAGAATCCCATGGACAGAGGAGCACACGGACCATCCAGGAGACAACTAGCTGGCCCCTCGCCTCTCCTGAGAGCACATCTTTCCTGAAGACCCAAACCTCGACACACATACCCAAGGAACTGATTGAGAACACCTAAAACAGCTAATACTCCTGTAAAACCCAACTGGGTCTGGATGCAGGGCTGGACACACTGGCCTCCATGCCCGAGTTCTGGACTGACCACAGGAAGGAACAAGAGTTTCCCTGAGAAGGGAAGGGCAGAGGAGTGCTCTCACAGGCCTCCCCACCCTGGAGGCCTTTAAAGGCAGCCACCGTCCAGAGCTGCCCAGGCAAAACATGAGGAATTTGTGAATTTGCCAACCTCCAACTCGGAGCCCTGAGGTCCCAGGCAGGGTTGAATGGATGGGCAGGTGGGTGACCTCCCTGAAGGCTGAGACCTCTCTGGCTGCTGGAAGGAGCCCTGGGCTTGGAATCAGGAGCCTGGGGTCCAAATTCTAGACCTGCTGTTATTAGGCCCCCAGTGTGTCTCCTGGGCCTCCTCTCCTCTGTGCAACACTATCCCAGGCTTGCCTCAGAGGGCACGGGGAGACGTGGGCAGGAATTTTTACAGTGAAGGAAGCGGGAAGGTTTTATGCACTATAGAGCGCCAAGCACACGTAGGGAGCTACTGATGGGGTAAAGGGGCCAGCTTCTGGGACTATATTTTAGGGACGGCGGGGATACTAAAGAACAGCGGAGGGGCATTTTCTGCACCGAGTATGGAGGCTGGTGTGAGAGGCAGCTCCCCAGACTCAGGGCTGGGACAATTCAAGCCGCTAAGGGGACAAAATGATACCGATCCTACAAGCTTGCTGCTGCTGCTACTAAGTCACTTCAGTCGTGTCCGACTCTGTGCGACCCCATAGACGGCAGCCCACCAGGCTCCACCATCCCTAGGATTCTCCATCTAAGAACACTGGAATGGGTTGCCATTTCCTACAAGCCTGGCAGGTGCCAAATTCCCCACTCACAAGGCTCTGAAGTACCGAAAGGGACTTCCCAGGGCTTTGGGGCTCAGCGATCTGCACCCCCGGAGAGCGGTGTACTGCACTCCCCGACTCGGCAGCTAGGTGGCACAGCGAGTTAACGCTAGCTGCCCTCTGCAGGCTGCGGCCGGCGCGGAGGCGGCGGCGAACTTGCGCGCGGTCTGCCCCGGGCCGCAGGGGCCGGGGAACCCCTTGCACAACTGCAAGGTCCGAGCTGGCACCAGGAGGACGCGGCCGCACTCGGGCCCCTCGGACCCCGTGTTGTGCGGCCCGAGGCGGCAGCTCTGGTTGCGGCCGCTGCCAAGCACATCCCGTGATGAGATAGGAGGGCCGAACTTCCCGTGCTCATTGATTAGGAACAGCTTGCAGTGCGGGGGCCGGATGCAAGGGGGCCGGGGAATGGGCTAGTGAGGAGAAGCGGGAGGTGGAGGGGGGCCTACCAGGTGCACGGCTGGGAGGGGTAATCCAGTGAGCTCAGGCCCCCTCTGAGCCGCCGACGCCGCTCAGAGCCCCGGCCTGCCTCCCCCAGCGTGGGGCTGCCCTGGATGTGGGCTAGTCTGCGGCTGCGTGACCCCTGGAGTGTTCCCAACACGCCCACGACGCCCCCACCTTTTGGCAACACAGACCTGCCTCTGCGCCTGATAAACGTTTGGAGAGGAAGGTTCCTTCCTTTTTTTTTTTTTCTTTCCAGCTCTCTCAAGAAGTTAAAAATGGAGACTAAAAGTCAGAGATCAGAAACCAAAAAGAGGGATAGAAATGGAGAAAAGTCGGGAAGAAAAAAAAAAAAAAAACTCAGCACAGGCCAGCACTCTCGGCAGCGGTGGCAGCAGTCGGGCAGGCACACCCTCCTGGGCAGGCGTGGAGAAAGGCCCCTTTGTTCCGCAGGGAGGTTAGCCGAGGTGAGGCCCGCCCGCCCCCTCCCCCCTGACCCTGGGCAGCGCAGATCGCTTCTCAGGGCCCCCGTACTGGGCCCAGCTACTTCCCTGTCCCCCCAGTCCTCCTCCCAGCCAGCGCAACAGCCCAGCAGATGGGGAAGGGCTGCTCCCTACCCTCTGCCTTGCCCAAGCACCAAGGGTCACACATGTGGGGCAAGGCTGGGCTCCTCCAATGGGCCCCTGGATGACCCTGATGCCAGACATTAGCATCTTGTCCAGGCTGCTCTTTAACTGTGGGGTCCGGGGGACAGATTCTGCACACAGCCGGACCTCCACCAAGGGATGAGCAAAGGAGGTGATTCGTGCTAGAAGATGGTGCCCCAGGAGGTACAGGCTGACTGACCAGGTGCCTCTTGCCCACAGCGAGGCCCCAGGGTGTCCTGTGTGCCCATTCCAGATATGGGCGATTTCCAATGCCCTTGGGCTCTAGGAAAGGGTGGCTCCTGCAGGTCTTCCTCAAAGCAAAGGCTGGGCTCTGGTGCTGGGGTTGCCCTCAGAGGAGAGGCAGCGCCTGAAGTCACTCCATTTGATCCGCACGGAGGGGCCAGAGTGGGCTCATGAAGGGGAGCTGCCAATGGAGAGACAGCAGAGGGGTGGGGAGGGAGAGAAAGTAAAGAGCATCTCTTTGCTCCGCAGCACACCTGCCGCCCCCAGCCCCTCTAACAGCCCAAGTTGGACAGGGGACCTGAGGGGTGGCTGTCCTGTGTGTCACTCAGGGTGTGCCCACCATGGGCACCCTGACCCTGCCCACGCAGGCTCCAAGCCGCTCAGCAGGGATGCAAGCCTCAGACTTTTCAGGCAGAACTTGGCGGCTTTACACTTGGCCAAGAAGTTTCCACCCAGCAGCCCTCTCCAGCTCCCACCCCAGGCCCCCGGCAGCAGAAATCCTGGAAGGAGGGACTGGCTAGATCCTGGTGCTCCAGACAGTGCCCTGGCTTCATGCTGAGGGGGTACCTGTTCTACTGGAGGCCCCAGCCCCCCACCAACAGCAGTGGAAGGCAAGGCAGTGACAGATGGGAAGAGGAGTAAGGTGTTGCTGACCTTGCCCTCCCCAGGCGAGGAAGTGGGGGAAGGAGAGGGGAGAGGAGCAGCAGCAGCTGGAATCGCAGGGACCCTGGACTGTCCTGTATGGCACCAAATCGGCTAGAAGACGCTGCAGCTCAGATACACCATGTCCTGCCAAACCCCAGTCCTTTAATTCAATTAAGCGTGGGACAGACTTCCCAGATTTTTCTGCGTGTTCGAGAGCATGTGAAAAGCCGAATGTGTTGAATCCCGGGAGTGCGAGCGTGTGTGCCTGTATGCACACATGTGGATGTGTGAATCCTGACGGTGGAGGAGGGAGATGAGCGGATGCAAATGGTGAGGGGCAGGACAGGGGTGGGGCAGAACGGCTCAGGAAGAGTGAGTACCTACATCTTTTTAGAGAGCCAAACTCCAGACCAGGGTTCTCAACCCCCACCCCATGGACCCTTCTTGGGTGGAGCCATCCTGTGCAACAGCAGGAGGTGTCTCTGGCCTCCGCCTCCTAGGTGCCAGGAGCATCATGCTGCCTCAGCTGGAACAGCCCCAAATGCCTCCCCATGGCCAAGCGCCCCCAAGGGCAGTGGTGGAACCCACTGTTCTTGGGCATCTGTTGATAACCACAGTCTGTGTATTTACTACCAGGACTTCGCCTTACCTCTCTCCCTTGGGGCTTAAGTCCCAGAGTGCTTGGCTTCCCAAGTGTCTCGGGTCTGGTTCTTTCTCCTGAGATAGTCTCCCTATCTTACCTATCTGGCCAGAGGAGGTCTAGGGCTACTCGGGCTCAGCAATGGTTTAATAAAGCATTGGGGTGTTAGGAAGTATAGCAGTGGGGGGAGCCCATGGACAGGTAAAGTGAAAGCTCAGAGCTTTCATTCCTTAAAAGTCAGGAGCCAGAGGTCATACCCAGGACCTGAAAGAAGGCTGAGTTCTACATTGCTGGAGGTGAAGCCCACAGGAGAGATGGGGACTTGCCTGGGTGCAGACCCCTGGGAAGATGCCCTGCTCAGCCCCCAGAGGCCAGCAAAAGTCCTGCACAGCTCTAGCCATCAGACCACCCTCCTGTTTGGGGGCGCCAGAGAAGCAAGAGTTTAGGTGTCCCTAGCTAAACCCCAGCCCAGGTCAAACCCCTCCCCTGTTCCTGGGGTCACCTGTAGCTGTCCTGGTTGGGGTGGGGGGACCCAGTTCCAGCAGCCCTTCTTCCCTCTGGCCCAGGAACCCTGCCTCTCTCCCTGGCCCTCCAGGAACCCTGAACAGCCCCCTTCTGGGAGCAGAGCCAAAAAGATGGAAGAAGGATGTTTATAAGCTGCTAAAAGGGAAAAAGGAAAAAAGTGGGAGGTGGGGCAGAGAGGCCCAGGCTTCCAGGTAGTGTGGATGGGGCCTCGGCGGGGAGGGTGCGAGGCCACCCTCCCCAGGAACCCTGCGGCCCAGATGACCTTCTAACTGGTGAGATGGCGCCCCCTGCCCCTAGCTGGGCCACAACCAGGCAGGCCTAACAGCATGCACACGCAGGAGTCTCTCACCCAGAGCGCACGCATGCTGAGTTGGTTCAGCCGTGTCCAACTCTGCGCGACCCTATGAACTGAGGCCCACCAGGTTCCTCTGTCCATGGGATTCTCCAGGCAAGAATACTGGAGGGGGTTGCTCTGCCCTCTTCTAGGGGACCTTCCTGACCCAGGGATCAAACCCAGGTCTCCCGCATTGGCAGGCAGGTTCTTTACCACTAGCGCCACCTGGAAATACCCCACAGTGGGCTGCCAAATGACGGCTTCTTGACACTCTTACCCTAACCCACAGGACTCTAAGACGCTACTGCTTCTAGCTTATGCCCCACCCCCACCCC
>NW_011494937.1:2155308-2158474 GCF_000754665.1 Bison bison bison
GTCAGGGCCCTGCGGATGGGGGCTGGGGTGTGGTGACAGGAGCCTGGCTTGGTGGGAGCGAAAGCCGAGTCCCGAGCTCACAGGGCTCGGCACACAACTAATGGGAGGCTGGCAGTGGCAAATTGTTGTTTACTTTTAATTAAGTAAACAATGTCGGCTTTCCGCCTCCTCCCCTGCCATCCCAGCCAGTAATTTGGGGGATGACAATGGGGTTGTTTCCTTCCTCCTCACTTCTTCCCTCCCTCCAAGCACTCCTGCTCTCTCCCTGCTCTTATATAGCAGCCACTGGAACTCGCTAGAGCTGAGGCCCCACGCGGTGGGGAGCGGGGAGGAAGGTCCAGGCTGACCCACTGCCTGCGGGGTCCCGAGGTGGCAGGTACTAGCTTAGAGGGCACGGTTCCACTGGCAGGGTCTCTGGAGGGTGGCAAGGGGAGCCTTGCCCCGGGAATCTCTCGGCGTGTAAGCTGTAGCCTTCTCTCTGCTCCCTCCCCCCACAGGCCTCCTCCCTGACCACTATCTCTCAAATCCAAAAAACGGGCGATCCAGAGTCTCTGGTGGAAGCAGAAGCAGAGGCCAAAACGAGGTGAGCAGGAGACATCTCCAAAGTCAGATGGGTCTCCCTTACAAGTAGCCACCAGGCGGGACCTTCTGGTCTGCTCAGGCAGAACGGGGTCAGGCCTGAGGCTGGTCAGCCTCGGGGGCCAGAGCTCACTGAGCCAACCGGATGCTAGGCGGTGGGTACCAGCTTTTCCTCGAAGCAGGGCTGGCTCCATGGCCTTGGTTAGTGCTCTTCCTTATGGTGAAATTCTTAACTTTTGAACAAGGGGCCGTGCGTTTTCATTCTGCTCGGGGCCTTACAGATTCTATAGGTGGTTCTGCTCAGAGGCCCAAGTGAGTGAGGAATGGGAAGAAGAAATGAAGCTAAGCCAGTCTTGGTCTTTCCCCAACTGGGTCCCCTGGCCTGGGCTAGGGCAGGTTGGGGGCAGGCGCTGGGCTCCCCTGAGTGAAGAGGCAAGCCAAAGGGGCTGAACCCTGAGTCTCTGTGAGAGGCTGAATCTCCAGTGACTCCACGTGGGCAGGCAGACAGGCACAGGGCACTTATGTGGAAACAAAATGCTTCGCACATCCTTTCTCAGGAAGACTGTAAATGGACCCACCTCTCCAGGGCTCAGTGGAGGCAGGGGATGGGAAGCTCCTTGTCCCCCTCCCTCCTCTCCTCCGATGGAGCCAGCAGGTCTTGAGCCCAGCCCGGCCTGGAGCTCATTCCTGTCCCCTCCTCCCTGAGAGGCAGAAGACTCCTCCAAGGTGTTGGGGGTTGGGGAGTTGTGTGCAAGCCCCGCTCCTCCCCCTGCCCCCCTCACTGCTCCCCCACCTCCTTCCAAAGGGAAGGGAGGGACTACGGCAGTGGAGCTGGCTGGGGCTGGATGCAATTTCAGCCACGGAGCAGGGCTCCCTGGCTGGAAGCAATTTTCTCATTAGGACCCCGGGCTGCCTGCACGTTGGTTCTCAGCCCTCACTCCCCTCCTGCAAAACCACACCCCACAGGCCTCCCCACAGACCACTCACACGCACAGGGAACCCATGTGTATGACTCAGGGGGACGACAGTGGGGTCAGTGCGGTGGGGGTGCAGGAGAGAAGTATTGGCCCAAGACCCCTGCAGGGGAGGCCAGTGAAGAGATCAGGGCTCCCCACCCGGCAGTTGGCCACCCGCTGCTGCCTATTTAGGGCTCCCCAGCACAGACGCACAGATAGCCGGCCCCTCCTTGCTCACCGCAAGGAGTGAGGATCCCAGCCCCCAGGACCGAGAGCCTGAAGGCTGGCTTCACACCACACTCCTGACTGCTCAGCCACCTCACCAGCCCATCCCCTTGCTCAGCGGGGCTGGGGGCGAGCAGATGGGCTCTGGGGAAGCAGACCCCCTCCCCCAGCCCCAAGACTGCTCAGAGTAAAGGGTGGTCTCAGGCAAGGAAGGAGGGGGACCGAGGCCCTGTGAGGGGCGGCTCCGCGCTCTCGCTCCGCAGACACATGTGGTTGGACTTAAAAAGCTATTAGGGAGCGAGGCGCTGGCGGGAGTGTGGCCGGCCCTCACACCAGCAGTGGGGAGGGGAGGGCAGATGCCGAGGCGGTGAGCTCAGCACCTCCTGCTCCCTCCCCAGCAGGGCCCCTGGACTCCAGGAGAACTCGGGGACCCTCACTCAGCAGGAGAAGGGGACGAGCTCTCGGGGGAGGGCAGGCAGGCTGCCGGGCCGGGGCCGGGCACAGATTCCAGGAGCTGCTGCTATCCGAGGGCTCTAGGCCGGCCTTGGCAACCTCTGGGGGCAGGGGAACAGGCCCCGGAGTTGTTCCATGGCTCGGCAGGCCCCAGGAGGGTACACACAGGTTCTCAGCCTGACTTCGGCTTTCTTGGGGTGACAGTGGGCTGGAGGTCTCCTGTGTGCTTGGCAGGACTGGGGAGGGGTGATTATTAGGACAGCGGGAGAGAGCGGGAAGGGAAAAGTGAGCCCCACCCATCACGAGGCCAGAAAGGACCGACGGAAAGTTCCCTAGAGCTGCCAGCTTGTAAAAAGCTTCTTTTCTTTCCAAATTATGAACATTTTTTAACAACGGGGCGGGGGGACGGGGTAGAAAACTCAGAGCGGCAATCTAGGACTTCATTAGGACCGTGTGTGACCGTGCCTGACTGGTGACTGAAGGTGACGGATGCATATGTGCTGGGTGTCTAAGATTTCTACTCCAGAAGCCCAGCCAACACGACCTGGGGCCCCCTGCCCCACCCCCTCCTCGGTCCCCTTACTTTCAGAGACCTAACTCTCCTTGCCCCACGCCTAACCCAGAGAAGGCTGACACCGCAAGTGGTTGTCAAGAGGGGCAAGGGACACGGAGTGGAACCAGGCCTGGATTGGCCAGTCACTTGCTAAAGATCCAGCTCCATCCCTGAAGGAGAAATCCCAGGGGTGGCTCTGGGTCCTCCACAGGACTCTAGTGAAAGGCTCCCACCCAAGGCTCCTGAGGTGGCTTCCCTGGTGGCCCAGTGGTGAGGAATCCACCTGCCAATGCAGGGGACCCAGATTCTATCCCTGGGTGGGGAACATCCCCTGGAGAAGGAAATGGCAACCCACTCCAGTATTCTTGCCTGGGAAATCCCATGGACAGAGGAGTCTGGT
>NW_011494937.1:2158574-2160839 GCF_000754665.1 Bison bison bison
CCCTTGAGGTTCTCGAGGCTGTTCAGCCATTCACTGAGGTCACTGACAGCCCCCCAGGCCCCTGAGGGAGCAACGCAGAAGTGGGGAGCTCAAGTTACACAGTGCCTCCGCTATGTGGTGGGCAGGACCTGGGTGTTTGGGAGACATTTAATCTGTTTGACACCCCATGGAGTGGCTGGTATTTTCCCCCGTTTTAAAAGATGAGAATATCAAGGTCCAGTGCCAGATCAGCCAGAGCCCGGATGGACGGCATCTCCACAGGTCTGGTGGCAGAGCTCCCAGGGCTCCTCCTTCTCGGCCCGATCTGTAAACTGGAGGGCTGGGAGCCGTGAGGGGACCCCAGGCAGGGCAGCAGAGAGAAGACTGCTCTGAGCCCCAGGAGTTGGGCCGGTGGGGGAGGAGCTGACCACAGAGCTGGTGCCGGATCGTGCTCAGGAAACACGCAAAGAATGCGGCTGGCAAGGGGCCAGTGGGCCAGGACCACAAAGAGGCCTTTGTTTTCGGAGGTGTCCAGGGAGTGGATGGACAGAACAGCAGAGGTGGGGGCAGCACCCCTTGGGGGTTTGCCTGGGGAAGGGCAGCCATGCCTGCACTGTCCCCACACACCGCCCGCTCCTGTCTCCCCTGCTTCTGGCCCCTGCAGGGCTGGGTTCTCCTACCCGGCCGCAGACTCCAGGGGAGAGAGCCCCTGGGGCCAGGTTCCCCCATTCTCAGCAGCTGCCACCTTGGCTTGAGGGGTGCTCCATGCTCTATCCCGATCCACCCTCTGAGCCCCAGAAGTCACTTCCCCTGCAATGTGATGCTGCGGTTCCCTGGAGCCCCGCACACGTTCTGCTCCACCTCCAGGCCTCCCAGTGCTGGCTGCAAGAAGTGAGGATCCTCGGGGTGAGGGTGAGGGGGTCGGGGCAAGAAATGGGGCCTCTGACCTCCAGGTGGCCGTGTGAAGTACTGGAGAACCCATGCCCCCCAGCGGTCCCTCTTTTCCACCATGGGAGAGGGGGAAAGCCCCGGAACATGTTCCCTCCTCCTTCCCTCTCTGCAGTTGCAGGGCTGCTCCAGCCAACCTCTTCTTGGCATCTGGAAAAGTTTGGGAAACTTTAAAAAAATTTTTTTCTGGAGTTTGTCTATGGTTCCCCAGCCTTGGGGAGCCACAGCCAAGAAGAACGGAAAGGGGAATAGGGGGCAGAACAGAAACTCAACAAGAGAAACAGAGCAAGCAAGGAAGGCAGGGAGACCAGGGAGACCCCACTAGCCAGTCCGGCCCCTGCATGGCCTGACCCTTTGGCCTACCAGCCTCTCCACAGCCGGCAAGAAGGGTCCCCACAAGACTGTCAAGCACCCCAGGCCTGAGATGCCACCTCCTGCTGAAGTCCCACCCAGCGCACTGCTCAGCATCCTCCCCAGGACACCCCCTGCCAGACATGTGTGCACCCAGGTGGAGGGGCAAGCTGTGTCTGTGACCCCCAGGAAAGGAGAAGGCATCTTAGGATGGACAGCTAGAGGCAGTAACAGCAGCTGGAAAGGGGGCCTGAGGAGAAAGTGGGTGGGCTTTTCTATTGGTAGGGTTTCTATCTAGGTTTCCAACTCCCTGTGAGCAGGAGGAGGGCAACATGGGATTTGGCAGAGACCCCCAGGGCCCAGCAGTCTCCCTCCTCTGAGGAGTGTGTGGACGGGCAGCAGCACAGAGCAGCTGAGGCAGTGCTGAGGTGGTCTGGGGTTCACACAAAGGGCAGGATGGAGGGCGTGTTATAAGCAGAACTCTAGGTTCATCCCAAGAAAGGGGGCACGTGTGACACGCGACTCTTTCTCTACGAGGACCCAGATCATCACGTCAGAAGGGTGCCCCCCTCACCCTGACATGGTCCCCACCTGGGTCAGGGCTGGGGAAGGCAGGAAGCTTTTCCTGACCCCAGGGATGCACGGTGGGCCCCTCCTGACTGCCCATCCTCAGGCGACCCGCCCTGTGCCCTCAGAATACAGTGGTCACTCGGGGGGTCGCCCCCATCAGGACAGCTCCCCTTTGAGCCCCTGCCCGGGGGGCCAGCAGCGTGCGCCTCTCAGCTTCCAGACTGCCTGGAGGGCCTGTGGCACCAGGAGACCAGCTGGGAATGCAGATGCTGTTTGGGGCAGGCCCAGGAATCTGTGTGCTAATACGCCATCCAGGGGACTCTGATGCAGGCTCTGGGGTGAGAATCACTGGCCGAGGGGGAGGATCTGACTGGGATGGCAAGTGGGGGGAGGAGAGAGAGAAAGGGAGGAAAGGAG
>NW_011494937.1:2160943-2168367 GCF_000754665.1 Bison bison bison
GGGGGGGTTGGGGGGGCATGGGGCACAAAGGCAGCACCACCTGAATGCAAGGGGGCACTGGGTCCTAAGTCCTCCAGGCAAAGTGGAGGGCGGAGGAAAGACAGAAGGAGGGGTGGCTGGGAGGAGGGGGGCAGTGGGCAGCAGGGGGTCTGCCTAGGAAGAGCAGGAAGAGGGGGGTGGAGGGCAGACGCACAGCGGGGAGCCAGTGGCACTGTAGATGTGCCTTCCCACCGAGGCCAGAGCTCCCAGGAGCCACCCCGCCCCCTCCAGGCACCTGCTAAGGCGGCAGCACAGCAGCGGCGGGTTGTGTTTCTTTAACCCCTGGGGCCTGTTGACACAGATTAGTATCGCTGGTCAGGGGTCAATAGGGAAGGCTCTTGAGGTCAAGACCTGAACAACTGGAGTTGTAATGAGCCACGTGGGGAAGAGGCCCAGGCAGAGGAGAGGGCAGAGGGGGAGGAGGAGGAGGGCTGAGCTGTGCCTAGGAAGGCAGCAGCCGGGCTCCAGGAGGGGGCCCTGGGGAACCCCCCTGCACTTGGGGCGGAAAGGAGATCAGACTCGTGATTCAGGCAGAGGAGAGACACACCGCGGGCTGCCCAGAGCTGGACCCGCAGCCAGGGTGGGACGGTGGGGGGGTGCTCCGTGCGAGGGGAGATGGGAGACCAAGGGGGGCCTCACCTGACCACCCCCTGCGGCAGACCCCTCAGGTGCAGACAGCACCCCTCTCCCCTCCGATGACCTTCTGTACCCTGAGTGGGCATGACCCTGCTCCCCCTGAGTCTGTGGTAGGGTGGCTGGGGTGGCGCTGCGCCCACCTGAGCCGTCCACCCACCCTGGGCCACCTGGTGGAGCCTGAGCCGGGTGACTCATTTGGAGCTCGAGTGCGGCTGGTGCGTGGGCCCTGGCGGGACCGCCTCTGCCCCACCTTCTGTGACAGGAGTCGGGATCCAAGATCCACGGCCCCCACCCAAGTCTGGAGCAGGCACTGCCCAATGCCTCTGCTCGCCCCTGCCCCGGCCTCGGAGGCCCCCAGAGGGCCACAGGGCCCCGAGCCCGCCTCTGCTCATGGCCAGCAACACTGGGCCCCAAAGGCCACCCCAGGGCCACCTCTGGAGGGGCTGGTCTGGGTGGGAGGAGTGGACAATGTGAGGCCATGGAGGTGGAGGGGCGAATGGGAGGACACCGACACCCCAGGGTACAGGGGGAGGTGGGAGGCAAACTAGGAGTGCATGTCTGCAAGGGCACGGGGGTGGGCCACACGCAGATCTGTGACGTGCAGGAGAAGCAGTACAGTGCCTTAAGGTCAGTTTGACAAGGTTGTTAAGCATCTACTACCTACTAGATGCTGCTGCATGAGGGGCTGGAGAAGCTGACTTGAGTAACTCTCCCTGCAGCTGGAATCTGGGTGCACAGGGAACACGCTACAAGCCCACCCCCCCCCTGGACAGGGGGATAAGCTCTGGGGGCAGGAAGCGACGCGGGGGAAACTGTACCAAGAGGGCTGACAGCTGAGTTGGGGTGTGAAAGACAGAGGCGTTTGGACAAAGGGGAAAAGAGAAAGGCAGACTGAGTGGAACATGAGCAGAAGCCCAGGGAAGAGGACAGCATGGCAAATGCAGGATCTGCAGAGAGCTCCGTTTGCTGGAGCACACCGTGCCTGGAGAGCGAAGGGAGACAACGCTGAAATGGTCAGTAAAGGCCTGTCGGAGACCCTGGGTGCCTGCCTGAGGGGACAGCACCGCTGGGAAAGAGTGTGACCAGCTACCCATTTGAAGGTGGTTACGAAATGCTAAGAGACAGCAATTCCCCTGCTAGGTATATACTAAAGAGAATAAAAAATATGTGTCCACACAAAGACTCATACACAAATGTGTATAGTGCCATTATTCACCATTGACCCGAAGTGGAAATAATCTACATGTCCATCAATAGAAGAATGGATACATAAAATGTGGTATAGTCATACTGTGGAATACTACTTAGCTATGAAAAGAAACGAAGTTCTGACACTCGCTGCAGTGACGCTGCTCAGTGAGAGAAGCCAATCACAGAAGACCACACAGCATGATCCCATTGATACGGAATGTCCGGATCGGGCAAATTCATAGAGGCGCACATTCAGACTAGTAGCCTCCAGGAGCTGGCAGGAAGGAGGAATTGGGACAGAGTGCTAACAGATACGGAGAAGGCAATGGCACCCCACTCCAGTACTCTTGCCTGGAAAATCCCAGGGACAGGGGAGCCTGGTAGGCTGCAGTAAGAGTCAGACACAACTGAGCAACTTCACTTTCACTTTTCACTTTCATGCATTGGAGAAGGCAATGGCAACCCACTCCAGTACTCTTGCCTGGAGAATCCCAGGGACGGGGGAGCCTGGTGGGCTGCCATCTATGGAGTTGCATAGAGTCAGACATGACTGAAGCGACTTAGCAGCAGCAGCAGCTAACAGATATGGGGGTTTTTGTCTGGAGCTGTGATGGAGCTGTTCTGAAATTAGATAGTGATGATAGTTGCACTCCATTATGAATGCAGGAAATGCCATTAACTAATATACTGTAAAATAGTGAACTTTATTATGTGAATTATAACCCAATAAAAAACAAATCCAGAAGAGGAGAAGAAGCTGAATTCCGAAAATCACAGTGGTGAAGAGGCAGGGACACTCTGGAGCCACTGCAGGGCCACAACAGTTTGCTTTCGAGGGCTCGTGAGCTGGTGACACCCCCAACCAGGACTAGGCGTGGGACAGGGAGAAAAGAGGGGAGCTGGGAGTGCGGTGAGGTCACTGATGGACACAGGGTGGGGAATCAGCTGATGTCGGCCCAGGAGCTGGAAAGAAGAGTTCGGAGAGTTTAGATCTAAGAGACACCAGGGGCCCGGGGGTGGGCAGCGGTGACAGGGAGAGGTGCCCAGAGGGGATGGGCCCCAAGCTGCCACTCCCTGGTTCAAGGCCGACAGCAAAGTTCTTACAGACACTGGCCTTCCAGGCATAACCCAAGGATTAGCGCCTAGTGCATCAGACTACTGTGGACTTAGATGGGGCTCGGTGATGCTGACCAGTAGCATCAGCGATTACAGGAGAGAGCGCAGGAGGAGAAGAGGAGAAGGAGCAGACCCAGGGGAAACCAGCCTCCACAGGGCAGATGCAGCAGGCGGACCTGACCAGCCTCCACAGGGCAGACGCAGCAAGCGGACCTGACCAGCCTCCACAGGGCAGACGCAGCAAGCCGGCCTGGGCGAGGCGCACGGAAAGAAAGGGCCTGGGATGCCTCAGGGCAGAGAGAGGGCCCTATCGTCCTGGGTCCAGGGACCAACTAGACCACAGGCAACTGCCTGTGGAAAGCCGGGCCTGGGAGAGGAAGCCGAGTGGTAACCGATCGGGGTCCTTGACCAAGTCCTGTGGGAAGTGTGGGAAGCAAGCCGCTCGTCCCCCAAGCCTCCGATCCCCTGCTTCTACCCTCCTCACCCCACGCGACAGCCTTGCCCACGGTGCTGGGCCCTGGAGCTCAGCACATGGCACCACTCAATGGTTTCTGGCACCGGAGAGGGATTTATTTCCTGGACGAAGCAGCCAAAATCGTTCTGCACCTTTGTTCGCGAGCACGGTGCAGTCGGAGCCGACATTTTCTAGCTGGGCTGGGGAAGAACAACTCAAAATGGATTCAGGGAGGGTGTCGGCTGAGGAGCAGCTGAAATGCTGCCTTCCGTGGTCTGCAAGGCTGAAGGCCAACGGGGGGAAAGGATGTGGTCAAGTTTATAAAGTCCAGTCAAGCAGGGTTTTTAGTGAGCTTGCTGTAAGTCAACTCTGGGGATAGATAAGACACCTGAAGCTTAAGATGGGGCTGATCTAAGGCAACAAGAAGTTTTACTAAAAAAAAAAACAAGAGTGGCCTTGCAGACTGTACCTAAGAGACAGCCTCATGTCCAGGGGAGAATGGCTCTAATTCATGGGTGGAAGACTGACATCGCTCCGCTCCCAAGAATGTAAAGTGATGCAGAGAATAGTTCCCTCTGGTATCCACCTCTCAGGGTCTCTGAGTCCTGGATACCTGGACGTCAAGTTCAGGTTCCAAACCTATGGCCTGAAAGGGGAAGGCAGGTCCCCTGTCCCACCCCAGCCCTCTGAACAGCCAGCCCGGAGGCTGACAGTGGCTTCCTTTCCGATGTTCCCATTGGCCCCTCAACAGTCTGGGTCTTGGGCCCTCTCCTGATAAGGGCCTGTGATTTAGACCAAGACAATGTCCTGGAAGGCAGAGACCCATCCCAGGGCCCCCAGAAGCCATCTGTCTCCTCTCTCCTTCCTTCTCCTTCCTCTCCTTCTCTTCCCTTTCTCTCCGATCCTGCCATTCACACACGGAGATGTGCACAGACACAAAAAGGCGCTCCCGTGTGCTGGGGTCCACGTAGAATCATCGCCTCGCAGCCTATTTACAGACGTTTTACCAAACAAAACATCAACCCCCAATGTTTGACAGGAAGCCCCTCCCCTCTTGTCAGGAGCGATGCCTCCTGAAGGGGGTTCCCAGCGATGAGCAGCAAAAACCCCAGGAAGGGGAGAGGGGGAAGAAAAGGAACGCACAGGGCGGGAGAAGGTAAAATTATAAGGTTGGAGCTGTCAAGGCAAAAAAACAGGGGAAAAAGGCAAAGCGACTCCACTATTAGGGACTCGGTGTGAAACATGAAATTCACAACAGCCGAAAATCTTCGTGCTTTGTCTGTGGAAAACAGAGACACAGCGGCCTAAGGGCTGTTAGGGCCTTGCAGCCACTCCGCACACAGCCTACGTGTAAGCAGTGCACTTACCCTGAGATACAGGACTGAGCCCACAGTCGCCTCCCCCAGCCCCACAAGCCGCTCCCCACTCTGCCTGCTAGTCACCACCCTGCCCTCTCTCCCCAGGGGCACCCTGGGAGGGACCCGAGTTGGAAACAAAAGTGCAAAGGGGGCAGTACTGCCCTTTCGGTGGCAGGAATGAATGGTGGAGAAGCCCATCCAGAAATGAGCAGACTTGGGGTCACTCAGTCCTGCTCAGCTCCACGCCTCAGAGGAGAAGCTGGGCTGGAGGTGCTTTCTGGAGAAGCCAGAGTGTGGCCGGTGTCCTGGCAGGGTCGGAGGAACCCTGAGGGCTCAAGCCCTTCTCATCCCTGCACACCTTCTTCCAGTCCTGTCACTCAGAGAGGCCTACAGGCTGGAGCTGAGGGGCAGGGTCTGAGCCCTTCACTCCCAGGTGCCTCGGTGGGCAATGAGGACACGAAAGAGGGGAACCAAGGGCAAGAACCCCAGTCTGGGTCCAGTGCTTGCTTCTGGAAAAGGAGGGAAAGGCCTGCCACAAAAGGGAGGGGGGTGGATAGAAGAGTGCGTGGCCTTGGGTCCTGACACCCACCACGGGATGAAGCACACTAGGGTTGTCAGCCTGGGGCCCCTGCTTGCCCCTGCCTCCCCAGGAGCAGAGCTGCTGAGCACCCTGGGCCGAGGTCTCGAGAGGCAGCCCCAGGGAGTCCTGGGGGCTCTCTTTTGTGCTGACTTGCCCGTTGCCATTCACTCCCTCTGCTGTGGTCAGGGTTTTCCCACTGTGACGCCCCGGACATCAGGGCAGGACCGCTCTCCGCTGCGGGGCTGTCCCATTCCTTGTAAGACAGGTAGCAGCAGTCCTGGCCCTAACCCGCTAACTGCCAGTAGTGACCCCACCACAACCACGCAGTGACAACCAGAAAGGCCTCCAGACATCGCCAGCAGTTCCCTGGGGGCAGAGCTTCCCCCACGCTTTATGATCACCCTTGTCCCGTTCTCCCAGGACTGCGTCACACGCAGCTTTGGACCCACGCCAGCAGGGACCAGGTACTTGTCTATCCAGGAGACAAGTGGCGGCTGTGGGGCCCCTGAGAAGAGGGCTACTGTCCCACCCTGACTGCCACCATGTCCCCTTCATTCTGTGCCTGCAGAGGCCCATCCGTTCCCTAGGTGGCCTGTGAGGTCTGGGTGCCGGGCGGGGGGCGCTCCTCTGTCCTCCCCCTCCTCAGCCCTGATGAGCTCCTTGTTTCATGCCAGAGCCTTAGTGGTACCCCAGCCCGCCTGCCCATACCCCCGGCCAGGGCTGTTATGCCCGCACTGTGTCCAGACACCGGGCTTTTAATAGCAGCTTCCTCTGGGGCTGGGCTCCCCCAACCTTCGCCTCTCACTCAGCCCAGCTCCTGACGGGGGAGCCACAGCGCCCTGTAATTACAGCAATTGTAATCTCTTTTACTAACAGGTAGATTAATAGCGAGGCAGGTTCACAAAGAGCCCCAGACAGGAGCTGCTCAGCTGCCGAGCGGGCTGGAAAGGCCTGACACCTCGCAGCAAGGATGCACACCACTGACTCAGACGTTCGCTCCAGGCGCGAGGAGCTCGGGGCCTGCAGTCTGGGTTGGTCGTGCCCCTGGGTGACCGGGGAACTCACTGGGTGACTGGAGGCAGGTGCTCTCCCTAGGCTTCAGTGTCCTCATGGGAGCAACAAAGAGTTTGAACTTCATAGTCCTCAGCATTTACTCTCACATCCTTGAGGTGTGACTTGCACTGACCTTTATTCACACACTCCAACCCACACCAGGACACAGATACCCACCTCCTGACACTCGGCCACACACGCACAGACACTTGACAGGGTCACACATGCCAAACACGCAGAGTTAAGGAACAAACTGAGCTTCACGAACACAGGAGCCCCACCCACCATGGGATGGCTATGGGCCCTCTGGGAGCTGGACGCCCACATCGTGGCCACAAGGGAGGAGGGGAAAGGCTTCTGTTGCCCCTCCCTGTCCTGCACCAGCCCCTCCTCTGCTGCAGATCACGGGCTTCCCACCAGGCCTCAGGAGTCCTAGCGAAGCTCCCACCTCACAAGGCCCAAGGATAGTTAAGTTCTGGGCAAGACAGGGCATCAGGTAGAAGCGGTAGGTGTCAGATGCCAAGACACTGCCAGCTTGACGGACCAAAGAAATGTAGACAGTGATGTGGAGAGGTTCAAAGTGAATGAATACACGTGTGTGCACGCAGGCGCGACAGCCTATGAGCAGAGCCAGTGGGGACCGAGCCCGACCAGGGCAGGCTTGCGTGCGTATGCCTGGGGACCCTGGCAGAGGAGATGGCCCTGGCCTGGGGCTGTCTGTGTGTGTCCCGGCTGTGTGGCCCTGGGGGACGCCATCTCTAGGGCACTGTGTGTGTGTGTGTGTGTGCGCACGTGAGTGAAGACCAAGTCCACAGCTTGGAGGACAGAGCTCACCATCCCCGAGCCTCCCCTCCAGTCACAGGGGGACACACACTTCACCAGACAGTCTCAGGGTCCTGGGGGCAGACTGTGGCGCTGGCCTCAGGGATGGGCAACAGCTGCTTCCTCGAGAACTCCTGGTGCCCGTGCTGGCGGCCACCACGGGCCTGCGATTCGC
>NW_011494937.1:2168471-2188026 GCF_000754665.1 Bison bison bison
GGCCGCCACCGCGGGCCTGCGATTCGGCAGTGGTGCTGGGGGGCTGCTGCCATTAAGGCGCCATGGCCAGCACCTGCTCACTGCCAAGCAGTCCCCGGGCTCCCCTGCCCACTCCCAGCCTGAGAGAACTGGCACCGCCGTGCCTGAGGCCCTCAGGAACAGTCCCCTTCTAGCAGTGCCAACAGAGAGAGGCCCGGAAGAGGGGGCCTCAGACTCACAAGGAGACGCAGGTTGGAGGACGAGAGTGTGTCGGGTGACGTCCAGGAGTTCTTTCGTTGGTCGACAGCACGCGTCCACCAGGGGACGTGTGAGCGGATGTAACCGACGCACACCTGTGACAGGGATGGGAGCGTGGGTGCGTGAGAAGCATGTCCGCGTGTGGTGTGTGCGAACGACGGCAGTGTCTTTCTGTGGCTCTTGTAGTGAGAACGGGGTACAGCTGGGGATGTGGTGAGATGGACCCTCACATGCCATCTGTGGGCATCAAATTTCCAGACAGCAATTTCACAACATATGTGACAAGTCTTATAGACGAGAGTCTCTACCCTATGCCTGGTAATTCAACCACTGGGAAGCCTTGTCTGAAGTTCATAAACAGAGCCACAGTGCTCAGTGCGCCCAGATGTCCATCCCAGCAGAATTTACAGCTCAAAGGCCTCCACACATGAGGGCCCGCATCAACTCTAGAACACTCAAGCATCATGAGTCGCTCAAAAAGCATGTCTGTATTTTTAAAAATAATCATATGTTACATTTATAATAAAAGGTAATTTCCTATTTCCAAAATGAAAAGAGAAGTCACTAGAAATGTTGGTAATTAGGAACAGTGCAGCTAATAATGAGATGCTAAACAACCACAGAGTATTTCTGAAAAATTGTGACATGTTGGAATATGCAGTGGCATTAAATTTTTATAAGTAGCACGCCAAAGTGTTTCTATCACTTTTTAAAATTTTAAAACCTAAATTTAAAAAAATACAATGTTGTGCATGAATAGGTATAAAAAATGCAACAAAAGGCTATTCATGGTTGAGAGGTAGAATTTTGATAATTTTTATTTACTCCTTTAGATTTTGTGCTTCTTTGGTACTTTAATGATGGAATGCGCACTAGTCTTATAACCAGAAAAATGCCTTTTCAAAAACAGTAGATGTACGAGAGGCTATATGTACCTGACTCTCTCCCCAAATCACAGCAGACAGTAATGAGGTGATAGCAAACCACAGCCCTGTGGGTGCAGCCGCATTCATGTTCCTTGAGCCAGGCAGGCCTCCACCTCAGGAACTTGCATTCCTGTGTCCCAGGCCAAAGGACACAGAGAAGGAAAGAAGGCGACACCCCCAACCTACCATCACACCTGCAAACTACACTCCTGAGACAACGGGGCACCAGGCCACCCCTCCACTGGCAAGGGGACCTTTGGAAGGGAAAGCAAATCTTTGAGAAAGTCAAGGACAGTCACAGGGGGCCAGAGGAAAAGAGGCTTACAACCAGGGAGGAAGCAGACTGGAGATTCTTAAGGCAGAGTGAGGAGAGCTGGGGATTCACTCGGAAACCAACAGAACTGACTCTAAGGTCTGAAGCCAGTGGAGGGGCAGCAACGGCAGAATCAACTTCAGAATCGGCCCAGAGAAGTGGCTCTGCGTGTGTGAGTACATGAGACACGCGCTGTTCATGTTGCTTTAATAATTCATTGTTAAGAACCAAATCTAGCCACCAGAGCTGGGAGCAAAGCACCAGCTGGGGAGCGGCAGCCATCTCCAACCCAGGAGGCCTGGTCCTGAGGGGTCCCCAGGAGGGAGTGGCAGGAAGAGCCAGCCCTGTGTCTGCACCCACAGCCGCACAAGAAGCCTGGAGGCTGGGGCTTCCGGGGAGAGGGGCGGGGGTGAGGAGACCCCTGAGCAAAAGGCAAACAATCCCCATGCCCTGAGGCTGCTCCCTGCCACCCTGTGCTGCAGGGCACCTGACAGGCAGGCTGGCCGGGTAGGGAGGGCCTGGCCTGGGAGGAGTTCCCTTCGCGTGTGGGCTGGGAGTTGGCAGCGGTGGTGAGCTGGGGGGCACACAGGCCTTGCCCCTTCTATCAGGACTAGCCACGGAGACACCGGGAAGGCCGGGATGAGGATGAGATAGGTCAAGCTGGAGCCTATGACCCCCCAGCAGTGGCCCCTCTAACAAGGGGTCCAGGGAGAGGGCAGCTCCTTCCCCATTTTCCTGACACCTTATTCTCATTCTCAAAAAGGGAAAAAACAAACATATTTTGAGAAACCAAGTCCTTTTCAATCCATTAACCCACAGCTTCCCACTTGCCTGCCACATTCATTCCAGCCTTTTAGAAGCTTCAATCACTCCTCACCTGCCTGCATTCTCTCCTCATGATGCCCACACAGAAAGCACACCACCACTCTCCCTGGCCCCACTCCCGTCCTTTATCAGCCCCATCTCTGATTTTTATGCCATTTCATGCCTTTGCATCATCTCAAGGATGGGATGGGCTGTCAGCTGCTTCCCATCTGAAGGTAATTCAATATTCAAAATGGGTTTATGGGGTTGTATAAAACTATACTCTGGGTGAAAGCCAGATGCCAAGGCAGATAAAACATAGTCCCAGCACAAGATTCCAGCCTAGCAAGAGAAAGCTACAAAATTAAGTGCAAAGTGTCACAGAGGAGCAAAATTACCCGGCCCTCCACCAAACCTGGGTCCAGCTTGCATTCAAACAAGGCCTCACCCAGCTGACTGCTCACTCCTGCAGAAGACTCTCCAGAGGTGCCTGTCTCATGACAAGACACATAAAGGCAGGATTTGGCACTGTGGGAATGCCCGGCCTCTCCCAGGAAGGGTTCACTGGGGAAGCCAACACATGCCTGCAACCACCATCCACAAACCTGGGAGCAGGGCTTTGGCTCACCAGGGACGGCCCTGCAGCCGGAGTGCTTGGTTGGAGAGAAATACAACTCGGGAGGCCCTGCCAAGCCAGGCTGGCATTTGAGTAATTATATTAATGAGTCTCCAAGTTTCAAAATCTAGTATTAGACGGTGGCTTCAGGAGCATCATCCTCAGTTACTGTCCCACATGGCCAGGGACACTCCTGGGCAGCAGCATGGCTACAACAGACTGTGTGTGTGTGTGGTTTAAATTTTTTTTTTAAATGCATGTATTTGAAACTCTGCCCATGAATAAGTCAGAGAACTCTGGACCATCCTTGGGGCAGGGGCCTCTCATTTGGCCATACCTCTCGGGCTGGCAGTGCCCCGAGAATTACTACTCTTGTGGAGCAATGGCCTTTGTGTTCAAAGCCAGCACTGCTCCCCACAGAGTTCCCCTTGGCACAGCAGGCCAGACTTGCCTGCAAACCCATGGGCCCTTCTGTCCCACCCGTGCTCATTAGCTGCCCAATTCCAAGTCCACACTCAAAAGCTGGGCTCAACACACACAAGGGGCAGCTGATCCTCCTGCTCCCGCCAACCCGGTACAGACTAGACCACTGCACTGCCATCCTGGCCGCCATCTGTGGGCCCTGTCCCAGGCCAGCAAAAATGATGACCTAGTTGGCCATGCTTTACATGTGGTCAGGGTCAGTGGGGGCCAAGTACACTGCAGCCAGGTAGCAAAGTAAACTGGCACTAAACACAGGTGAGAAAGAAAGAGTTTGCTATACCCTGTGAGTACAATTCACGTACGCCGTGCAAAATGTAATCTGCTCCAAAGGACATCAGGTAGCTTAGAATCCAAATTTCAGTAAACCTCACACGCTCCTTCATCTGTTCCATTTGTGAGGTCTCTTTGGGTGGCGGGCTGGCCCTGGTTGCTGGGTCTGGGAAATGGGCTTTTGTGGAAACAAGTTCTCTTCCTGGGACGAGTGCATTCGTGGTGGGGCCCGTGGCCTGGAGGCTGCAGTGGCCTGTTCAGGTCTATGTGGGAAGCAAGCACGTCTTGCCTCTTGGAAACTCTTTGATAGGCAATGAGGCAATAAGTAATCTTTCATTACTATTGTTTTTTTTTAATAACAGGCAAAAGATCCACACTGCCAGGTGGGGCTTACTCTCAGCATCATCTCCATCTTGACTGCAAAGGGACTCTGAGCCTTGAGAAGGCAGAAAGACCCTCTTAGAAGCCCCGTGATTCCCCTAAAAGGTCTCCCAGCTCCACAACCCTACACACAACCAATCAAAACACAGAATACAGAGCTGCAAGAAATTCAGAGGGGAGGCTCAGCAGGGTTTGGGGTCTCTGCTAACACAGGCTAGGGAGGGCTGTCGTAAGGAGAGACACACAGGCTCTGCTCACCCACCTCCAAGGCAGGGCTGCTCGGTCTCACCACTACAGGCAGTCCATGATTTCTGATGGTTTGACTCGATTTTTGACTTTACGTGGTGCAAAGCAATACGCAGTAGAAATCATACTTCAAATTTTAAATTTTGATCTTACATGTATAGGTATGGCTGAGTCCCTTTGCTGTCCACCTGAAATTATCACAACATGGTTAACTGGCTATACTCCAATATAAAATAAGAAGTTTTAAAATTTATTTTAATCTTTTCCTGGGCTACTGCTACTGCTAAGTCGCTTCAGTCGTGTCCGACTCTGTGTGACCTCGTAGACGGCAGCCTCCTCCGTCCTTGGGATTCTCCAGGCAAGAATGCTGGAGTGGGTTGCCATTTCCTTCTCCAATGCGTGAAAGTGAAAAGTGAAAGTGAAGTCGCTCAGTCGCGTCTGACTCTTAGCGACCCCATGGACTGCAGCCCACCAGGCTCCTCCGTCCATGGGAGTTTCCAGGCAAGAGTACTGGAGTGGGGTGCCATTTCCTGGGCTAGCGATATGCAGTATAATATTATATACTGCATATACTGGTACTCTTGTGATTCTGGGCAGTGGCAGTGAGCCACAGCTCCCAGTCAACCAGTCAGGAGGGTAAACAACCATTACACTTATAACCTTTCTGTACCCATGTAATCGGGCATCCCAGGTGGCTCAGTGGTAAAGAACTCGCCAGCCAATGCAGGAGTTAAAGGAGACATGGCTTTGATGCCTGGGTCAGGAAGATCCTCTGGAGAAGGAAATGGCAACCCACTCCAGTATTCTTGCCTGGGAAATCCCATGGACAGAGGAGTCTGGTGGGCTACATATAATCCATGGCGTCGCGAAGAGTCAGACAGGACTTAGCGACTAAACAATAATAACAACCCACATAATCCCTCTGTTTTTCACACTTTTTTATGGTATAGTATTCCATAAATTATGTAAGGTATTCATCAGTTTATTATAAAATAGGCTTTGTGTTCGATGATTTTGCCCAGTTGTAAACTAGTGGAAGTGTCCTGAGCACGTTTAAGGTGGGCTAGGCTCAGCTATGATGTTCGGTAGGTTAAGTGTATTAAAAGCATTTTTGACTTACAGGATTTTCAGTTTATGACGGGTTTATCAGGATGTAGCCCGACTGTCGGTTGAGGAAGATCTACAGTGACGTTTGGGGCCAGGTGGTTCCTTGTTGAGAGACTGTCCTGTGCACTCGCCCTGACTCACGAGATGCCAACAGCACCCCCCCCTGGCTGTGACAACCAAAAGCGTCCACAGCAGTTGCTAAATGTTCCTGAGGGGCAAAATCAGCCCTGGTGGAAAACCACTGTTCTCAGATGGCCAACCATCCTGGTTTTCAGGGGACAAAGGGCTTTCCTGGGAAAAGGGACTTTCAGCGCTGAAACCAGGAAACTCCTGGGCAAATGAGGACAAGTAGGTCACTCACCCTTCCTCCCAACTAACTTCAATCGCTCCACGTGCCATCAAAACGCATTTCCTCCTCCATCTTCAGGGATGCAAGCCTCAGCTCTTCATCACTGTGTATGAAACCACTTCTCATACACCTGAAGAAATGACATTCCACCCCACAGATCCTTCTGGGGCCAAAACATCATCCTTGCCTCCTCTTCCTTTCTGAGCACCATCTCCCACGGCCATGACTTCCACAGGCTCTCTGAGACATGCACCGAATTGCTCACATATTTTTTATATTACTAAGGCCGAAATTGACCTAAAACCTCCGCTAGGAGCAACGGCCCCACCTTGGTGAGGACAGAACTGGGGTGCAGAGCCCTGGTGGGCGCACATTTCAACTCCCCTTCAGCAAGTGGCCCGCAGCTGTGGAGAGACCCCCTAGGAGGCAGGAGGATGGAGAGAGACCATTTGGCTCTCCTGTTCTCCCCAGCACTCAGCTGAGTCTCACACGAGCTGCTAGACACAGGGACGGGACCTGAGACCCTCTAGAGAGGACGTGAAAGGACATGGAATTTTCTCCCTGGTGCTGGTTGAACACCTGAGAGTCCATTGCGCCGGGGATCCCACCTGGTAGGCCTCAGGATTAGCATCCCCCCTCCCCCCGCCCCCAAAGCTTTCTATCCGTTTGCCTCCTCCCTTTAAAGGCCTCTCTTCATTTGGTCCCCCAGGGAGCCGTCTGTTACTACAGAAACAATGATGTCATGTGGGGGGTGGGGCTGCAGGTCCCTCCCACCCCTCCCTAGCTAGGTATCACGCCTGCCTACATCACGGCTCAGAAATTTATAGCCCAGCGCTGGGTATTTATAAGGTGGCTCTGGTGTGACCACAGATTCAGAGCTGGGCTGGTGACTATTTATAGCCAGAGGATATACACTTATTACATGCCCCCCCCCCCGTATTCTGGGCCACGTGTTATATAACTGCCATTATGCAATAACACCCATTACATAATAATTATACACTAATGGGGATATAATCTGCAGGCGTAATAAGGACACACTCCCCAAGGCTGCACTCGGTAGGCCTCCCGCAGGCCGCCTCCAGGGATCTCTGGGTCTCTCCGCACGCTCCACCCCGTCCAGGAGTCAGCAGGTGTCACCCTGCTCCCGGCTGTCATCCACAGCCTCCCCAAGGCCATCAGACCCAGCCGCAAAGCTCTATCCAGGCTACTTCTTCCTGTCTTGTCCCTGCCCCTGGCCTGCAGAGAACACTTCTGTCTGCTGTATCTTTGAGCCCAACACAAAGAATTATGAAGGGGTAATTCCTAGAAGGCTGAGAGACACTTCACTCTCCATTTCAAGAAAGGAAAAAACCAGCAGCAGTCACCCCTGGAAGGAGCCTGTAGGGTCTAGAAAAGCCTCCAGCATGCCAGGCCAGTTGGCAGAGGGTTGGCCCCATGCAGAGGAGCACCCTGGCCCTCCAGGAAAGAGCTGGAAAGAGGCAAGGACTGGGGCCAAGCCAGGCCCGGTCAGGCAGGCCACTTCCCAGTGGCTCCTCCTTCCCTAGTCACCCCGCAGGGGCCAGGCTTTCCGGGGGCCCTGACTGCCGCCATCACCGTTGGCGTTACACCACTGGCAGGAATGCCCCAGAGCAGAAGCCTGGCCGGTCGGATGACAACACAGGCTCTGTGGTCACCCTGCTCCCAGGAAGGGCAAATAGAAACTGTCATCTCAGGGAAAAGAGGACAGGGACTCTGCACCTGGGGTGACGGGGGACACGGGTGGAACGGGCAGGGGACAGGAAAATTTAAGACCGCGATAACACATGATGGAGTCAATTCAATTAGCCTAAACATACCATCCACTCTTAAAATAGATAACTCTGTATTTAAAAGTGGTTTGATGAGAACTTAACTGATGAAAAACTAGAAGAACCTACACAGATCTGGGAAGTAAGTTTCTTTCTGGCACAGGAGGGTGGTTTGGAGAGCCTGTCCCTTACATTTCCCTGTTGTTTGAAGTTCTAATAAAGAGTGTGTCTTACTACCATAATAAGAAAAATCAAATACATCTTTTAAAAAGAGTAGTGCCAAGGCGCAGGCGACACTTCCAGTCTCCGCATCCCATGCTGCAGAAACAAAATGCCGCTCTCTGGGCTCTGGGGTGGGCCTCATGTGGTCACTGGCTCTCCCCACAGGCCCGGGTCAGCTGAGCCATAGATCCCAGTTCCCGTCCCCAGAACAGCAGCCCGGGCACCAGACAGACTACGATGCAAAACGTCAGAAGGGACGTTCAGCAGGAGACTCAGAGCGGTACTCGTGGTTCCCAAGGGGAGAGGAGCCCCCGCATGGTTTTAGTCCAGGGTCTTTCTGCCCAGAAAGGGGCAAATGGAACCGACAGGAGGGGAACAGCCAGGGCTCAGAGGTTCTGCCGCCACTCGAGAAAACATAAATGGGTCCTAAACTGGAAGAGAGGCAAGAGGTGAATCTGGGGAACGTTTTGTCCGAATCTCTCCATTTCTTATAGGCCAGAGGATCTCAGCTGGGGCAACTCTGCCCTCAGGAATACTTGGAAACGTATGAAAGTGTTTCAGTTGTCGGACTTTCCAGATGGCACCAGTGATAAAGAACCCGCCTGTCAATGCAAGAGACGTGGGTTCAATCCCTGGGTCTGGAAGATCTCCTGGAGGAGGGTACGGCAACCCATTCCAGTATTCTTGCATGGAGAATCCCATGGATGGAGGAGCCTGGAGGGCTACGATCCATAAGGTCACAAAGAGTCAGACACGGCTGAAACGACTTGGCAAGCGTGTATTTTGGTTGTCGCACCTAGGAGTGAAGGGTGTATCTAGCGGATCAAGGCCAGAGGTGTTGTTAACCACCCTATGATGCACAGGACTGTCTCCATGACACAGAAGGATCCAGCCCCAAAGTCAACAGCATCATGATTAGGAAACCCTGTTCTATGGGACCTGATTTCAATGGTTAAGAGGTGAAGTCTCTATCTTCTTTGCCAGGCAAACAGGAAAATCTTCAGCAGTGAGCTATCCTCTCTCACACCCAGCCCCCTTCAGCATGTTGGAAGAGTTTTTATATACATAACCCTGACGTTTTCAAACTTTCAAAAAAGGGTAAGAGGGAGAGTCTACGTAAATTCAGCAGCATAAAAGGCAATAGACAGCAGATTATTGCAAAACTTCCAGCGATCATCTGGTTAATTAGGATAATTATATTCACTTTTATTTCAAGCTGCAATTCCAAAGACTCCCAGGAAAAAGGGCGTGACCGAGCAAGGATCAGGGATTCCCAAGATCCAGCCAAGCCTGCCTGGCCGCACACCTGGACCTCCTGCACAGTCTACCTTCCCCAGGACGGGGCGCCAAGAAGCCGAGCTGGCCAAAGCCCGATGGGGGTGAGCAGCCGGCCTCCCCGCCTGGTCTGCGCTAGCGTGCGGCCTCTCAGCTCAGGGGCAGGGGGCTGCCTGGCAGGAGCAGAGGCCACCGTCAAGGACGGGCCAGGTCCCCGCGGTCTGTTTCCACCCTACGTGCTCAGCAGCTGGGGGAGCCCTTGAGCTGAGCCACAGGCTGGGCTCCAGCCCCTCCGTCTCAGCTCCTGGAGAGCAAGGGAGACCACAGGGACCTGTGCAGCTTTCTCCTCTGAGACCCCACCAAGGCCAGCAATCCCCATGACGTTCAAGGAGCAGCGAGGCCCACAGAGGGGAGCCAGGGTGCTCGCTGACCAGAAACCTGGGTCCTTCTGCAGGAAACTGTGCAACCCAAGCGCCCTGACATCGCTGTACTGGGTTCCCTTCTCTGTACGGTGGGGATAATGATACCTGCCCTGCCTATATCACTCAACCATTGTGAGGATGCAATCAGCCCCAGACAAGCTGAAAAGGCTCAGCCAGCTGACAAAAACGAGCTAATTCCTCACTGTCTTTCAAGGTGAAGTTCAAGCAGGTCACCTTCCAGGAAGCCTCCCAGGTCCTTGAGTCTGGTTCCCCAGGTCCTCACTACACACAAAGACCCCTGTGTGTGTCACCTGAGTGCACACGCTCACCGCTGGGTACCCGGGCTTAAAACCAGAATCAATGTTTAGAATTTGGGTGGTTAACACGCAAACAGGACTCAACACGGTGCCTCGACCGTAATGGACCTTCAGTGGAAAAATGGAATTAAAGCAGAGCATGGAGACCATAGGTGTGCCCTCTCCTCCACCAACAGGGCACCTGAGCAAAGCAGTGTCCCTTAAGTTATCAAGTGTCCTCCAAATTAATAACAAGCGATGCACAGAGATCTCTTCTCAATACTCTGTATTCATCTATATGGGAAAAGAAGCTAAAAAAGAGTGGACATTTATGTAAGTATAACTGATACGCTTTACTATACAACTGAAACTAACACAATATTGTAAATCAACTATGCTCCGGTAAAAATTAAAAAAAAAAAAAATGATGGCCCTGACCCTGGCGCAGTGGCATGCCAGGTTGTCATTAAGACATCAAAAGTGAGGAAAAGAGTCAGAACACCCCCCACCACTGATAGCCAACCAGCCACGGTGGCTGCTGGGGGCACAAGTCACTTGGAAGACAGGCCCACAAAGGGCAATCCTAGAATATTTTCTTAAACCCCTAGAAAATCAGATATTAGACATGCATACAAACAATGTAAGGAACCCAGGTACCCGGGTGGGAAGGGGGTGAAGCCCAGTCCAGCCAAACCCCCCTGCCGCCGCCCCTCTGCCTGCTGGGACCCTTTTCTAATGCCAACAACTCTTCAGCTCAAACATGCTTAAAATGGCGACGGCGGCCTGCAGGGCCAGGCGTTTGTCGTACTGTTTGCCACTGTGCCCTCAGTGCCAAGAAAAACCTATCATGAGAAATGCCATCAGCTATATTTATCTATCTCTCAGCCCCCCAGCCTCCTCCTTCCGTCTGCCAAGCAGGCCTGCGGAGCCCCCCTCACCCAGTGGGCACACTTCCCTGTTGCTGACGCCCGTGACCACCTGCCCAAGCCTCGCTTTCCGGCTCTCTCTTCCCCAGCCCCGGCAACCAGGCTCCATACAGACACAGCAACCAACAAGCTGCACGGCTTCTCACTGGTACATCAGGTGTGCCCACATGAGCTTAAGGTCATGCACCCACATAGGTGCTGATCACCACGTCTGTGGCCCCAAACCACGGGCACTGGTGGTCCTCCGTCCCCTTTCAGTCTCGGCTCCCTTCTCGTCAGCCCGAACCAGTCTGCCCTCTGTGAGCCGTGGGCCGGATCCTCTGGAAGGGGAACCCATGCCGCACCATCTCAGAGGCCACTCGTCATGTGGAGACAAGAGGCGTGGGGTGAACATGTGAGCCTGGGAGGACAGGGGCTCCTCCTGGGCCTGTGTACCATTGTCGGCAGGATGCTCGGCTGGAGGGCAGACCTCTCAGCCCCCCAGTTCCCAGATAGAGAGTGGGGAGCCCCCGCCTGTATTCCAGAGTGCTAAGAGTTTCCAAGGAGTCTACATGTTAAAAGGACTCCCCCCATCCCCTTCCCATCCATCCAACCAAGAAGGCCACGGCAGAATCGGGGATGATAAAGGGAAAACGGCAAAGTCAAGGTTCAGGACCTTTCAAATCCTACAGCTGCTGGGGATGCGGCTCACAGGGGGAATGTCCTTCCATGCCAGGCACTTCCGACCTTTCCTTACACAAGCAGCAGGGCTCCTAGCTGATCCTTTCCACCTTCAGGCCTAACACAGAACATGTGAAGGTGAATTGGCGACTGTATCCTAAGCCCCCTTGCTTCAGAAGGCAGTGCCCACACCCCGTCCCAGGCTTCTCCCCAGAAGGCTGCCTCCCGCCTCTGAGCCCCTCACTCAGAAAAGAGTTCCTGGGAGCCAACTCCTCTGAGAATGAAGCAACCCAAATAAAAATTTTAAAACCCAGAAGCTCTTTCTCTCCTGCCCCCTCCCCCTCTACTGGCAAATGAAAACAAACAAGAAATCAAAGAGGTCTTTTGTGTGAGCACCGCGCTGACACTGCTGGGGCCTTTGAAAGGACTTCTGAATCGGACACTGAAGGATAAAATAACTGAAGCGTGGCAGCTCCTGAGACAGGGGGTGGGGTAGGGGTGGGACTGACGGGGCACAGAGAAAGAGGGGTGGGGAGGGAGACACCTTCTTCCCAGGACAGAAAGGGGGCTGTGTAGCTGTACCTTCTCTGCTCAGCGGCTGCAGGACTCCAGGACAGAGGGGGACCAGGGCACAACCTTCTACCCCTTTGGCCTACCTTCCTCAGCATCCCAGGTCCCTGCAACTCTAGAAGGCGCTGAGATGGGCCCTGCCTCCTCCTTCACAGCCCACCTGGAGCTGTCCTGTGAAGCCCTGAGGGGTCTCCCTTCACCTCTGGCATGGATCACTGTTCACATCTATAGGTCAGTGCCTTCTAGAAATTATCAGGGGACCTTTGCTCAAAGCTTGCAGACCGCATGCAAGAGTCTCTCATTCTTAGAAGGGCCTTGCTCACAGTAGGTTCACCAAGTGCGCATGTATTTCATGAATAAAGAAAATTCAACCATCTTCCTGCAGTGCCAAAAAGTAAGCCGAAGCCTCAGGAAGTCCTTCCACACGTCTGGCCCCCAGCCCTCCTGCTACAGAGCGGCCCCGTTTCCTCTGGGTGGGCGGTGGAGCACAGCTGGTCACCATGCTCGGGCTCCCAGGTCCCCTCTGGCTTATTCATGGGCCAAACTCTGCCAGCTCAAACTCAGACAAAGGTAGTTCTTTTTTCCCCCCTTGAGCTACAGCTTCCAACTCAGCCATGACAGTGAGCACTCCACCAGGACCGCCTGCACATTGCAGCCAGCGGGGACCCCTGACTGGCTGGAGGGACACACTATGGACAAAGGGGTTACGAGCAGATGGTTAACGGAGTCCTAGAATGAGACCAGCCTGGGGGGTCTGGGCATCTCTGATCTCTTCTTTGGGGTCACCCCCTCAGAAGTCAGCCTGAACTGTATTACCCCTTCACATCACCCTGTGTGTGACCCGTGTCACAGTAACAGAGTAAAGGCGGCCTGGGCAGGCTTCTCAGGTGTGCAGCCTAGGCTGTCACGCAGACCCCGTGCTTGGTTTAATGATCTAACTATCGTCTCTTTGTAGCTCCTAATCATTTCGAACCAGGAATCCCTCATTTTCATTTTGCAAAATATGTAGCTGGAAGGCCTAGCAAATCGTGTGGCTACCTTGGGATCTGCTCAAACTTGGAGTTTCCGTGTCCGGTATAGAATGCTCCAGTTTAAGAGGGCCTCCAAGGGGGTGATGACCAAATGGCAAGGGCGCAAGGAGCTGTGTCAAATGTGGGAGGCGTGAGAGACTGGCAGTGTTTGCCCTGGAGAAGCGACAGCTTCCTGGGAAGAGGGGTGGAGAGGAACTGTGAGCCCTGTCTCCAGCACTTGAAACCCTTCTGTGTTACAGAAAAATAAGCTTTCACCTCGTTCGACCCTTAAGGCAGAAATAAAACCAATAGGTAAAGGTGACAGGGAGATGTCCTAGGGCTCAGGGAGTTGTAACATCAGAATCGCAGCAGCCGTCATCCACTGCTTGCTTGCTATGTGCCAGTACCTTTACATGTTAGCTGTTCAGTCCCTTTAACCATGTTCTGAATTAGCTGAACAGCAGACTTTTACAATGACGGAAGCTGATCCTTGAACCACAGTGACATCTCTTCTGGGACACTCTCAAAGGCACCTAACCCTACACGGGTGTATCTTGCTGGTTTTAGGAATCTGGTAACTGGGCTCCACAGTCTTCAACAGCCCTGGCACCAGATGGTGCTGCCTCAAAAACAGACCAGCGCCCTTTCTGGGCCTGGAAACAAGAGGCATGGGTGAAGAGGCACTGGGGCCTCAGGAGGAGCAAGGCCTCTGGAGAGGGCAGCTGGTGTGCCCTTGGCCACTCCCATGCACTCACACCAGAGCCACCAGATGGGGCCAGGCATCCAGCAGAAGCCTGGGGGACACCACTGGCACCGACCACATCTTAGCAGGGCTGACATGGCGGGCCAATGCCCTCCGCTGCCGAGGAAGCCCTCGCTTGGACCAGAAAACTGGCGCTCACTGAAAAGCCCCAAGCTCTGAAACAGACAGTGAAAACCAGGGAGCTCTTATACTGAGAAGGGCAACTCTGCACTTGAGAAAATTCACTTGGACAGATCCTTGGGTGCTAATCCATTTCCTGTGACAGGTAAGGCCCACCTGTCCTCAGACCTGGAGATAAGGAGGGAGGCAGAAGCTCCTTTTGGAGCAGCACATTGACCGACGCAAGGGAACACAGCCTGCTGAGCCCAGACAGGGAAACTCTACAGGAGAAACCATCAGGTCCCTTCCACAACAACAACCCAAAAACTTCCAGGAAAGAAACCAATATGAAGAAGGAGGAAGAAGGGGAGGATCGCCTAGAGATCATGAGACTTCCAAGATGGAGCAAGCCACTTTAGCGCATGAACTTGATCAGAATCCTGACCTACACAAACAAAATTCGGAGACTATTAGGGAAATGTGAACACTGCCCAGCTAAAGAAACCATTTTCAGTGTGATAGTGACACTATGTTTCCATTTTTCAAGAATCTTTATCTTTAGAAACATGCAGAAATATTAAACACAGGAGAAGCTATAAGGCCTGGATTTTCTTCTAAACAACTCAGAGTAGGTGGCCATCAGGGGCTGTGGCTGGATCGAAACTAACCATAAGTTGGCACTGGTGATGGGGGTTCCTTCTATGTGTAAATTTCTCTGTAGTGAAAAAGCAGAGATAAAGAAAAGAGCCACCCCCTGAACACCTGGACTTAATGGGCCTCCACTGTGGGCCTGTTGGAGGGATCTGACGGGGAGAAGCTGACGTTTTCATTCAGTAAAGCATTTTATTACTTTCAGATTTTTTTTTTCTCTTCTAGGATGGAGGCCTAGATTAAGGATGGTCTGAAGATGCCCGTTTACCTTCAGATCCTGGCAGAAGCTTTGGGGAGAGTATAGCCATGCTTCCAGATCAGTTCAGCCACCCTTCCTTACACAAGCATCTTTCCGCCTGGCCCCAGGTTCTCCTCTGTCTCCAGCCACTGCCCTGGGACACCCCCTTTGAATGGAAGGACAACGTCAAAAATGTACAGCCTCCTTCCCATGGCAGTGCTCTCTGACCCGGTTCTGCTTCAACATACCCTCCTGAATGGGAAAGGTACCCAGCAGGAAGGCCACCCTCATGAAGGGTGCAAAACACTCTGAGTGGCCTTTTAGGGCCCTGTGTTCCGGGAATGGGGCTCTTGACGTCACATACACTCGTCCTTTAGTTCCTCTCAACCATGCCACTTCTTAAAGCTTCATGTGAGACAAAACAAGGGCCCACAAGGGCCAGGGATGACGGATGACAATGGCGCCTGCAGGGGAGGCCACACCCCCAAGCTTACGATCACAAGTCTGCTTGTCATCAAACCTGGCACACCAGTTCAGCCCAGATCAGGTTCTTCAGCCATTTGAAGGGAAGGACAGCATTTCTTTTAGAATCTAAAGTAACCCTTGTCTGAGCCCTTGCTGCCCCAGCCACCAACCCTGGTTTATACTGGAAGGAAGGAACAAGTGGCACCTTACTGAGTAGATCTTCGCATGGACATGGAAGAAGAAGGTTGTACTATTGGACTGGCACTGTTGGGGGGCTCAGCCAGGAGAAGACATTTGCGGGTAAATTGGAGTGGTTTGGAGAGAAAGCCATGACCACCATTCCATGCAATCTCGAGCCATCTACCCAAGGCCCATGGGTAGGCCACACCATATCCACTTACCCCCACTCCCTCAGAAAGGTGCCCTTGAGTTAAAGCAATTTCAGCAACAAAATTCCTACCTTCCTGGAAACTATCTGGAGTCCAGGGACCTGAACTGTTGACAAATTATAAGAAAACATCCTCATTTCTCCACTCAGCTTTTGTCAAGGAACTCAGCCTCAGCTGGGACAGAGGGGGCCAAGACTACATGTGATGGGCATGGATTTACTCATATTCCTGGGAAAGTCTTCTCATTATGTCTAGCGGGCAAGTAGGGGTGCCACCCTTCTCCTTACACCTGCCTGGTCAGTTCAGGAGCCAGCTGGCTGGTCAGGAAACGGTCTCCATCACACATACTTCACCCTACCTTGGCCCCCTGCTAGCAGCAGTAAAAAATACGACCTAAAATAAAAGAAGTCAGGGAAACAGCTCAGCTACAGGATCCAGCTACAGAGCAAGGTAGAGGAAGCTGGCTCAGGAGGAAGATGGGTATTGGTTTCACCTTAGGGGCCCTAGGTCCAAAATTGGAAGGTACAGCAGCCCCTCTAAGAGGAGCTATCTGACAGACGCAAGCTCAGGTCTTCAAGTCTGCCCCAATCCACTTCCAATACCACTACCTCCCATTCTGATTTGCTGCACAGACAGAGAAGCAGGGAATAACTTTTAATTTTTGCTTTGGTCTCCTTTCCAGAAAGAAAAAAGATGAACAAGGAAGAGGACCAGCAGTTGGTCATTCTTTGTGAGGGGGCTATGATAGTCATACAGGGCCAGGTACAGGCCTAGAAAGATCCACAGAGGGAAATACAGTGGGGGAGGGGGGAGGGGGGTGGTGTTCACTGCCTCCATCCAACCACCAAAGCCACTTCTCAGAAGAGAGAATGAGCAAGAAGAGAGGCCTAAAATATCACCTTTTCCTCCTCCTGAGTTTCCCAATATATAAACTCTCAGTGCTAATCCGAATCAAGTCCTCAACCCTGACGCAATACTGAAAGTGCCCCAAAATTTCCTTTTTGGATTAAGTCATCTCTCTCCTCCCAACATCCCAAACAGGCAAGGGGGTAACCACAGCAGAAAAGTGAGTTGCTTTTCTTTTTTGTGAATGAACAGGAAGGAAGATACACACACACACACACATATTTGCGGGGAAAGAACATTCACTAGAGTTGAAGTTAAGCCACATTCTCTTACATTCGCATGAAGAGAGAAAGAAGGGGGGAAAAGGAGGGGGAAACGTTGGAATGGTGGAAAGGAAAAAAAAAAAAACACAGAAAGAGAAAGGTTTGGTAGCCCTCTCATTACAAGTTGGTTGGGCATAATGTAAACACACTTCTGCCTTGCTTAATCACAGAGTGCCGCCGTTTAGGTTTCAAAGGCGGCAGTAAATTGGGCGTAGCTGAGTGGAGGCTAAAAATTAACCAGCCATCTCTGTTTCAATTTGTAAGAAAACAAAAGCGGAAAGAAATTATAAAAAGGGAAAGGGTAGGGAGGGGAAAAAAAAAGGAACAGAGGAGAACTGAACCACCGCAACCCAAAATGCAGGGTGAAATTGGAAAAGCAAAGAGGAGAGAGAACACAAAAGGAAAAGGAGATTTTGCAGAGTTTTGATTGTTTGTTTCTTTAAGACCTCTTCCACTGCAATACCTGCTCCCCCAACCCCCAGCAGAGGTGTTGGAGCTTGGGGCATCCACTCCCGGAGGGTCTCACTTCTTCAGCTGAGACCCGCAGGGGAAGGGGCGGTAAAGGGGAAGAACGCAAGGGAGCTCTGCTCATTTTCACTCTCTACGAAATCGAATGACTTTTCTCCTCTCTGTCAGCCAAAACAGCTCCCGCCTGGGCATCTGGGCCCCAGAATCTGCCCGCCTCTGCCTTCTTTCCTCTTTTCTATTCATTCTGTTTCAGATCCCAGGGTTTTACACGCCCCTCTCTCCACCGAACCACTGCCCACCCCGCTTGTGCCAAATCTGGCTTCTCCCCAGGACTTGAAGCGAAGCTGCAGGAAAGCCGGTACCTGCCTCCCAATACTTTTTCTGACTCATTTAAAATCAGAGCAAGGAGAGGTGTTTTTGTTTGGTTTTTTTTTGGTGATGGTGGTGGTGTTCCTCACAAACTCTCACCATCACGGGCGTCCTGGCCCCAGTCCTAGGACCTGCAGCGTCTTTTGAGTCCTCCAAAGATGGAGAAGCACGAAAATCAAATCGGTAACATGGCAAATGAGCAGAGGAAGAATGGAGCAAGTGGAGGGAAACAGAAGGGAAAGGGGAACATCAAAGGAGCTGCAGGCCTCAGCAGAACGGGTGCACCAGTTAGGCCCCTGGTGTGTACATGCAAGGATCCCTTGGAAGGAAGAGGTACAATAAACAGAACAAATGCCAGCAAGTAAAATAAAATGGGGCGGAGGGAGAAGGGGGCATTGAGAGCGACCTACCCGGAGTGTGGACAAAGTAAGCCAGATAAAGATCCAGTTCTTTGATTGTGACTCCAATGTGATGTGGCTGCACGCACAGGCCGGGGTTCGAGCACTGGGGCGACTTGTAGAGCCGCTCCCCGTCAGTACTTTCCAGGGGGATCCCCTTAAACAAAATCACCATGACCAGGTCCAGCCTCCACACCTTGTCGGCCTGGCGAAGGCAGTCAATCCGCCGGATCTTGCCCTTCTGGTCGGGGTTGGAGAGCACACAGCAGGGGGGCTTCTTGCCCGTGATGGTCAGCACAAAGTCCTCCCGGAACTCGGGCCGGATGTCTTTGCGCAGCTTGGCCAGCAGCCGGGATGCCCACTTCTGCTTGATCTCGGGCTTCTCGCCCAGCAGCTCGTCCTTCACCGCCCGCTCCTCGTCCTTCGACATCCGCTTCTCGTGCTTCTTGAAGTACTTGCGCTTCCGCGCCTGCAGGTTGAACCAGGTGTAGGAGAAGGCGCGGACGTGAGGCAGCAGCGCCTCGATGAACGGGTGGAACTCATCCTGCAGGCGGCAAGCCGGGAGCATGCGGGGCGAGGGGAGACGGGAGGAGGGGAAGACGGGGTGAGGGGGGGAAAGAGAAAAGGAGAAAAGAAGCGTTAGAAAGGGGGCACAAGGAAAATCGCCTTCTCCTCCTCCTCCTCCTCCCCCCCCACCCCACGACAATTTTCTCTTGCAATTGTTCTAGGAAAGTGTGGTCTGGAGCCGCCACCAGCCTAGCCTGCCGCTCGCTCCCATCTCAGCCTCAGCAGCCAGACAGAGACACCCAGAGCCTGAGCACACACCTATTCTCTCTCTCTCTCTCCCTCACTCACTCACACACACGCGCGCACAGACAACGTTGCCGTCCACACACACACACGCTGCTGGTATCCCCGCCAGGCTCTGTCGCGCCCATGACATCTCCATGTTCTATGCAGTCTCGAACTCGTGTCAGCTCGCCCCGGCACGAAGTCCAGTCTGCACGAATGCCCGTGGACGCACACGCGGGGCAGGCGAGGGCCGCTTCACGCCCCGACACCGGTAGGTTTTTGGCCACCCCCAGAAGAGCGAACATGACATCCACGAGTCAGCGAGCCAGGAAACGGATTTGGCTTCCCCCTCCCCAGGCTGTTTTCATTCTCTCTTCTGCTCCGATTGGAACATCCACCCCAGCATTTTTAAAATCAGATCTAAATCCTAAATATGTGATTTCAGCTTTGTTATCGACACCAATACTAATGTTAACCACAGTCATAAGGAACAAAACGCTTCTTGTTAGCACAAATAAGGTGGTGGTCTCAGCCACAGTAGGGTTAAAAGCTACGGGGGGCATCCTGTGCCCCGTCCCCACTGACCCCTTCACCCTCTTTCCCACTCAGTCAGGTGACAGAGGGCCGGGCTCTCGCTTTTTGTTTTGTTTTTTTTTTTTTCCTTTTTTTCTTTTTCTTTTTTGCTTGTTTGCTTGTTTGAAGTTTAAATAATAATTGATTTCTGTTTACAAAAATAAAACTGGAAAAAAATAAATAATTACCATTGATCTGAAGCACCCGGCAAAGCCCAACGCCCGATTCTGAGCTTCTGGACTCAACAGAGTTGTGAGTTGGGGGCGGGTGGGGGGAGG
>NW_011494937.1:2188293-2193365 GCF_000754665.1 Bison bison bison
TCCCACCCCACCCCACCCCCAACACACAACACGCCCTACCCCACCCCTGTGCAAAACAAAAACAAAAACAAAAACGGGGGTGGGGGGGATCGGCAGCCGAAGAAAAAGGCTTTCGGCTTTGGCAGCGGCACAGGGGTGTAAACTTCGGGCTGCCTCCCTCCGCCTCTGAGCCTGATCGCAGGCAGAGGGGGAGCTCACAGATTCCCGGGGAAGAGGACGAGTTCGGACCGGCTGCAGACCGTCGCTGGCAGAAGCGTGCAAAAGAGGGAGGGAGCGAGGGAGGGAAGAAGGGAGGGAAGGAGAGAGAGAGAGGGAGAGAGGGAGGACGTGGATGGGGCTGTGTGTGTGTGTGTGTGTGTGTGGTGTGTGGGTGTGTGTGTGTTTGTGTGTATGTGTGTGCGCTGGTTGGGTTTGGGTTTTTTTTTTTTTTGCTTCTTTTCTCTCTCTCAAACTCCCTCTCTCTCTCCCCTTTCATGCTCAATCCCCATCCATTCGCTGGTGCCAAAGCCAGTAAAAAGGGTGGGGGGGAGAAAGGGGGGAGGGAAACAGAGAAGGATCCACCTATTTGGCAAAGAGACATCCTCGAGCAGCCAATGGCTGCGTCCAAGGGGAGGAGGGAACCGGGCGAGCCGAGAGGGTGGGGAGAGCCCCCGGCAGTTGGAGACCAAAAACAATTTGCCCAATCGACAAGTTCACGTCTAATGAACAAGCAAAGTCCAGCAGTTATGAATTTTTCATTCCAGGCTCCTACTCGGGTCTATTTGGCAGTGGCCACCCAGCAAATCTGAAGGGGGTTGAGGGGGACTGGGACTGAGAAAGACATAGAATTTTTTTTTAAGCCAGAAAAATAAATAAATAAAGGCCTGACTCCGGGCGGGCTGGCGGGCGGGCGGGAGCCCCAGAAGGCCTTGGGGAAAGCAGCTGCGCCTTCTCTCTGTGTTTTGGTTTCAGTCTCTTTCTCTAAGACCCGCACACTCTTTTTCTGGTTCTATTTCTTTTTTTATTTATGGGACGCACAGGGGCGAGTGGAAGTTTTCCTCCCCGGCCATACACACGAGCCTGCCTGCCGTGCTATGAATAGAAAGAGAAGAAGAAAGAGAGCTTGGAAAGTGCCCATGCCAGCAGCACTTCCAGGGCAGGGACCCGGCGCCCAGGGTGCGGCCACCCCTTCCCCCAGGCTGGCGGCGCTCCCCGGAGCGCTCCCAGACTGGGAGGCAGGCCCCCAGCACTGCCCGGCCTCCCTCTCCCCAGCCCCCATCCAGCTCGGTGCCTCCCTCGGCCCACACCCAGCCACACACGCTCCATTAGCGGTGAAGAGGGATGCCAACGCAGTGCAGCTCCGATGGAGAAACTGCAACAGTTTATTAAAATAGCCTCCTGTCACAGCACTCCGCTGACAAGCACTACACTCAGCCACAAACACAGCAGCCAACCCCAGGGGGAAGTGACAAAGTCAGGAAGGTGGACACGACTTCCAGACCCTGAGCCTCGCCACCGCCACCCCCGAACCACCAGCGCCTCCTAAACTCTTAGTTCTTTGCGCTCTCCAGCTCTGCCTGCTCCCCTTGCTCTGTGTTTAGAGTTCCTTGGCTGGAGGAGGGTGAACACTCACCTATGCCCTGTTCAATTCAGATTAAAGGGCCCAAACCATATGGAGCAAGGTATAAGAGCATAAAATAAGAAACCTAACGGAAGGGAGGCAGCTAAGAAAGGAAACAAGGCAGAAGAGAGCCCTGTCAGGAAATGTGAGACAGCCTTGGGGAAACCGAGTCACCCGAATGCGCTCCCCGGGGGCCCCTGCTCTGGGCCTTCCTCCCCGGTGGGAAGGGGAGCGTGGGGCAGGGCAGCCAGGAGTGTGGAAGTCTCTGCGGGGTCCTTTCTGGTAGGGGCTCCGGAGCAGCCAAGCTTTAGGCCTTTGTAAAGCAGTTAAGGAGGAGAGAGTTATTAAAAAAATGGAAGAGCGGAGGAGGAGGTTAACACCGACTGAGGGAGGCTGACCCTACTCAGAAACCAGTTCCTACAGCTGTCCTCTCCCCAGGTGAGGCTCAGCCCTCAGCTGGCAACAGAAAGGTCACTGCTCACTCTCGCCCCTTTCTTCCCCATCTGAAACCCTCAGTGGCCTTTAAGCCCAGCGGAAAGATTCGAGGAAGAGGGCCAGGGGTGTGCCCCAACAGAACATGCAGCCCTGAGCCATTGCTGGACCCAGACAATGGGGAAGGCGCCACCCAGCACCTGGTACCCCAGGCCAGGCCCTGACTGGCCTGAGTGAGGTCATGGGCTGCCCGAGAGAAACAGTTAAGAGGGGAGAGAGCAAGAGGCAGGTGTCACTGCAAGACAGGCCTCTTAGGGTGGCATTCAATAACTAACATCACGTTAATAACCACCTTCGGTCCAATTAGCCAAAGATGTTAACTGAGTAACATAAGATACCAAACCTTGCTTCTCCATCTCAAGATGAGATGAAACAAAAAATAAGTAAATGAAGTCAAGATGAGATGGTAGAAACTACAAGTGAGTTTATATTTGGCATGGTATGTTTCTCTGGTATTTTGATTCATACTAAATGCTGGACACCGAACAGAAAATGGCCAGAGTGAGCCTCCTGAAAAATTCTATCATGCTCCCCTCACAGACCACCCTGCCAGGTGCTCAACATGGGTCAACTCTGAATCCCAGTGGTACAGATGGGCAGGTGGCAGGGGAGATGATGGGTAGAAGGATTCCACTGGAAGTTAGGGAAACAGGACAAGATCTTGGATGAAGGGAGAGGTCAAAGGTCAATGGAATGGTGGAGAGACTGGACAGAAAAGTGGCCCCGGACAACCAGTGGAGTGTCTCAGTGGAGCCTGGGGACCCACTGTGCCCCCTCAACTCTCCCTTAACAGTAGGAGCAAGGTGGCCCTTCCCAGGGGAGGAACGGGGAAGGAGAACAATCACCATTTGTTCTTCACCTGCCCTGCTGGTGGGGTGGCCAGCAACCTTGAAGGTGGGCTGAGGGACTCCCAGGCAGCACTCTCCCCTCACCCTGCTCCTTCAGAGGGAGGCCTTCCTGGGTGAGCAGCCAGGGGAGGGTGTTGAGAAGATCTCTCTCCCTTCTGCGGGGCACACTGAGAAGAATTGCTCAGGTTCCATGAGAAACACTTGGTGTGCCCCACCCCTATAGCCCCCTCCTCCTGAATGCCACTGGTGGCAGCTCTGGGTCCTGGACACGCCCCTCAGAAGCCCCAGACAAAAGGGGACTGTCCCCCTTTTGTTACAAGAGCAGAGAGGCTCCTTCTGGAAGATTACCTGTCCCAGACCCAGCCTCCTTCTCTTCTCCCCTTGGTCTCAGGTCTCGCTGGGAGCTCAGATACTCTGCACCCTGCACCCCGAAGACAGCCAAGACACACTCACACCAAAAAAACCCTCTGAGGAGTCAAGGCTTCTCCAGGGCTGAGTCACCCACAAATGCAAGGGCTCAGGGGCTGGAGGGAGCAAGGGGACAGGCAGGCCTTGGAGGAGGAGAGGGGAGGGAAGAAAGGGAATGAGAGAAAAAGCAACGAAGGGGTAAGGAAGCCAGTGATGTTGGTGAGAGAGCAGTGAGCAAAAAAAGAAAATTGAAGACAACAAAGGAAAAAACTTAGGCAAAATTTGGAGGGGAAGGTATTTTCCCTCATTTAAAACAAAAATCTGAGAAGTCAGAGATTAGACTTTTAAAATTCACATGAGCTTTTAGTTTGTGGAAAGGAATTTTTCTGCCTTTGCTCGAGAAAGGCCTCTCTCATTACTGTCACGTATATAGAATTTGATTTTTTTTTAAAGCAACAGTTTTCACGGAAACATTTCTGAAATACCCGTGCTGGTTTTAGCCATCACTAGGAAAAATGTGCCTTCAAAAGAAAAAGAATGAACAGGCCGCAGGAGGGGAAAAAAAAGAGGACTAGGGAGAGGGAGAAAGAAAGAGAGAAGGAAGACCAATCCTGAGAAAAACAAGCTGGGCCCAAAACTGCAAAAAGAGAGGACAGAGAAGGAAGGAAAGAGGACACAGCTGAAAAGGAAAAATGAGCAAGGAGAAAAGATAAGGACTCTAGGACAGGGGCGAAAAAAGAGAAAAAGAAGAGGATGAGGAAGAAGGAAAACTAGCTAAAGTGACTGCTTCTAGCTTGAGAAAGTTAAATGTGTGGTTTTTCCAAAAATCGACAGAACCAAAGAGGCCTTGTGGATTATTTGAGGGAAAACAGGGACATGTGTACAGAATCTCACTCATATAGACAGTATTCAAAATCTTCAAGGAAACAAAATAATTTTCCCAGCCTGAGACAGGTTTTGCAATTGACTTATACCTGCCAATAGTGAAACATCTAGAAGTGCAAAAAACTGATATCTTTAAAAACAGGGTCCCTGTTTGGAGGTCATCTTATCTTAAAAAAAAAAAAATTCTTTTTGTCTACATCCTGCCTTCTTTAAGGCTCAGATTTATTCTTTCAGACTCTGGACACATACTAATTTTATATCTGTCTGTGTTAATTTGGAGAACTATACGCAAAGAGAGCAAATGACTCACAAAACCTACTTAGGATTTACCAGACATATCAGGATCCATTGTACTACTGTATATCTGCAGCCTAGTGAAAAAAGACGCAAGAAATTTTAAAAGGCCACAGATAGAGACCTGATGAGCCAGTTTAATTCCTGGGATTTTATAAGTCAGCCTGGGTCTGAACTGAAAAGAAGCTAACTACATATCTCTGAGCCCTCCCATCTTGTTCCACAGAAGGGGTACAAGAAAGCAGTGGCCCGACTCCCCGACAGAAATGGAAAGAGAACCACCGTAGGCAGCAAAAGGAAGGGGCTGACTGCTTATCTGAGAGGTGGGTGGGGCCTCCCCTTGCTGGGGGGGCAGGCAGGAAGGGGCTCTGCAGCCAGTGTAAAGTCATCCAAGCCTCTGGAATCGCCAAGCATGGAAACCAGAAAATGCACATTGCGAGGAGGCTCGAAGAATTTGGACAAAGCGGGTTTTTGGCTGACTTGGGCCTGTTTCCCTCTGCTCAGGAATGGCGGCCCGGACAGGGTTTTCTGGCACCCTCAGCTGG
>NW_011494937.1:2193465-2198614 GCF_000754665.1 Bison bison bison
CTCCTCTCCTATGAACTGACCCCCACTCCTTCCCTTCCTTTTCTCCTCAGGACTACAAACCCGAGCGGTGGCCTGGGATCAGGCCAACAGGCAGCGTCGTTCTGGCTCCGAACACCACCCTGCTCCAGGCACATCTCCCTTCTCCCTCCTGGCCCTGAATAAAATCGGGTGGGAAGGGAGGTGTTGGGGAAGACAGTCTATTCTCTCTAGTGCAACTGGAAATTGTTTACTTTCATTGTTTACAGAGTCGAAGAAGCAAAACCCTCGTCTTTAATTCACTACCTAGACTGAAACTTTCTTGTATTACCAAATAGATGCAAAAGCCGGGCAGGTCGGAGCCCAGTCGTCCATCCAGGGGTCTACTTGGGGATGGGAGCCTCCGAAGATAAGAACGCCCAGGACAGATGACAGCCGAGGGCTTCACAGGGCGAGGGCAATGCGAAGCCTGAGCCTCACCCACCCACCACGTTGGTCTGCAAAGTGTCACTCCTGGTGACCAAGGGCCCGGGGAAGAAGGAAGAACCCCACAAGCCAACTTTACAACTTTCACTAAAGGAGAACTGAAAAACTGACAAGAGGCACGGGAAGGGGAGACAAGCACGTGAAGATGAGGTCTGTGCCCAGCTCATTGTGAAAATATCTGGAGGGCAAGAGAGGAGGCCAGAACAAACAGCAAAATATTGAAAACCCAAAGCCCGGCCACCAACTACCGACCCCAGAAAAAGCCTAGGGATCCTCCAGGGAGGACAGTCCTTTCCCTTCCCCCACCGCTCGCCCCTGCGCTTTGGAGGCAACTCCTGCGGCCTTCACAGGTCCTCTTGGTGGGCTCCTGTCCTGACACCCCCTTGTTTGCCGGGTCTATTGCCTCTGCCACAGGAGAAAAGGGCCAGGGCAAGAGGGGAGTTTCTCTGAGCTCCGGGTGCCCTCTGCCTGGTCTGCACTCCCCTCGGCCCAGAGAGAACCTCTTTCTTGCAGTTGCTGTGGCAACAGGCAGTGCCCAGAGCCTGGGGCAGAGAGCCGGTGGCCAGGATGGGAAGAGCCCGAGGTTTTCACTGCTCCGAGGGCTCGGGGAGCTGGGCGGGCCCTGTTCAGGGAAGCGGCTTCCCCCAAATGCACAATTTTAGGAGTTGGAAGGAAGACATTTTTCAATCCCTCAAAATGCATTGTCCCCCGCCGCCCAACTATTTTATTATCAGGATCACTGCCAAGGAAATCCGAGAATCCTCATTCCCCTGGTGTGGAGCCCCTTCGGAGGCTGGCACCAGGGTGCTCAGAGCTTAGGACTGTGCCCACCCCTCGGCCACAATCCATCCCTCACTGGCTCCCTTTCTTTCTTACCCTCTCTCCCCCTCTTGTGTCCTCCAGCTCCAACACAAACTGTTTGCATGGGAAGTCTCCCTCTATGACCCGATTCAGCACACACAAGAGAAAACTGTGGGCGACAGACCCGACGTCCTAACGAACTTGAGTTAATTAATGCTAAGGAAGAAAAGAGGCGCCCTCGCTCTGTTGAATCACGGTTCACTAGCCCTTTCAGTTTGCTGTGGGTGGAGGAAAAAAAAAAAGAGGCTTTTTGGTTCAAATATTTTTGGGGGGCGAAGGGAAAACAAAAACACCGCAGAAGGGCCGTGGAGGGCGAAGCTGTCAGTACCTGCCCAAGGGAGCCGAGGCAAGGGTAGCCAAGCGCTCTCCCCCGAGCTCTGGGCCTGAACGGTGCTGGGAAGGCAGAAAGGGTTGGATAGGGGAGGGGATTATCCACTGATTGCCAGCTTGTTCAAATAAATCGCTCAAGAAAAATTACACTGTCAGACTGCAAGACACAGACACATACATATATATTTTTTAAAGCCCAAACCCAGCAACTTGATTTCATCAGAGCCGTGAAAATGTTTTAACAGTGCAGAAAACTGAAGTACGGATGGCATAAGAACAAAAACTTTAAGTGTGCAGAAAAAAAAAAAAAAAGACGAGGTGGTAATGGGGAGGGGAGAACAGCTGCAATTTTGTTTTCCAGATGTTGACAGCAAAATGTAATTGGCATGGAACATCTTCCTTACCACTTTTTATCCTTTGGTCCTGAGATGTTAAAATCCCACAGCTAAACCTAAGTCTGCAGAGTTTCCAGGCGCGGTGCACACGTGGATGGGTCAGGAAGTCTCCGTGGGCCACATGCCTGCGAGTTTTTTTTTATCAGCCCACTAACTTTTACAAGCCCTCCCACCATTCCTCAGTGGGGAGACCAGAGCAAAACAGGGTGGAGAGCGTTGTTATTTATATAATAGTTATTATTATTTTGTAACCCTCGGCCTTTACTTTTGAGGCTGTGCCTTCCTTTAAAAAAATACAACAAACTTTTAAACTTAAGTGTGACACACAGAAAGAAAGCACATGGTTCTAAGGCTTCCACTCAATATGTTTTCACAAAGTGAACACACCTGTATACCCCCACCCAGATTAAGAAATAGAACATTTTCAGCACCGCTCAAGGGGCCTTCAGTTTTTCAACTCCAGTGTTCTCATAATTCATATGTCTTAGAAATAGATCCTGCCCACACCGGTAGCCTCAAATTTGAGCACCTAAGTATACACGTGCGTTACAGAGATGAGTGCACTACTCATGTGACCATAAAAATTCATAGTGTAAAGAAGCCTCTTGAATCCTCACTGCTGCAGAGGGGTATCTACACCTCTGTCTGTCTCTTTCTGTGCCTGCCCTACTCTGATCCCTTCAACAGGGCAACCAACTGCGCAGTGGGGTTAGCAGACTAGCAGGGCAAATGTGGGAGACATACAGGGCCCACCAAGCTCAATTCAACAGAATAGCCACAGTGACTGAGGGGGAGTAAGCAGGCAGGAACTGGGGGGCCCTGGTATGCGTGGGTTGTAAAAGAAACGTGGCTCTGCAGAGTCAGGGGTTCCTGAAGAGTGAATGAGCATCTATCAGGAGAGACTCTCCTCATCCCTGTCCAGAAGAGCCTCCCAGGGAGAGGAAGGGGGTGGTGTCGGCAGAAGGGGGCCTACATTGTGAGGGGGTCCTGAGGTGGGGCTGGGAGGCCCAACTCCGCTGCAGCTGCCTCCACCTTCCCTGAATCCAGCCCCAGCTGGCTCCCCCGTCACTTTCACTCGCACTAAATTTACTTTATAATTTTAAAATTAAATTTTAAAAAAAGCAGGAAAGAGAAAGCACTGAAGGCAAAATACCTCCCACAATATCTCTCCGAGGAGGAAAAAAGTTTCTGCTTATGTAAAAAAAAAAAAAAAAAGAATGCAAGGGATTGCTGAAAAGTCTAAGCACCGAATAACAAGGAAAATAAAAGAGGAACACATTTAATTGAAAACACCTGAGGTAAATAAATAAATAACTCCCTCTGCAACTCAAAGCCACTGTACAAGCCCCTTACCCCCAATTTCTTGCCCACTTTCACCTTTCCTTTCTCCTAGCAGCTGTGTCTTCCCGGAGCTCGGCAGAAGCCTCTCTTCCTTTCAAGCCCGCCCACCCCCTACACCTGGGGGAATGACCAAGGCAGCAGCTTCCTCTCTGAGGAGCCTGGAGCAAACCTCTGCAATCCTTATGAAGAGCTTCTTCTTTCTATTCTCATATCTCCCCAGGCTGTTCCCACCACTGCCCTGGACCCTGCAGTCCTGCCCCAAATCTAGGCCCTGTGGTTAGCGGCACCATGGTGGGGCTGGACGCCAGGCTCAGCCCAAGTAGGCAGCTCTCCCCTCTACTAAGGGCACAGGGCTGCCAAGGCAAGCTCTCGAGGACTGAATTTTCTCTTCCTATTGCATATGAGGTTGGAAAGAAAGAACTGTTCTGCTTCATTTAAAATATGACAAGGGATCTGAGCCCTATGAGCCTACAATCTTTAGAAATATTTGCTTACTTGTTTTTTTGGGGGGGCGGGGGGGAGAGTTGCAGGGCCAGATTCTGCCTCTGAGACTCTACACCCGACAGCCACCGGGTTTGACTCTCCCACCAGCCAGCGGCCAGGGAAACACGCCCTCGGCTGGCACGGGGGTACCAGAGCCCGGCTCCTTTCTTCCCTTCTTTTTTAAATCGCTCTAGCGAAAACCAGGCAGTGGGTCAGGGCCCAGAGGCGGGGGAGGGACGAGGAGAGGGTTGTCTCTGAAGAGGGGGGAAAAAGGAAAGGGAGGCTCCAACTCCGGGAGAAGAACGGCGGCAGAGGCAAGTTTCCCGGCTTGTGCCAGTTTGGGGATTTGCGAATCAGACCAGAGCGGAGGGAAGGCAGTTGAGGAAAAAAAAAAAAAAAGCCTGCATTAAAACTAACCAGCTTTGCCTAAAAGTGCGCCTTCCACCCTTTAAATAAGACAATGCTGAGGGGAGAGGAGAGACGAGTTATTTCTCACTCTTTAATTATTCCAATGCTTAGCATTATTAAAAAAAAAAAACACACACACACATTAGCCAATGATATATTCTAACCCTCAACAAAGCTGGTATTTTTCTCTGATTACAGACTTTGCCGTGGCAAACCCGGGCTCCGACGACAGAGGCAGTGCAGAAGCGCGCTCCTAAATGAGAGACAATTTTATTAAAATCATAATCATTCCTCGCATTTCTCTAGCGCCTTTTCAGCGGCAGATATCCCAGGTGCCCCACGCCGGTTCTACCAGGGAACCGGCGACCGAAAAGCTCAGTCGCCTGGCGAGGCTTGAGCTCCACCGACTGCCGGCATATATATCCCCCCCGCCTTTTTTTTTTTTTTAAATGCGTTTCCATTATCCAGCCTCTGTCTCACGTTAAGAAAAAAAAAAAAGTACAAAAACTCCTTTACAATTTTGAAAATAATTTTTTTAGAGAAGAGGGGAAATATGACCCGAAGAATAAAAAGAGAGGAAAGGAGAGCTAAGTGTGGTCTGGAAGCTTGGGGGGAGTGGATGCGGCGGGGATGGGGCACCTCTGGGTCAAGAGTACGGAGCACAGTGTCAACCGCTGCCCCGGGTCACCTCCCCAGTCGCAGCTGGAGAGGGCTGAGTCATCTGCACGTGGAAAAAGAAAAGGACCTAACACCATCAAAGCGCCCTGAAGTAATTCGGGTGACGAGAAGTCGGGTTTATGACTGGCTTCCGAGAGGCGGATCGGAGCGCTTTCTCTGAATGCCGGGGGCTGCTAGAGCTTGGCGGGGTG
>NW_011494937.1:2198714-2200902 GCF_000754665.1 Bison bison bison
CCTACCAGACATTAGCCTCCCCTCCAACAGGTTAAGTCCGGGCCCACTCGGCGCACATGTTCTTTTTCCACTTTTCCTCTTCTCCCCCCTGGCCTGCCCAGAAGTGCTGCAAAATGGCTGGTAGCAATGGGTAGAGAGGCCTTAGCGCCCCAAATTCAAGAAGTCAGGGCCCAGGGAAGGTGGTGTCGATCAGAGTAGATCTGGAGGGGAAATTTTGTGTAAAGGTTCTTAGAAGCTGCGCAACTCCCGCGGCCTGAGGGCGGAAAAGAGGGAAAGGGAAAGCGCATTTTCTGCCACTTAGTCACATTTCTTCCCTGTGTTCGCCGGAGGCCAAACGCCCCCAAACCCAGCCAACCCTTGAAACAAACAAAAATGCTCCCCTGCTAAATTTCCCCCGCCCTTATTCACACACAAAAAGAGGCGACTTGAGGAGAGATGGGGAGGCTCGTCCCGAGGCTTAGGGTCTGGCGGCTGAGGCGAGCACGAGGGATTCTCTCCATACTGACGCCCCAAAGTTGCCCTCGTATTCTGGGGCACTTAAGCTCTAAACGTCCTTCGAGCGGCCAAAGAGCAGGAATCATGAATTTCGCATTCTTTGCAAAGCCCTATCTCGCATTATCGCCCGTTGGATGTCGAGAGGCCACCGGAGGAAGGGCAGAGGCCACTGCGGCCCCGAGCCCCACCCCGCGCGTCCGGGGAAGGGACCCAACCAGCCTCGAGGCCAAAACGCCGCCATCTGAGCCCCTCTGGCGCAGGCCTCCGGTGCTGCAAATGGCTAAAGTCCCAGCATGAGAACCAGGCCGGCCCTCGACGCCCGCGCCGGGTCCCTTTCTGCTGGGCCGCGGGGAAGGTTGGGCCGCGCTCCGGGCGAGAGGGTGTCGCGCCTGCGCAGTGCAGGGTCCGAAGGATGCCACAGCCCCCCTCCGAGTCTAGTCAGCGTCATTCTGGGACTTCGGCTGCGAGGCAAACGCCCAAAGCCTCGCCTGTTGCCACTTTCCCTTCACACCCGTTCCCAGGCTCCCCTCGCCTGCCCGCGATGGCAGCGGCCCTCTCACTCCTCACTCGGCGCTCGTTCCGAGCGGTTCCGCCACGGGAGCGACCCAACCTTGTGCCACAGGCGCTTTCCGAATCCGGGGCTTTAGGACCCCGCTTCCCGCCTTTTCGCCCGGCGCACGCGCACACCCGACTTTGCTCAGGGCCCTCCAAGTATCCCGGCCATCCGCACCATCGAGGGCTGTGCGCGCCCCTCTACCCTATGGTGTGCGGCCCACGCAAGTGACGATAGTCAGCACCCAAGTTCCGTGCATGGAAAACACCCAGCCCTCCCCTTGCCTGAGCTCAGGGCAGGCCTCTCCACCACCCACACCCACCTATGTTCCCCCTATCCAAGCGTGAGCCATTTGAAACGGGTCGGGGACCTGTCACACGCGAAAAGAATACCCGGGAGGCGACAATGAAAGAAGCTGTTGGCGGCAGGAACCTGGCTAGGGGCATACCCTGGGGCTAGCACACAGGCACCGGCGGCGCGTCTCCGCCGGAGGTTTCACAGATATACAAGCGGACTAGGGGGCTTCAGGGCGACGTGAGGGACCTCCTGGATCCTCTCTTCCGGGCGCTTGGGAGAAGTCACGGAAGGCGATCTTTCTTCCGCCGGGCCCGGAGCATCCGGAGCGCTTTGGTTGAGCAGTGGGGCTGTCTAAGGAGTCCTGGGACACCCTCCCCCACCTCCGTTCAGCCCTGCGCTTCTATTTTAAGACATCTCCCATCCCTCCAAAACCCACCCACACTCGCTCCTGAGGTCCAAAGTGCGCACAGGGAACCCGCCTCCAAGCCCCCGGGCGCACCTGAGGGAAAGTCCAGGAGGGCTGGTAGCGCGCGGCCTGAGCTGCCAAGCTGGACTCAGGGGGGGCACATGGAAGTTTCGCCCGAGATGCCGGGCGCGGGGCGGGGTGGGGGGGCGTTAAATGGCCTCTTTGTGGAGAGGAATTGCGGGCCGTCACTCAGGATTAATTTAAGCAGCAACAGCAAACACACCAAAAAAGCAATGGCGCGCCGCCAGCACCCACCCCCGCAATTGTGTTTCGGGTAGGGCTGAGGGATTCAGTGATGTAGCTCGGCCTTTCGCGGGAAGGGGGGTCCCTAGCCTTTAAGAACGACGGGCATCCACAGTTGGGGGGGCAACTCCCGC
>NW_011494937.1:2201072-2204070 GCF_000754665.1 Bison bison bison
GGGGGGGGGGGGGGTTCCTTACTTGTAAGAAATATATATATAAAGGTACAAATTTCCAATATAAATATAGCACATGCAGGGGCGCCACTGGGCACCCGTTCTGGGGCGTCTCACCTGAGCCCCAGGGACATTTGGGGAGGCGGGTGTTCCAAGAGAAATGGAAGCGGTGGGAACTAGGCCTCCGGGTCCCAGTCCCCTCCCCTCCAAGCCTGAATGCGGCTTTGCCGCCAGGTGCCCTGGGCGGCCTGGCAGGTGTGCAGCTCACGTGAAATACACGCGTGTGCAGACTGGGGAGGTGCGTGCCCGCGTGGGCCTGTTGCCATGTGCGTGGGCACCGGCAGTTCCTGCAGGCTCATCTACCCACCTAAGCTCGGGACCCCCAGTGCCGGCGTAGGGCAGTACTCGCGCTCTGAACACCGTTCAGGATGCAAGCAGGAGTGCAAGTGTGTGATGTGTGTGTGTGTGTGTGTGTGTGTGTGTGTGTGCGCGCGCGCGCGCGTCTGTGTATATGTATGTGTGCCAGTCCCCCATCTGATGTTGGGCAAGGGTATATATTTATGGAAGGTGTGCTTCCAGCAGTCCCAATGGGGTGTGGGGCCTGCGTATGCGCAGAGCAGGCAGTGCCTGGGATCCCGGTCGCCGGCGCCAGGCTAGGGAACGTTGGCCACTCGGGTCTGAGCCTCTGTGCTAGAGCTTGCTTACGTGCGTGCGCGCGCCCGAGTGTCCGCAGACCCGGGAGTGCGCCCACCCAGGCGCCCCGTCGGGGCCGCTGCGCCGGGTGTGCGCATGTGCTTGCCCTAAGAGCCGCCACGTGCGCCGGGGCTGCCGTCGCCGCCACGCTGAGCCAGGATTTGGCCCCTGAGCGGGCCAGGGGGCAGGGCCCGCCGCCGCCCGGCGGGTCTCAGCGGGATGTCGTTGGAGCGGTGTTGGTTTTGGCCGTGGCTGCTCTAATGGGGGAAGCCCCGGGGAGCGGACGGGGGTGGAACAAAGAAGGGGAAAGCAAGGGAAAGCGGGCTGCAGAGGAGGAGGAGGAAGCGCACTGGAATGCGGAGATCCCTGGGGAGTAAGGGTGCAGGGCAGCCCAGGTCCCCTGGGCATGGCTGGGGCCGAGGGACTTGCCTGGAAGCCTAAGGCTGCCACTCCCACCCCTCACTGTAGATGGAGACATTAGTTTTGCCGACACCTCTCTGCCTTCCAGAACCCTGGCCCCAGCCAAAGGCTCTGCAGGCTGCAGCCACCACGGGCCACAGCAGCAAAGTGACATTTGGGCTGGAGGGCATGGTTCGCGTTTCCTCAGTGGAGGGCAGACCGTTTGAGCCTTTTTAAGCAAGGAACCGGGAGGCCCCTTCCCCTGTTTTTTTGCCTGGGTTGCTTAGGACCTCAGTTTTCCCCATCTGGGGAATGGGAAGGGAACTCCCATGGGGAGGGTCAGAAGGAGGAATGTCAGTTGCATAGGACTGGGTTGAAAAGCAGGGTGATCTGTTTCAGTCTTGCTTGCCCCTGGGGGCCTTGCTGAGTACTTCCTGCCATCCCACTTCTAGCCTCCTGACCTTGGCACTTAACCTTCTGGCCTCTGTTTCCTCATCTGTAAAACAGGTTACTCATACCTGCCTCCCGCTGGGGAGGTTACAGGAGGTCACGTGCACCCGCCCACCCGCTGCCCAGGCATAATTGCTCTGGAGTTGCTAGCTGTTATTTTTATTGTGAAGTCTATGGCTGTGACAAGCTGTGACGCTTGGTGTGATCGCGTGAGGCTGGCTGTGTGTGTGACTGTGCCGCTGTGTGTGTGTGCGTGTGTGTGACAGGTTGTGTGTGAGACTGTGCGTGGACGACAGATTGTGCCGGTGTGCGGCAGTGCCTGTGACAGGCTGTCACTGCGCGACAGACTGCGGGTGGCGGGGTGTTGCGCGTACCGACTGTGAGTGGAGATGAAGTGGTGTGTGGGGCTGGGACCAGGGGACCCCCATAAACCTACCTCAGTGAGGGTCTGGCTGACAGACGAGGAGATTCTTGGGACCTGGGGGTAGGTCAGTCCAGTGTCCTGTCCACCTTGCCCTTTCTATTGTGCAGCGGGATCCCACCTGCTTACAAACCTTGGGAGGTGACCCTATGATGGAGCCTACCCCTCCCCAGGGGGACGCACTATGTCAGCTCAGATACCCATCTCCACCCCAGGAAGGTCATCAGGATCCTCAGGGCATGGAGGATCCTAGGCCCGGCTGGCTTTGGTGAGGGACACACACCCTGAGCCTGTTTTCCACAATTTCCCTGAGCTCCAGGCCTGGGGAGGGCTGGTGGAGACCCAGAGAAGGAGGGATTTAGGGAAAGACCAAGAAAAGCCAAGAGAGAAATGGAGGAAGAAGATGAGAAAAACAGAGACTTCCTAGGAACTGGCGAACCTAGAGTTGCTTGAGGTCTGGGCCTCCAGTCAGGGTGGACACCCATCAGGTTTTTGGAAATGCCAGCTGACACCTACAAGCATTGCTTGTGCCCCAGGCCTTGTGCTCAGACCCCACTTTTAAGGGACTCACTGCTCCCTTCACTGATTTCAACCCGGTCACTCTTCTAATCAGTGTGGGATTCTGCTTCTTACACCCCTTCCTGGGGCCAAGCGCCTCCTTCTACACTTGGAGAAACTGAGGCTGAGAAAGGGGAGGGGACCCATCTGAGTACCCACTCATGGCCAGGAGACCTGAGAAATCAGGACTCCAAGCTTTGTGTCATGCACTTCCCCAGTTTGGAAAAACCTCACCAGCTGGAAAAACCCCAGGGCCTGTGGGTTGGGGGCAGTACCCTCCAAACCCCACCCTGCCCCCCTCGGTGTGTCATTATGTGTGCGCTGGGTGTATGTTCTGGGGAGTGCTATGATCCTCGGCTGTCACGTGTCTGGTGTCACAAGCCACGGCATGATGTGTATGTCCCTCTGCTAGTGTAGGCCTCTGTGTGTCTGTGTGTCCGTTCAGGACCAGCCCCTGCCAGAGAGAGGGGAGAAGTGTCG
>NW_011494937.1:2204222-2208305 GCF_000754665.1 Bison bison bison
CCCCACCCCCCCGAAAGTGTGTCTTTGATACTTGCAGCCTCGGCAGCGAAAAACAAGTTTCCACAGGGCCGCCTTGGGCTGAGGCCAGGCCGTCCTCAAATAACATTTGAAGTTACTTAGCAAACTTTGTTTAGTGCCGAGAGAGGCGGGCACCAGGCTGGGGTGGGGGGGGGGCGGGCAGTAAACCGGTTCCTCCTAAGGCCCTTGTCCCTCTGTGGGCACAAGTGCCTAGCATGGGGCTTGGTTCCCCCAACCCCATCTCTGGTGAAGGGGAACAGAAATCTTCAAGCCCAGGGTGGGAGGGGGTAGGCTTGTCGGAGCAGGGGTGGGAGCACCCTCCAAATGAAGCCTAGCTCTTCCCATTTCTGTCCAGACCCTGGGCTTGGAGAGAAATGCCCGCCTGGTCTCCCTGGGGCCCAGAGGCTGACACCAGGCCCTAGGGTCAGTTCAGAAGTGGGAGTGTCTGCACTTCTCCGTCACCCACTTTCTGCAGCCCAGCTCTGCCAACCTCGAGGCTGGTTGCACGAGCTGGCTTGAAGCATGTTTCCTCCTCCAGATGCACACACACAAGCACCCAGAAAGCCCCCTTTGAGTCCATATGCTCGGCCCCCCAAACCCTCTCTTCCAAGGTCCCCAGCCCCAGGCAGCAGAGGCCAGAGAGCCAGCAATGGCAGGTTTGGAAGTGAGGTTGGCGCCTATGGGAGGGGGAGGGGAAGGAGATGCCAAAAATGGTGAGCCATTACAGGCAAGCAGGCGAGAAAGGGAGGAAGCAAGCAGGGAAGATGGAAGCCAGGCGGGCATCCTCTCTGAGCTCCGGGATGCAAAGGGGCAGCGGAAAAAGCAGGCTGGGCCCTTCCACGGAGCGGGCATGGGGGACAAGCCCCAGGTGGCACGCGGTGGGCAGGGGGCCCAGGAGGTGCCCAGCGTTCCCCCACCCCCACCTCAAGCTTCGAAATGGAGACTGGCAGCAGCAGCCGCTCGGCTCTGCCCGGGCATGGGGTGGGGGTGGCGGACAGGCAGGACGCCAAACCAAATGCCACCAGGCTGGGCACAAGGGTTGCCAGCCAGCAGTGCCGACCCCACCAGCTCTGGTCCAGAGCCCTCACACCTGGAGCTTTGGGGGTGGAGGGAAATGGGGGTCCAGCGGTGGGAATTGGGGGTCCAGCAGACAAAGCTGGGTCCCCTCAAGCCATGGGCAGGTCCCCAAGACCCTACAAAGATGGCGCAGCCTGGCACTGCCAGGGAGACAGGCTGGGTAAAAATAAACTGGACCCGCCCCGAGGGAGCTAAATCGAGGGGCCCAGGTGGAAGTGCCACTCCGGGCCACCAGCTGCCCCAGCCCCACCCCCCAGCTCAGAGCAGCCCAGTTGAGAGCACCCAGTGTCCATCGAGTCCCGGTTTTTATAGAGAAGAGGCGCCGGCCATCTTGTCCCCGGGTCTTAGGCCGGCAGCCACAAGTACGGATAACGGATGACCTCAGACAGCAGCAACAAGAGGCTGTGCGTTCCAGGCGGATGGTGCAGGCAACCAGGCTAAGTCACGTACCCCTGACCTCTGCACCGCCCCGTGGAGAGGGCAGAGGACCTGGTAGGCCGCACTTGAGCCATGGCAGAACAACCAAGTTGAAAGTCAACACTGAGCCACGAGGCCGCCAGACCACCTCCACTAAAAACCATGGCTGCCCAGCACCTCCGAGGGCCCTACCTGTTCTCGTTCCCCCATAACACCTATCGCAGTCTCAATACTGGACACTCCCTTGTTTATCGGGTTCACAGTCTACCCTCCCACCGGGGCTGGCACCTTCACTGATTTTGCTCCTTGCCGAGCCCCCAGGGCCTAGAACAGGGCTGGCACCCAGGAGGTGCTTAGCAAATATTTGTGGAAGGAATGCACAGGCCCCCGGCTGCACCCCCAGTACGCGGGCTCCAGCGAGGTGCCCGGCGAGGTGCCCGGCAAGGTGCCTGGCAAGGTGTGGGAGAGGGCGTTGGGCCCTGCCAGGAAGGTGAGGACAAGCCTGGCCGGTGGGTGTGCAAAGAGGGTGGGATGACCATCCACTCTCATTCTGAGCCCTGGGACAGAAGAAGAGCTGAAGGTCAGAGCTGTAACGAGGGTTCAAGGGTCAACAGCTAGGACACGCTTTGAATGGGGGCCGAGAGCCACTCTGAAATTTCATAAAGGCCAGAAAATTAGCTAGATTTTTCTCCCATCAGTAAGATTTAGGATAGTGGTGATCAGAGAAGAGAGCAAGACTCTACCACCTTCTAGCCCTTGGCCCTGATACAGGACACGTCTTCTCTGAATCTGTTTTTCATCTATCGAATCAAGCACTTCCTTCACAACAAGTACTGTTTAAAGCACTTGGGATAAACCAACTCCTCTGATCCTTTCCACAACCCTAGGAGAGGAAACTGAGGCCCAGAGAAGTTGAACGACTTGCCCAAGGTCACACAGCTACTGAGTAACAAAGCCAGGATTCACACCCAGGAAATTGGCTCAGAGGTCCCACTCTCCTAATAATGTCCAAATGTCCCAAACGCCAACAGTGCTGAAGTGGAGCAACCTGGTCTAACATACTGTCAGACACATACATGGGCACAGCTAACCCTCACCATATCCACCTCATGTGGAAGGATTCACGGAGACAAGCTCGGGAGGCACATAGCTCAGGTCAAGACACAGCGCGCATTCAGCACACTTTGGCCATTGCTGCGATTCTGAGGACCAACACTCATGCACTTATTATCCTCTGAAAGGTTTTCTTCCTGTAGGACTCCATCAGCCACCTTTCTTCTACTCTTTCTCCAGAGTCAGAAATGAGGAGTCAACGGCCAGAGGATTAATGAGACAGCCGCACGGAGAACCAGAGCCTCAGGGGTCAGCCTCGCCTCCATCCTGGACTGTCTCAGTGGCTGCCAGAAGCAAGACTGTGAAACGGGGGCCCAGAGGCAGGAGTGTTGTGGGCAGAGGTGGGCATGTGGCCTCGTAGGAGTATCCCCCAGGCGTCAACGAACCAGCACTGGGACTCAGAGCTCTCAGTTCCATCAGGAGAGGCAGGGGTGGTTGGATCTGCCACTTAAAGACAGCTGGGAGCAGGGCAGGCAGGTAGAAGGGAAGGTACAAGGAGGGCAGGTCTCACCTCTGAGGCTCCATTTCCAAGCAGGGCCAAGTGGCCCAGGTGCGAATGGGTATGTGGGTGTGACCCTCATCTCTGTGTGCTGGAGCAACACGGGATTGTGTAGGTGCCCCACCATTTGTGCCCAGGCTTGTGTGTCTGTGAGGTGGGGGGAGGCGTGCATTTGTTGACAATACCTGGGTCCTGGTGAGCGAGAGTGTGAGACACTGTGCTAGCCAGACTTGTCTGGGTGTATTTGTGTGTGTGCACGCACGCGCTCTGTGGGTGTCAGGGGCTACCCGGGCTCAGGTGTGTGTGACTGTGTGTATCGAACAATATACTAGAGCCGAGTTTTTCCACTTCAGCCCAACGGTTGACATGAGGGCTGGATCATTGTTTGCGGTTGGGGTCACTTCTGTGTACTGCGGGTGCTGGGCGCCTCCCTGGCTCCCACCCACTAGATGCCAGCGGCAAACTCTCCTCCAAGTGTGATGACCAGATGTTTTCAAGCATCACAAGGTGTGTGTGTATCACCGTGTGTCTGAGAGTGTCACTGCGTGCGTGTGCCGTGCACTTTTCGCCACATGTCTGCGGGGCTGTGTGCTGTTGGGTGGTGGCGGTGCCTGTGTCTCATGGTGTCTCATTGTGTGACCATGCGTGCCCCAGAGTCGGCACCCATGCGCGTGACCCCGTGCATGGAGCCCGAGTTGCTGTGTTTGGTGTGGTGGGGGCATCTCTAAGTGTCTGTGTGTGAAGAGAGCCCCTCTGTGTGGGAACCCCAGTGTGTGTGTGCTCCTGTGTGCCATGCCTGTGTGACGACGTGATTCTTTGTGCCTGTGTATGCCAGTGACCATGTGCAACTTTGTGGGAGACGGACCCAGAATAAACCCCCAAGATGATTCAACTGAAGCCGATATTTGGATGGATCATCTCGGATGATTAGGCCCTCACCCCACCCCCCCAGCTCCTGG
>NW_011494937.1:2208405-2208885 GCF_000754665.1 Bison bison bison
GGCTGCCCCGGACAGAAAGCTGCTTCCTGGGGCCAAAAGGGTGGGGTGCTCCTCCAAGTTGCCCCTTCCTCCAGCTCTGCTCCTGCAGATTCAGGTGGGGACAGACCCCCGCCTTTGCCTGATATGTGCCAGGAAGGCTGGCACGGAGCTTCCAACCGAGGGGGCAGGGTTCTGGGCAATGGTGGTGGCACTGCCCCCTGCCTGCTGCTGGCCACCACCCCCAGTCTCTGCTCAGGGTGGGGCCCAGTGGGGGGAGAGCTCCCCAGTGCAACCCCGGCTTCCGATTGGCTATGGAGCGCCGCAGTGCCCGCCACCCGCCTCCCCCTCCCCGGCTGGCGCAGCCACATCGGTAGTGATGGCAAACGCAGCTCGGAGTTCTGGGCACAGCTGCGCCTCGCAGAGGCCTGCCAGCCCCACCAGAAGCCAGACACCCCAGCTCCGTGCCCCCGACCCCTCCCCACCCGCCCGCCCACCCAACCC
>NW_011494937.1:2209144-2214137 GCF_000754665.1 Bison bison bison
AGAGGGGGCAGGGGAAATCAGGGAGGGGGCTTCAGTTTCCAAACCATGCTCTCAGAGCCTCCGAGGGTCAGCAGGGCGGTGCAGGGGCAGGGGACCCGGGGCCGACTTGGCCCTGGGGGCAGTGGGCTCAGGCCCATGGAGACAGCCGGACACCCCAGCTGGCCAGGCCAAGACGGACACAGGCAGAAGCCAAGATCAATGTGCGCCGGGCAGACAGAGCGAGGCCTGTGGGCGGCCCAAACATACACCCGCACCTCACCACACAACGGGCTTCTGTCCATGCTGGGCCAGGGGCAAGGGTGGGGCCCACAGCAGGGCCACCACGGCCGCCAGACCTCAGGGGAAGCCTTGGAGAGGCCGGCCCACTCCCAGCCGCTAGTTTGGTCGCCATAGTGGGCCCTTCGCAAGGTGCCGAGAGGCCAGGGGAGGCCACGGAGAGGGGTCCCAGTGGAGAAACACCAATCGATTGTCACCGGGACAAGCCCAGGACACACAGCGCCATGGGGGTGATACCTGTCGGCTCACACAGGGAAACAGGTACGCCCACACAGGTGGACACAGACAGGCCGCCCCACACAGTAAGACACACTGATACACACTTGTTGTGATGGCCAGACACGGGAGGCTTCGATCGATGATTTGTTTAGTGACGTACCGTAGTGGCACTATGACACAAAGACCACATCCGGCATCCTGACACCCATGGTGACACCCCGACCTTGGTGTCACCTCAATACACAGAGATGGAGCTGGGGATAACTCTCAGAGACAGCAGGCAGCATCCACTGGCACACCCTCGGAGACACAGGGACCCTCGAAAAGGGAGCCACACAGACACGCACAGCCACCTTCTGGGAAACGGTCCTCCGCGGCTCGCCATGCCGATGAACACACACGCGAATCCGGAAGACTCTGGGGAGCTGCTCAGGGGTGTCCCCCTACCTGGTCCCTTCACCTCTACATCCAGGGGTTTGGGGGTAGGAAAGCACAGACTACATTCTCTCCCCTCCCCCCGCCACTAGGAGGGACAGGACCCCCCTCCTCAGCGCTGTGCTAGAGGGAAGCACGGGAGTCCAGGCCTCCTCAGCCTCTCAGTCCAGCTGGAGGAAATTGTGAGACACCCCCCCCTGCCCCCTGTGCCTGCACTTCAAGAGCAGAGGACAGGAATCAAGGGGACCAGAAAGGCCAGGGTCCCAGGGGGCTGGAAATGGAAGCCAGTGGTCCGACACTGACCACCAGGGAGCCTTTGCTGCCAGCCACAGCTGCACGCCCGCCCCCTGCCCATCCCCACAATGCCCACTGGACCCTGTCAAGTGCCCTCGTAGGGTCCCGCACAGGCATCCCATCCCCACGATGGGCCCAGGTGACGATATGCCCTGATGCAGACACAGAAATGACTCTGGAGCCACGAGGATGTCAACACCAGGACCCACCCAGATTCCTAGGTTTTTTTGACCCACTCACATCTGAAGACTCACGTGTATACACCCTTGCACACTCTGGCCCAAGGCCTCAGAGCCTGGCCTCAAAGCCAGCTTGGTCGAAGTCAGGGAAAGGACCAGGGGCAACTGAAGCCCCCCACGAATGCCATCTGGTTCCCACAGGGCAGCCCAGGTCTTGGCTCTCTCTCTGTTCCCTCCCTCACCCCCACTATCACCTCTCCCTGTCTTGAACTCCTGCCATCCATCCCTCCCGCGCCCCCACTGCCCTGCCCACTCACCTCCCACCCCCTGCCGCCTACTTGGCCTCCAGTAGCCCATCTGAGGAAAAACAGCTGGGCCATGAGCTGGCCTCTTTCCTTCCCAACTCTTCTCTTGCTTCCTCCTTCCTCCAGGCAGTCCACTTGGATTTCTATGATTGGGAGGTGCTTGACCCTGCCCTCCATCACTCTGGAGTGGCCTGCCCTCAGCTAGGAGGGCCTGCGGCTGGCCTAACAGTGATAACCAAAACGACCATCATTCCTTTCCTTGAGCACACGGTACATGCCAGACACAGCCCTGAGCCTAATCTCAGCATGAGAAGTCAATATCATCATTGCCCATTGAAATATTTTTAATTATCTTTTTACTGCCCATTTCGCAGACCAAGAAAATCCTGTGCTTCCAGTCGTGGAATTACAAGATGTAGAGCCTGAGCTCAAACCCTGAGCTATCTCTGGCAAAGTCTCACACTCAACCTCTGCGCCTCAGCTCCACCTGGGAGCCCTTGAGTTCACATAAGACCTTCTGGACTGGGCCAGGGACCCCTGGCTCCAGTCCCCACTGTGTTAACCCAGCAGAGCCCTCAGCTCTGAACTCTGTCTATCTGAGTTCAACCTAGCCCCAAGCATGGTATACTCTGTCCCAGCTAGTCGCCACACTTGCCTCCCGCCCCCACCCCCGCCCCCAGCAATGGGCACTGAGCAGGCAGGGCCAGAGCCAGGGAGAAAATTTGCCATAACAAGGGGGTCTCGTGTTGGCAACAGGATGGGGAGGAGAAGCTTCACAGGGACAGAGAGGTAGCCACAGAGACCCAGGGAGAGAGCAGGGGGACATCAGGAGGGCCCCAGCCCATCACCCTCTCTTGAGGGAGTATGTATGTGGTTGTGTGGAAATAAGGGTATGTGAACATTTCACTGCTCCTGTGGCCGCGTGGCACACAATATTGGTGAACATGCGTGTCTGTATACCCACCCGGGTAAGCCAACAGCCTCATGTCTGTGTCAAGGTGTGTGTCTTGTATCAGGTCTGTGTAAGCAAGTGTGGGGGTGAACACACACTTGAGTCAGCCTGTATCCGAAGGTGTCTGGCCAGTATCGCTGTGTCTCCGTGAGTTTATGTAGAGACACATGTCCTATATCAACGGGTCCGTGTGTGTTGATATGTGTGTGTGTGTGCTGGTGGGGAGAGAACACAGGTCCACCTTTTTCTGTGTCCATAAGTTCGTCCGTCCACGGCCGTGTGTCTGGACGTCAGCACAAATGCGTCGTTCGTGTCCTCATCTTGGCGGCAGCAGCGGTGTATCTGTGTGTGCACATCCGGTGTGCAGCTCTGTTTGTTAGGAGTGGAGGGGCCTACCATCTACCCCATTCCCCTCAGCAAAGGACTCAGGCCCATGGCTGCAGTGGGCTCAAACAGCCCCAGCAAGCACCCCACCCAGCCACCCTGGATTTCGACGCTTTTTCCACCAGGAGATTTTTCCCCCCGCACCATCACACCCGCCCTTCCCCCTCGCCCACAGTGCCTTTCCCCGCCAGGGCCCCGCTGCTCCAAGCTCGTTCCTGCTCAATCATTTATTGACTTTAAAATCGAAGCCAATTCTAGTTTAAAAAAAAAAAAAAAGACACACACACACACACACACACAACGAGGCCAGGGAGAGACAGAGTCTGAGACTCGAGGGGAGGATAGAGCAGAGATGGGGCCAGTCAGAGAGGGACAGGGAAAGACAGGGACAGTCACAGATATAGGACAGCGAGAGAGACGGAAAAGGGGCAGAGAAAGACAGAGATACAGGGAAAGACGAGACTGGCAGAGCAAACTAGGGAAGCAGAACAATTTATAAAAACAGAGACTAGCTCCCAGAAATGTGACTGGCAGGAGGGGCAGGCTGGACTCCGCTGACCAGTCAACAGCAGCTGCCTGCCCAGAGCTGAGGAGCGCAATCCAGCGAGCCCATGCCCCTTTCTCTCCCCAGATGCCCTGCCACACTCAGGCCTGCCACACAGAGCTGACCCCTTGCTCCTTTCTGGGGTGTCAGAGAGCCGAGGCCTGGCCATCGCCCTGAGTCGGGGGGCTACCCCAGCCCTCCCTCATCTTGTCACCAGTGGACCAGCTGGTGTTTTCTTTCTCAGGGTGCTGTGATGTCTGAGGAGCCAATTTCTCACCCAGGCCAAGGAGGAGGGCAGGCCTGGGAGCTAAGCAGGGGGCTGGTGGGCCAAGGGCCGCTCAAGCATGAGGTCTTGATTCCACTAGGCCCCAAATACCAGCCACACTGGCCAGCCATAGCTCACACCCAGCTAGGTGTATAGGGGTCGTTGTGTGGGGGGCCTAAGATGGGGTGGCCGGCCAGTCAGAGAGGCCACCCTGACTGATGGTGGGTGTGGGGGCCCCCCACAGTGCCATCAAGGCCAGAGTGCTTGCTCACACCTGCATACATACTATGACACACATGTGTGCATATGCACCTCACTAACATGTACTCACACCTGCTTCTGTACAGGAAAACCCTCGCTCCTGGCCACACACATGTCCATACCACGCAGGGCTGCCCATGCCTGACCCACAAGGCCACATGCAGACCCTGAGACTGAAACTTACATACCACACACACACACACACACACACACACACACACACATCTGTGGATACAAGCAGTCTGTTTGTTGGGAGGGGGGCCGGCACAAACCCCTGACATACCCTCTAGCCCCTTGCCACAAACCACACCCGCATTGCAGCCATATTCACGTGGACTCCCATTCCCCAGCGTGGGCACACTTGGCACACAGCTGGCAAGGTTCAGATCGGCAGAGGGGACAATTAGTACCCCAGACTTGGCCTAGAGATGCCCCCTCCCCACAAACGTAGGCTCTGCTGGTAGGCAGAGCTAGGCGGCCCCGAGGTGTCCCTCTGCGGAGTCTGGGTTGCCAGCCATAGCATGGCCCAGGAGACAGTGCTACCAGGGCCTCTGTGGGGCTCTGGGTATCTTCTGTGCCCTCTCACAGCCTGAAGCCACCTCCAGGGAAGGTGGGCTGGCAGGGCAGACATCCCCCCCGGCCTCCTTCGCCCTGCACCGAGCACGGTGCTGGGAACTTCGCTGGAGGCGGGACGCGCTCTCGCAGCGCGCCAAGGTCGGCACAGCGCCGGCGGCTGACTCGACGGCGTGGCCGCAGCACGATCGGCAGTTGTCCGCGACTCCTTCCCGCCCCTCCCGCCTCCAGGCAGCGGGACGGGATTCCCCAGACCCGCCTGGTCCGCGGCGCGGCAGCCAGCCGGGGTCGCCGGGGCCGGAAAGT
>NW_011494937.1:2215313-2219361 GCF_000754665.1 Bison bison bison
CGCCCGCCGCCGCCGCCGCCGCCGCCGCCGCGCTGTGAAAGTGAAAGTTTAGACAAAGTTTGGAAGCGGCGCACTCCGGGGAGAGGGAGCGGGCGGGCGGCGCGGGCGGGAGGAGGGGCGCGGGGAGGGGCGGGCAGGGCGGGGGAGCGACGGCCGGCGCGCACACACATACACACACACATGCACGCACACATGCACACACACACACGCAGACACGCGCGCGCGGGGGCGCACACCGACGCGGCCACCCCGACACGTGCTGGCCGGCGTTCCAAAGCAGACACACGCTGACACGCAGTGAGGCTCGGACCTCTCCATACATGTCACGTACAGAACTCATTGCCACACGTTCCACATTCCGACAAAGCACACGCAGACACCTACACACGCAGCATGGACACACAATCCACACACATGCACTGACACACAGGCACACACATACACAAGACTAGGAAAGCAACCTACGATGCACGCACTGACATGCACACCGGGCCCACCATCACACGATGATGCCCACACACATGCATTTCAACAACAAATCATGTTTAGACTCCCCAGTACAGGTGGACACACTCCAATACGACCTCAATGGACACACACTGATACCACCAAGACACACATCAGTGCAGGTTGATGCATATAGGTTCATCCTGGTACACTGACACTGGCATGATCATACAACCACATCCTCACACACTCCAGACACACAACTGCTATACACAGACACCCAGAATGCACCTGCAACACACACACACAAAGTTGCACCAGAAAACCATCTTGGCAGTTATGAAGATATACTAACACATTGTCACACAAAGACACACCATCAGACACCAGGACATACATGCCAAACACAGGGAAAGCACTGCTACAAAGTGACAGCGGCAGTCACAGCGACACACAGGCACACACACCACACCCCTGATGCCCAGATGCACACAAGTATCACACACAAACACCCAGACCCCTCCCCTCACACACACACACTTGTCCTTGAACCTGCTCATGTACATACACAAATCTTCCAAGGGTCACATGTCCCAACCATCAGGGACAGAAATGGACATGGAGGCCTCAGGTACAGTACTCACACTCCCTAGTGAGGCTCCATCCCCTCGTGCAGGCCCGTGATCCCCCATATCCGGATCAGAAAGGAATGGGGGGAAGGTTGGTGCTGGGGATCCTGGCATGGGGGCAGGGGGAGCCCTTGAATGACCCCCAGGGTGGGTGGGAAGGCAGTGCCTGCAGCCCCCAGGCAGCTCCTGCCCAAACAAAGCTCCCTCCTGCTGCCAGCACCTTCTCACCCTCCTGGGCCAAGAAGCTGTGGCAATTCTCAGCTATGCATTGTCTGCTGGAAGCATGTCGATGCCCAGGTGTGTGTGTGTGTGTGTGTGTCCGTGTGGGGTGAACATATACCTGAGGGCATATGTTTCCGGTCACATTGCATCATTGAGGCAAGGTGGCCAGCGTTGCCTCTCAGGAGTCTGGGTGGGTCTGGTTGTCCTCTGGGGGAAAAGGAGATGGCAGGTCAGCGTATGTCTATCCAGGAGTCTCTGAATGGACCAGTGTGGTGAAGTAGCAATGCAGGTCTGGCTGTGTCCTGGGGGTGTCTCTGAGTCAGAGGCGAGTGTCTGCCAGGCTCTGTGCCTAGCGCTGGGGACATAGTAAGGAGCAAGACAAAAGATCGTGCCTTGGGTGCGCTGACAGTCTAGTTGGAGTCAGGTATATGGAGGGTCTGCTCTTTGACAGGAAATGCTGGTGGTGAGGGTGCCACCGTGTGTGTGTTTTGAGCTGACCCCAGTATGTGCACCAACTCTGAGCCTCTATCAGAAAGTGTCAGTGAACGTAACAAGCTTGTGTCTGTGTGGTATGGACATGGGTCTCTCTGTGTGTCCCAGAGCATGTGTACCCAGTTAGTCTGTCTGTATAAGGAGCTGTGTGGCAGAAAGAATAAATGGGTGTCCCTAGAAATGTGTTTCTCTCTGCGGGGTCCCTGTGGATCTGGGGCCGTGATGAAGATCTGTGTGTACCAGTGTGTGTACACAGGTGCCTGTGTGTGTCACACAGCCAGGGCTCTGGGTCTTTTCAGAGAGTGGGGCTGTGTGTATCAGGCTGTGTTGGTGAGTATGACTAGGTGTGTGTGCGCGCGACGCGTGGGGCGGGGGAGGTCTCTGTGTGCCTGAGGATGTGCCTGGTTACGTGTGTCTGTCACTGCCGTTCTTGGGGGGGCTATATCCCAGGGTCCCACCCATCTGACCCGGCCTTCCCGCTCAGCATCGCAGCCGCAGCCGATGCAAGGCCGCGGCAAAGGGAATCGATACGTCCTTAAAAATTCAAGGGCTTCTCGTAAACAGAAACTTTTAACACCGTTTAAAGTTTCAGGGCTGCTGCTGCTGCCTCGCCGCCACCGCCACCGCTGCAGCAGGAGGGCGTGGGGGAGGAGGCATTGGAGGCGGGGTCGGGAGCCAAGGAGAAGGGGCGGGGCCACATGGGGGATGGAAAAGAAGTTGCGGGAGGGCCTGGGGGCTCTGCGAGGCTGAGGGGAGGGGCAGAAAGGGGATTTGGGGATCATGGAGGCCGGGGGCCTGGATGGCTCAGGAAAGGATGTGGGGGATAGGCTAAGGGGTGGAGAGAGGGGGAGGGGAGGAGAGCAGGAAATGGTGGGGGCGGGACGGGTCTGGGGGCCTTTGAGGAGGCCCAAGAGAGGCTGGGACTGGCTAGGAGAAGGAGCTAGGGATCTGTAGGTCCAGGAGGGGTTTGGGGGGACCAAGGTGGGATTTAGATGACTTAGGGGAGAAGCAGAGAATAGATTTTGGGGATAACGGGGCCTGAGTGAAGGGGACACCAGAGCAGTGTGGGCCTCTGGGCTGGTGGAGGGGGCGGGAAGGTTTTGGGGAGGGGGGAAGAAATGGTTGAAGGGTTTGGGAGTGTCTGGGATGTTTAATATAACTCGAAGCTTGGGGAGACCCCCCCACACAGCTAGGGGGGCCTCCTTGTAGTGCAAAAGTGTTAGTCACTCAGTCATGTCTGACTCTTTGCCACCCCATGGGCTGTAGCCTGCCAGGTTCCTCTGTCCACGGGATTCTCCAGGCAAGGATACTGGAGTGTATAGCCTTTCCCTCCTCCAGGGGATCTTCCCTACCCAGGTATGGAACCCAGGTCTCCCACATTGCAAGCAGATTCTTTACCGTCTGAGCCACCAGGGACCCTCCTTGCTCCTCTGCAAATAGCCGTGAAACGGTAACCCCTCAGAAGTTCAGGCACCTTTGGCTCAGGCCTCTCCCTACCTGGCGGCCCATCCTCCCAGCCCTGTTCTAAAAGCTGTGCCCACTCCCTCCTCACCCTCCTGGTCCTACATCTGGGCTCTGCTGCAACCAGCATCTCATACCCACTTCATACATGTATGCCATGTGTACACACACACAACGTCCATACACACACACAACAGCCATTCTTCTATTCACACACCCCCTCACAGCACAACACCTTTCCCATGAGCACACATACACACTCTTCCTTTCACACTCACACATGTTCACACAAACAGAACATTCGTCCCCATATTCATGCACAGATCCACACTCAGAATTCTCTCCACACATTTACTCCCATACACACAACACGCCCCCCCTCTGTGCACACACACATCCACTCTGCTCCCCCCTCCACAGCTGTCAGCTGGGAGGATTTTTGCAGAGAGGCTGAAGGACACAGTGGTGGGGGAGCCTCCCTTCCCTCTACCCCTCTCCCCTGCAGAGCCCAGGTCTTAGGACCACACCTGGCTTTCAAGAACTCGCAGGGGAGGAGGGTGCTGCCAGGGGGCTGGGCACAGCTGGAATGCCACAGCTGGAATCCCCCACATTCCTCCCTGCCGGGGCTGCCCACCTGGCTGCAGCTGGCAGCAGGTGTGTTCTTGAAATGCAGGTGTGTGGGGAGAGGAGGAGGGGGGAGGAGCAGGCGCTAGGCCTATGGCACTCCCTGGCCAGGATGCTGGGGGCTGAAACATCTAGCCTCCAGCAGCCAGGTCCTGGGCCACCAAAGGTGGGCT
>NW_011494937.1:2219557-2227213 GCF_000754665.1 Bison bison bison
GGCAATAGGATCAGTAAAGAGCCAGGCTGCAGATGCTGCTAGGGTCGGGGGGCGGGGGTGGTGCTCTAGGCCCTCCCGTCAGGACTGGGGATCCCCACTCTTTAAGAGGGCTTTATGTCTTCCTTGCCCAGCCTGGAGGGCATGGTCTGTGCCCAGGCCTGGGGTCCCAGCCTTGTGCTCGCTGCCCCCTCTGTGGGCTGGGAACCCCTGTTGGGGACTGCAGAATCACAGGTCCTGCTGCCAAGGTGCCCCTGGCCAGGCACCTGCATCCATGTCACACACACACACACACACACACCCCAGATTCCTACAGTCCACAGGCACAAAATCACAAAGACATATACGGGCATACCCAGACACACTAAAGATACCGACCCTCCTCCTCTTCTGAAGGGGTCATATAAATGCTATAATCACACAGACACAGGATCACACCAGAGATGCTGGTGCACACCCTTAGTCCACAGACACACAAGCACACACACAGCCCCAGAGAGAACCCCACACAGACCTCCCCAGAGCCATCCCACAGAGTGATACCAGTAACACTCCAGTCACACACAAAGACCCTCACCCTCACATCGACACCCTCCCTAGAGATGCAGACATACACTGACCCACAGAGACACAATCAGACAGGGTTATACAAACTCCCAGCATCACCTGCTGAGCCTGGTTATGCATACACAAGGCCACACAAAGTCACACAATGACACACAGTCTTACAGACCTTTTGAGCATACACTGATGCTCTCAAAATCATCCATAGATGTGGCACACACAAAGTCACACAGAGACATACAGATGGCATACACAGGGACACACATACACAAGAGCAGCCCTGGTCACACACAGTTAGATCACACACTGACACCCAGAGACATACATAGGCACACCCAGATCACACATGGGGACGCTCAGGCTGGCCCTCAGCTGCATACAAGGTCCCGTAGACACACACTCACACGTGCCCCAGCAGTGCAGCCCCTACCAGGCCGAGGACAAGCAGGCGGCAGGGCTTCCGGTGGCAAGCGCTCATCTGGAGGCAAGGAAAGAGCTGGGGAAACATTTCATTTGCAGCCGGCTGGAGACCCACCCCACCCGTCCTGGAAACCTGGCCCTGGCTCCTGAATGGGGCCTCTGTATGCCGCCACCGCCCAGCCGACCAGGGTGTGGGTACCGGGACGGGGGGTGGGGGTGGTGAGGCCAGCCACACCATGTCCCTGGCCAAGCGTCAGGGGCCACTCAGCCACCCAGTCCCTGGGCCATGCCAGGGCCCAGGCTTGAGTCCTTCAGACTGGAGGAGCCCTCTTCACCCTCATCCCCTCCACATTTAGAGGCCATTTCCCAAAGCCAGCCTGCAGGGGGAAGTCAGAGGAACCAGGCAGGGCCCCAGCTGGCCCTGGATCTCCAAGTGTCCCCTGTCTCAGGTCCACATATGTCCCCAAGCCGGGCAGCTGCCAGTCCCATGCCACAGGGCCACTCACTGCGGCACCAAGGTGAGATGCCACAGGATGTGACCGTATCTCTCTGTGTGTGACACTGCAACTGGGCTCCCTGTGCTGCCTAGGGGTGGGGGTGGGGCCATCATAGGCCCTTGTCTCATGTCATCACACACAGAGTGTCACCGTCACACCTTCTATCACCCAGCCACACACAGCCGCCACTGTCTCATCGTCAGCCACACTGTCACACACAACCACACCGTCGCACATGCTGGCACACACAACCACACCGTCACACCTTCAACCACACACAGCACTGCACTGTCACACCTTCAGCCAGCAACACTGCCTGTCACACCCTCAGCCCACGCTGTCACCCACAGAAATACCGTCACAGCCTCAATGATGCTGGTCACACATGCCTTCAACCACACCGTCTCACACCTCCTCACACTGACCCTGGCACATTGACCCCCACCCTGTGTCAGCATCACGTTGACCAGCAGGGGCGCACTTGCATACTCGGTCCCGGTGCCCCTGCAGCTGTGCTAGCCACGTGGCCACACAGTCACAAGAAGGGGAAGCCAATCTGATCACTTCAGCCCCAGGGTGTGGCATGCAGCTGCCCCTGGAGCAATGTTTGAACTCAACCAGTTACTCCAATAACTCCACAGCACACCCTGATTGTCACAGAGCAGGTCACCAGAAGGTACAGGCCACTCTGGAATTGCTTACAGGTATTCTTACAGCTACTCTCCTCTACCCACTGCAGTTGGAGCCTGGAGAGCAGGGGGTCTAATGGACACGCAGCTGTAGGCGGTGGGTGCCAGCCCCCCACCTTATGAATATTCATCAGCTGGGGCTCTCCTGAAACCTGTGAGGAGTCGGAGGTCCCAGGCAGCTGGGCACCCCCTTCCATGCCAGGAGGCTCTTAGGTGAGGGGGGCTCAGTCGAGCCCCAGCAGTTCTTGGAACCCACACCCAGTTACACACGTGAGCACATATGTTTGTGAAGCTGGACCCCTAGACACACAAACAAGCATCACACAAACTCACAACTACACCCCACAACAGGGTCATCCGCCATCACACACATGTGCACACATGCACGCACACACACACACACACACACTCGGCATGCAAACACAGGCACACAGACTATCACATGAATGCACAAACACATAATCACGCCCACACCAGACACTTGCACCACACACACACACACCAGGCATACAGACATGGACACACACTGTCACATGAATTCACAAGCACACATTCACATCCAACCCACAGACACCCACCACACACACACACACACTCCAGGCATGCAAACACAGGGGCACACTGTCAAAAGACTGCTATCACACCCAAACTACGCAGACACCATCACACATAGGCATGAAAACACACACACAGATACACAGGATCTCACTCTGCCCACCCCTGACGTTTTACAGAAGGGGAAACTGAGGCACTGAGTGGCTGAAGTCCCCTTAAAGCAGGATGGCCCCTCCTGACTCCAGGCAGAGGCTACCTCCGGGCGCCCCCTGCTGGCCCGGCCCCTTCACGAGCGCGCGGTACGGGCACGCGCCTGACGTAACCATGGCATCCTCTTGGCACGAGCGGCCCGCGCGCAGGGAGGGCGGGGCGGGCGCGTTGCCATGGCGCCGGCGGGCCGCGTGAATGGGGCATTGTTCGCCCCGGCGCCCAGGCCCGGCTGTCCCGGACCCACCCGGACCCACTCGAGCCGGCAGAGACGGGGAGAGACAGAGACGGGGAGAGACAGACAGAGCTGTAGATGGGGAAAGACACTTAGAAGCCGAGTCAGAGGCAGAGAGGGAGAAAGAGATGGGAGAGACCTGCAAGAGAAACTCACAGATAAGGAAGGACAGAGCGAAGGAGCCAAAGGAAGGCAGAGCCGGAGATCTAGATGGAAGATGAAGGGCTTGAGTGGGAGACAGGACCAGTCAGCTGGTACCCATGGAGCCCATTCTGCCTGGCAACCAGGACATGTAGACAAAGTCAGAGATGCTAAGAGGTGAGAAGAGACACTGCTATACAGAGATCCAGGGAGGACGAGGGTCAGAGATAGGGAAGGAATGAAGGAAATACTTTGAGTGTGTCTGGTCCCACCCACCTGGGTCCCCTCTCCACTCCCCTTTGGACCACAGGCCTTCCCTGGTCAGACCCTCTCAGAAGGCACACCTCTGTTCTACATGTCTTCACACTCCAACTGAGAAGACATCATTGCCACAGGGACCAAGTCAGGGACACTGCCCCAGACACCCCGAGACACCCTCATGGGCACAGTGACACCCACAGATATACACACAGACTCCCAGTGACTCAATCATGGTCCCAGCCAGACACACCCATATGACAGGGGATAGTACCCCACACCGCCAGAGTGACCATCAGAGTTACAGATGTAGCCCCATCAATGTACATCACATGAGGACCCTGCCAGTCTCAGTAACACATGACCACACCACCACACAGGCTCACATGCCACGGGATCACTGTCTGGGGTGCGCCCACACCAGACACACAGTGCACCCTCACATATGCACTCATTGACGCCTTCACAGACACACACAGGCCTTCTCAAGGCACACATCTCTTCTCAATCTGACCCATGGACTGGGTGCCCTGTCCCCTGGTCCAGACTGCCACCAGTGGGAATGCTGGGTCCAGATCTCCGTGCTTGAGAGACATCAGTCACCAGGTGAGATTGAGAGGGGTGGGGAAGGACGTGAAGCCTGTCCCTGTACACCCCCAAGGGCTGGGTCCATCTGGGCCAGGGTGGTCCCCTAACTCCTCTGTCTGGGTCAGCTTGGCCCAAGTCTGAGCCAAGGGTGTCCCCTGGTGGCCATGTATATTCTCTGCACCCATCAGGTTGGGGTGGGAGGTGGTGTGGAGTAAAGGGAGCCCACTGGCCCTGTCCGAATAGAAGGGCAGAGAGGACAGGCCAGACTCATCACACAGAACTCAGAGATGGGAAATCAGGCTCCAGAAGCAAGAACTCAGGTCCAGAATTCATAGCCTGGAATCCAAACTCCGGAATTCAAAACCAGATCTCAGAATCAAACCTGAATCTAGATTCCCAGATACCAAGATCTAGAATCCAGATCCAAGAACTCAGGACCCAGAATCTAAAGTCCAGGTCCATGGGACTTCCCTGGTGGCTCAGTGGTAAAGAATCCGCCTGCCAGTGCAGGAGACACAGGTTTGATCCCTGATCCGGGAAGATCCCCTATACCACAGGGCAACTACACGCGTGTGCCACAACTACTGAGCCTGGGCTCTGGAGCCCAGGAGCTACAACTACTGAGGCCACATGCCCTCGAGCCCATGCTCCACAACAAGAGAAGCCACTTCTGTGAGAAGCCTGCAAACCGCAGCTAGAGGGTAGCTCCACTCTCCGCAACTAGAGAAAAGCCTGTGCAGCAACGAAGACTCAGCACAGCTAAAAATAATACATAAATAAAATCACTTTTAAAATTAAAAAATAAAAGTCCAGGCACAAGTGTCCACAATCTAGAATCCAAAAATCTAGATCCTGTCCTCCAGAATCTAGAATCAAGGGCCCAGTGGGAAATTACCTGGCAGACCAGTGGTTAGGATGTGGTGATCTCCCTGCCAGAGCCCTGGGTTCAATCCCTGGTTGGGGAACTAAAATCACATAATCCACCAAAAACAAACAAAAAGAAAGAATAATCGAGGACCCAGAATCCGGATCCAAGAACAGAGGGTGTCCCTCGGAGCCAGCTCCCTGCCTTCTTCAATCCCCCACATTAGAGCTTTGGCAGCAGGGGCTTTGAGGAAAGGAACACACTGAAGGGGCAGGAGAGGAGCCCTGCGCCGGCCACACAGAGAGCCTCTCCCAGCTGCCGCCCCTGCTCATTTTCAAACATGCACACACACCACTTCAATAGGATCTTCTACACAGACCCACATGCCCAGACATACAGCCTCTGACCATCAGGTGTACAGCGCCACACACCCTCAGCTACACATGCACAACCACACACACACACATACACCATCACACACACCATCACACACATTACATCACACATTCACCCTGACACACACCATCATCCAGAGACACCCAGAACTGCCATACACTCCTCCCAGCACCTGAACACACACCCATCTGTGTACCTACATGATCTTAGCGCTGCCCCCCAGCCCTGGCCAACCTCCTAAGCTCAGACACACAACCACCACACCCAGAGACACACAAAAAGCCAGGACTCCCAGCCCTGCACACAGATACACTCACAGAATTGTGGAGGCTGGCATGCACACAAACACACACACACATGAACTCTCCCAGGCACAGAGAAGCCCGTGCCTTGGCAGCCATGCAGCCCATGGGAACGGGACCCCGGGACAGGGCTCACCGTGCACCCCCGTGCCCACCCCAGCCCTCCCCTGCCTGGCCGGCTGGCGGGCTTTAATACAGATGCCAAACTCATAATTGTAACTGAGGGTGACAGGGTCACCTTGAGCCCCAGATGCTCGCGCGGTGACAGATGGCGTTGGCAAACCTGATTATCGGCCCCCGTGCCAGCGCCTGTGGCACCTGCATCCCCCGCCCCTCCCCGCTCCCCCAGCACTCATTACCCACCCATTACTGGGCCTGGGGGGTGGGGGTGGGGGCCGGCTGGCATTGCCCAGGAGGGGGCAGGGACTCCAGGGGCCCCCCCTGGCACCAAGGTTCCCAGCTGGCTCCCCGGCTGGCAGGAGGTGGGCACAGCTGAAGCAGGGCAGGGAGGGGGAAACAGCCACCTCGTGCCTGCCAGATAGAGGGGTGCTCACAGTGCCAGGGCCAAGCTGCCCACTCGGACCCTGCTTGGGGTTGGCACAGAACCCTGGAGGGAGGAGGGAGAGCATGCCCCTCTCTGTGGGCCTCGGGTGACCCTCCCCCACTCAGGGCCCTTGGAGCAGGGCCTTGGGAGCTGCCCGCCTGGCCTGTTCCCACCCCCCTGTGCAGGCCTGTGGGGTCAGAGGTCACAGGCTCCCACGCCCCGCAGGCCCATCTGTTTCCTCAGGTCCCCTCCTCCTGCTCCCCTCACCTGGGGCCTTCCTTCCTGAGGCAGGAAGAGGGCTGAGAGGGGCCTGGCCAGCCCCCCACCCCGCGCTCCAGGGGGCATTTGGAGGGAACCCCGACAGCGCCACATGTCCCTGCGTCTGTGCCAGACGGGTCCATCTGCTAAGGCCCTGGTTCCAGCCGCCCAAAGCCGGGCTGCCCTCATCCACTGCAGAGCCTGCGCCCAGCTGAGGAAAGGGCACCCCAGATGCCCACACTCTAGTCCGGGGCCACCCATTCCCAGGAAACCTGACTGGAGGGATACACACAAACACACATGCACGCATATCTACACACACATACCATCTACACACAAACATACATCTATACACATATATCTACACACATACATCTACACACACTACACACATGTAACACAAATATCTACACACATCTATACACATGTACACACACCATCTACACACATCTATACACACAAATATTTACACAGATCTACACACACACATGTGTGTGTTTAATTGCTAAGTCACGTCCGACTCTTTTGCAACCCTATAGACTGTAACCCACCAGGCTCCTCTGTCCATGGGATTTTCCAGGCAATAATATTAGAGTGTGTTGCCGTTTCCTTCTCCAGGGGAATCTTTCCCCCTCAGGGATTAAACCCGCATTCCCTGCATTGGCAGGTGGATTCTTCACCACTAAGCTACCAGGGAAGCCCCCACACATGTATATACACACACACAACTAGATTTGATCAAGCTTTATGGAGTTCCTGTAGATGCCACACTGAGCATGAAGCTGCATGGAGACTCGGGGTTGGGGGTGGGGATGACAGGAGGGGCAGCTGGGGGCAGATGGGTCCTGTCTCTGACTCAGGAAGCCCAGGTTTCCCCCAGCAGCTCCATCTGTCTCCTGGCCTTGGTTTCTCGGGAACCCTAGGACCAGGTCAGCACTGTGCCTCCCAGTCTGGGCTAGGCCATCTGTCCTCCCTGAAGCTGGAAGTATCTTTGACTCATTCTATGAGAGGAGGTCCAGCTCAGTGGTTTAAAACAGGAACCACCAGGCCTTGGGTTTGAATGCTGCCTCTGCCACATACTGCTGTGTGACTCTGAGGAAGTGATTTTGTCTCTTGGGGCCTCAGTTTCCTTTTCCATAA
>NW_011494937.1:2227313-2246850 GCF_000754665.1 Bison bison bison
GCCTCAGTTTCCTTTTCCATAAAATGGGATGCTACTGGGACTTCTCTGGTGGTCCAGCAGTTAAGACACGGCATTTCCACTGCAGGGAGGGTGAGTTCAATACCTGGTCAGAGAACTAATGTCCCACATGCTGAGTGGAATAGCCAAAAAGTAAAAAAAAAAGAAATGAAAGGATGCTACTGACCTCTATATCATGGGGCTACTCTGAGGATGACATGAGTTGTGAAAGTAGTGAAAACGTTAGCTGCTCAGTCGTGTCCAACTCTTTGCGACTCCATGTACTGTAGCCCGCCAGCCTTCTCTGTTCATAGAATTCTCCAGGCAAGAATACTGGAGTGAGTAGCCATTCCCTTCTCCAGGGGATCTTCCCGACCCAAGGATCGGACCCAGGTCTCCTGCATTACAGGCAGATTCTTTATCATCTGAGCCACGAGTTAGTGCCTATCAAATACTTAAGAGCAGGGCCTGGCAAACAGTAAATGCTCAATAATTGTGTGCTTTGACCCCCACAGCTGGGGCTGGGCCTGGCGTCCCCAAGAGCAGGGAGGACTCTGGACATCCGACTGGCTGTCCCTGCATCCCTGGTTGCTGGACCCAGTGTGCATGGTCCAGGTCAGCGCCTCTCTCAGCCTGTCTTCCTGCATCTCTCCAAGGTGCGTGCATCCATGTGTCTATCTGTGATGCTCAGCTCATGCCTTTGGGCTGCACTGACACTTCTCATCCCAGATGTCGCTAGTAATAAAGAACCTGCCTGCCAATGCAAGAGACATAAGAGACTAGAGTTCGATCCCTATGTCGGGAAGATCCCCTGGAGGAAGAAATGGCAACCCACTGCAGTATTCTTGCCTGGGAAATCCCATGGACAGAGGAGCCTGGCAGACTACAGTCCATGGAGCTGCAGAGAGTTGGACACGACTGATGCAACTTAGCACACACGCACAACACCCCTGCTGACTGGAGGATGGGCTACCGACTCAACACCAGAGAACCACAGGTGCCAAGTGCTTGCGAGCAGCACACAGCTGTTGAAGAGAAGAAGCAGGGCAGATTCCAAGGCAGAGATGTAGAAGGAGCAACATTAGCCAAACAGAGGTGATTTCGAAGGTGGACAGCCATGCAGCCCAGCTCAGAGAGCACTGGGGGCTGGGAGCAGAGAGATGAGTCAAGAGCAGTGGAGTCTGGACTTCCCTGGTGGTCCAGTGGTTAAGGATCTGCCTGCCAATGCAGGGGACACAGCTTTGCTCCCTGGTCTGGGAAGATTCCACCTGCCGTGGAGCAAGTAAGCTCAGGTGCCCTAGAGCCTGTGCCGCCCAACAGGAGAAGCCACCGCAATGAGAAGCCTGCACACTGCAGCGAAGAGCAGCCCCCACTCGCCATAACTGGAGAAAACACACGCATAGCAATGAAGACCCAGTATAGCCAAAGTTAAATAATAAACAAATAGATAAAATTTTAAGAGAGAGCGAGCAGTGGAGTCTGGAGCCAGGGACTCCATCCTACCTTGCCTGGGTTCAATACTGACTCTGGCATCTGCTGGCTGTGTGAGTTGGGGCAACTTAGTCAGCCTCTCTGGGCTGCAGTTTCCTCACCTGCAAAATCATCAACGTTCAACCAGGGGAAAAAAAAAAAGAAAACTGCTCTAGGCCTTTCAAAACAGAGAATTAACGCAGACCAGGGCTGCTTTTCGAAAGCAGGAGACGATGAGGTGGCCTGAGGACTGGCACTTGTAGGAAGCTGCTGCCACCTCTGGGGTGAGGGACAATGGGAAGGGTGGTATTCCAGGATCCTTGGGTAGGCGGGGTGGATTAAACAGAAAACCCTTAGCTCACTGCCTGGTACATAGTCCGTACTAAAAAAATGCTAGTTCTTCCTGTGAGCCCTTCCAACTGAGTGGATCCAGAACTTGCTTCCAGAACATGGTCCTTCTCTGCTTAAACCTTGCACCCCACCATCCCCTCTGCCCACCTCTATATTTCTGCAACCCTTCCCTGCTCTCTCTGCCCCAGCCACCCTGGCCTCCTCACTGTTCTTTTTTTTTTTTTAATATTTATTTATTTGGCTGCACCAGATCTTAGTTGCAGCATGTGGATCTCATTGTTATGTATTAACAGGCATGTATTAACAGGATCTAGTCCCCTGACTGGAGAAGGCAATGGCACCCCACTCCAGTACTCTTGCCTGGAAAATCCCATGGACGGAGGAGCCTGGTGGGCTGCTGTCTATGGGGTCGCCCAGAGTTGGACACGACTGAGCGACTTCATTTTCACTTTTCACTTTTCGCCTTCATGCATTGGAGGAGGAAACGGCAACCCACTCCAGTGTTCTTGCCTGGAGAATCCCAGGGACGGGGGAGCCTGGTGGGCTGCCGTCTATGGGGTCGCACTGAGTCAGACACGACTGAAGCGACTTAGCAGCAGCAGCAGCAGTCCCCTGACCAGGGATCAAACCTGGGCCCCCTGCACTGGGAGCACAGAGTCTCAGCCACTGGACCACCAGGGAATCCCCTCTTTTCTGTTATTTTAACTGAAGTATGTGTATGTGTGTGCTCAGTCCCTTCAGTTGTGTCTGACTGTTTGCAGCCCCACAGACTGTAGCCTGCCAGGCTCCTTTGTTCATGGGATTCTCCAGGCAAGAATACTGGAGTGGGTTGCCACGCAGTCCTCCAGGAGATCTTCCTGACCCAGAGATCAAACCCAAGTCTCTCTGTCTCCTGTGTTGCAGGCAGGTTCTTAAGCACTGGTGCCACCCGGGAAGCCCCTCATTGAAGTAGAGTTGATTTACAGTGTTGTGCTAATTTCTGCTGTACAGCAAAGTGACTCAGTTATACATATATATACACTCTTTTTAATGTTCTTTTCTATTATGGTTTATCCCAGGAGATTGGATACAGTTCCCTGTGCTCTACAGTAGGACCTTGTTGTCTATCCATTCTAAATGTAATAGTTTGCATCTAGTAATCCCAAACTCCCACTCTGCCCCTCCCCAACCCCTTTCCCCACTGGCAGCCCAGTTTGGTTCTCTGTGCCTGTGACTCTGTTTCTGTTTTGTAGATAGGTTCATTTGTGCTGTATTTTAGATTCCACGCTTTCTCTTTCTGACTTCACTCACTTAGAATGATAATCTCTAGCTGCATCCATGTTGCTGCCAATTGCGTTATTTCATTCCTTTTTACAGCTGAGCAATACTCCATTGTATAGATGTACCACATCTTCTTTATCCGCTTCTCTGTTGATGGACACTTAGGCTGTTTCCAGGTCTTGGCTATTGTGAATGGTGCTGCTATGGGCATAGGGGTGCACCTATCTTTTTGAATTACAGTTTGGTTTGGGTCTAGCCCCAGGTGTGGGACCGCTGGATTGCACGGTAGTTCTGTTCCTTGCTGTTCTTTCAGTGCACCTAACTTGTGCATGTGTGCGTGCTACGTTGCTTCAGTCATGTCCAACTATTTGTGGCCCTACGGACTGCAGCCCACCGGGTTTCTCTGTTCATAGGATTCTCCAGGCAAGAATACTGGAATGGGTTGCCATGCCCTCCTCCAGGGGACCTTCCCAACCCAGGGACCAAACCCGACTCTTACATCTTGGCAGGCAGATTCTTTACAAGCACCACCTGGCAACCCCACACCGAACTTAGGCCTGCCTCCAAACCATTGCCTCTACCACGCCCTCCACCTGGATCTCTCTCCCATCCATCCTCCCAGAGCTCATTGCAACCCACCCTTCCCCCCTCAGAAGCACATCCAAGACAAATTCACCCTCCTGGTGGTCTCTCTCTCAGCACTCTCATCTCTTTCCTAAAGATTTATTGTTATGTCTCTTTAGGGGATTGCTAATGTTCCTCTCTCTCCCAGCATATCTACTCCCTGAAGACAGGGAGTCTCTCCCTCTTGTTTACATCTATAGCCCCAGGCAGTGCATTGTAACAAAATCGAACACCAAACCCTAACACTCTGCCCAGCCCATGCTACTCACCTTCAAGGAACTCACTCCTTCCCACCATGCTGCGAGGCTGGAAGCATTATTATCCCTGTTTACAGATGAGGACACTGAGGCTCAAAGAAGTCCCTTGCTTGCCTGAGTCTATACAGCTGCTGAGGGGACTGCTTTGCTTGCCAGAGTCTACATAGCTGCTGAGGGGCCTGCTATCCCTTAGAGCATCCTTGTGTGCCCCCTGGGAGAGCAGCAGCTCTGGAAGAGGGTACACAGCTGGATCCCAGGCCAAGAGTCCCCTCCACTGGGTGCCAGATGGGACAATGGAGGTGGCTGGTCCAGAGCTGGGGGATCACCACTGAGTTGCCTGGATTCAGTGAAGTTTTGCTGAATAGATAGCAAGCCAAAGGGTCTTGGGAACTGACACGCTGGTAGGCATGGTCCCCTCAAACTAAAGAAGGAAATGGCAACCCACTCCAGTATTCTTGCCTGGAAAATCCCATTGCCTAGACAGAAGCCTGGCAGGCTACATACAGTCTGTAGGGTTGCAAGAGTTGGGCATCACTTAACGACTAAACCACCACCAGGCATGGTTCCAGACAGTTTGCATGAGTTCTCAACTATCTTTTTTTAAATATTTATTTATTTGGCTGGGCCAGATCTTCACTGCGGAATGTAGGATCTTTTTTTAGTTGCAGCCCACAAACTCTTAGTTGTGGTATGTGGGATCTAGTTCCCTGACCAGGGATCAAACCTGGGCCCTCTGCACTGGGAGTGCAGAGTCCTAGCCACTGGACCACCAAGGAAGTCTCAGTTCTCAATTATCATTAACTGTCTTTCGCAAAGGTGGGAATTGAGGCACAAAGGGAAGCCACTTGCTCCGGGTCACACAGAAATCAGCAGCTAAGGCAGAAGTTAAGCTGAAGTATGCCTAGCTTCAAAGCTTGGACCATAAACGACACTTGGTAGGAATTCCCAGAATCTTTATGGAGCACCAACTGAATGCAGATGACAGTGCTCCCTGTCCCCCTCTCGTTCAGGCTGTGCAATAGCCCTTAGAAGGCAAGTACTACTATTACTTACTCATTTCTTCAACAAACATTGTGTGCCTGGCTCTGCTGTGCTAGAGCAGGGATCGGGCTACAGAAGTGATTAAGGCAGGACTTCCGTGATGGTTCAGTGGCTAAGACTCCATGCTGCCAATGCAGGGGGGCCTGGGATTGATCCCTGGTCAGAGAACTAGACCCCACATGCCACAACTAAAAAAATCCTTCATGCCCTCTGGCCACGAGATGGAAAAACAGACTCAGGGGACAGGCTGGCCATAAGCAGAAGCTGGGGCCAAGATGGTGGCAATTGCACTGGCCTGGGTGGGAGAGAAAACTAAAGATTAGAGACATTCAGCTGAAGCATGCAAGGCTGACCCTAATCTGTCTGGTGCCACAGGCTGTGCTCTATCAGGACTGAGACCCAGCCCTCTCCTCCTCCTACCTGTATACTTCCTTGCGTGAGGGGCCAAGCCTTGCATAGCTCTGAGGCCACTTCCCGTGGATCCAGTGGAGAAGACACAGTGGCATCCACATCCTGCCCATGCTGCAGCCTGCCTATCCCTAGTTACCCAGTTAGGTGCAGTCCAAGAAGGTCTTCTGGCTGCCAAGGGCAAAGGGGGGCACTGGGAAGGCTGAGGCCCCTTGACCCAGAGACCCGGTCTGATTGGCAGCAGCCCTGGACTGAGCTGGAAGATCTTGGGGTCCAGGCTTCCCCAAACTTATGGGCAGCCAGGCCCCGCTGAGCTGGCTGAGGATCATGGGTCTATCTGTCTGTTGGTCAGTCTGGGACCGGGTTCAGGGCCTTAGGCAGCCATCCCTGCTGTCTGGTAATTGGAATCTGGGGTCTCCAGATCCACTTTTTCCTTTTTCTGGCTGTTTTTCAAGGCTTGCAGGATCTGTGCAAGGATCTGTGATCAAACCTGAGTTTGATCTGCAGGGATCAAACAGGCACAGCAGTGAAAGCACCAAGTCCTAACCACCAAACCACCAGGAGACTCCTTCCAGATCCACTTTGAATAATTTGCCCCTGAGCTGGGCAGCCTGGGAGGCACCTCTACAAACCTACAATGGGGAGAAGAGTAAAACCCCTACCTGCTGGGTTCTCACGCCTCCCCCTAGCCTGGCAGGGTATCTGGGGACTGGGCTGTGAGTGTGTAGGCTGTGCAGACCAAGAAGGGTCGGTGTAGAAACAGGGGTTCAAGACACAATGCTGAACTCCCTAAGGGGCCCTTTTACCATTGGGGCCCCATTCATCCTTTAGCAAACTCAGACTTTGCAGTTGGGCTTCTTGGGCTTCACTTCTTTTTTTGCAAAACACCTCAAATTTTACTCATGGTACAAAAGCATTTAATAAGTGCTATGTTGGTATAGAAAAACACACAGCTGTAGCTCATCCTTTAAAACCAGAACAGCCGAGTGAAAAGTTGGTCGAGATTCTTAGTTTTACTTGAAAAATAAAAACAAACAAAAAACTAAGGTACATATTGGGAACTGAACAACTACAGGTTTTCTTTCTAGAGATGTGACATCCATGTTTTCTGGTCAGTGATATTCTATCAAACACTGTACCAAACACAACGTGCCTAACATTGTTAATTGGCTGTACCCCAAGACAAAATGTTTTTGGTGTTAAAAAAATTTTTTTAATAAATAAAAAGAAAAAAAAAGAGACAATGTACTGAATCTAAGCAGACGGATGACCAGTAAAGTGGTTTGCTATCTCCTACCTGTGCTGAGCTAGACCATGGAACACACTCTTGGTAGTACCACTGTGTTGGTTTTTTTTAAGCTTTTTAGTTTTTTTAACTTAAAAAAAATTTATTTTTGGCTGTGCTGGGTCTTTGTTGCTGTGCAGGCTTTTCTCTAGCTGTGGGGAGCAGGGGTGGCTCTAGTTGCGGTGCACAGGCTTCTCATCGCCGTGGCTTCTCTTGTTGCGGAGCATGGGCTCTGGAGCACAGGCTCAGTAGTGGTGGCACATGGGCTTAGTTGCTCTGAGACATGTGGGATCTTCCAAGATCAGGGACCAAACCCGTGTCTCCTACATCGGCAGATTCTTTACCACTGAGCCACCAAGGAAGAACTTGGACTTCACTCTTGACGTTGAAACTTCTGACTGTGCAATCTCAAGTCCCTGAATCTCTCTGGGCCTCAGTTTCCTCTTCTGTAATATGGGGATAACAACAGTCCCTACCTGGGGAATTCCCTGGAAGTCCAGAGGTTAGGACTCTTGTGTTCTCACTACCATGGCGGGGGTTCAAATCCCTTTTGGGGAACTAAGATCCTGCAAGCTGGGTGGTGTGGCCAAAACACAAGACAAAAGAAAAAGTCAATCTCTACTTAGCAGGCTTGTTCTGAAGGCAGGAGATAATTTATGTAAGGAGCTTCAAGCAGAGGTTGGTACACGGTAGCACTATGAGTAAGCTATGATGAACGCGTTGTTGGTTCGTTGTTTTTTTTTTTTCCCTTTAGCACAAATTAGAAGCCAGGAATGATTCTGAGCCCTGGGGTTACAGATGGACACCACAGAAAATGGGTCTTCACTGGCACAGGTTTTTTTTTTTTTTTTTTTTTTTTAACATTTATTTATTTGGCTGCACCAGGTTCTAGTTGCAGCATTTGGGATCTAGTTCCCTGACAAGGGATCAAACTCAGGCCCTCTGCACTGGGAGCTCAGAAACTTAATCACTGGACCACCAGGGAAGTTCCTGGCACAGACTTTAAATTGAACTGCAGAAAACAGGCAACACAGGATAATTTATAAGATGATTTATAAAATGATTTATAAGATGATTTCAGAGTCTTAACTGTTGAAAGTGAAAGTTGCTCAGTCCTGAATGACTGTAACAGTCCATGGAATTCTCCAGGCCAAAATACTGGAGTGGGTAGCTGTTCCCTTCTCCAGGGGATCTTCCCAACCCAGGGATCGAACCCAGGTCTCCCACATTGCAGGCGGATTTTACCAGCTGAGCCCCAAGGGAAGACCCTTAACTGTTAGGAAGAGACTAAAATGGAATGTGCCTTCGAGGGGTCGGGGCCCCCAGGGTGGCCAGGGAAGGTCCCCCTGTGGAGGTGGATTTTTGCAGAGACGCTAGGTGGGAACGGCACAGTGGGGAATGGTGGTTGGAGTGCTCGAGGCAGATAAACGGTCGGCCGCGTCGTGTTAGTCTTTGGGACCTCGGGGTCGCCTGGCCCTGGCATCTGCGAGGTCCCCGTCTCGCACCCAGGTGAGGAGTTGCAGCCAGGGGGCAATGGGAAGCGGCCGAGCCGGTCCTCCCCGCGCCTCCCCGCGACTGTGATGGGGTGCGCTTGCCCTCTGGCGGTAACTCTCGGCATTGTATGCCGTCCGTGCAATGGACACCAGCCTCATAGCTCCCCACGTGAAGGTGCACGGGTACCTCCCACTCACCCTTCTACATCCGATTCCCTGAACGTGCCCCCCTCTGCGATCTTCCCTTCCGCTGTCCTCTAGACCGAGCTGATGGCAGCTCCAACCTGCCAGATACTAAGGCTCCAAACTTGGGAGCATCTTTAACCTCTCTCTGACTCCACCCCTTCCCCAGTTTGGTATGACGGCAGGTCCCATCCACTTCAGAATATGTCCAGAATTCGCCCACTTCTCACTGCCTCCTCTGTCCCGCACCTGGACATGGTCTCCATCATCTCCCACCTGAACTTGAGCCCCCTCCGCCCTGGGACCCCAGCTCCTGCCTCCTTCCTCCCCAAAATCTGTTCCCCGTGCAGCCCCCAGAGAGTGCCTGTGAGGACTTGAGGCGGGGCACGCCCTTCCTCTGCTCCTCCGCGTTCAGGGATCCCATCTCACTCAGGAACAGCAAAGAATTCTCCCTGCAGCCCTCCAGACCTCGCCCTATATCTGCTCCCATCACCTCCCCACACACCCGCAACCCCCCTCCCCACCCCCCCATCCCCTACCCTCACCCCATCCCCCACACTCATCTCTCCACACTCTCTCCCCCGTTTCCTCACTGCCTCCAGTCACGCGGTGCTGTGCTCAGTCGCTCAATCATGTCTGACTCTTTGCAACCCCATGGACTCCTCTTTGCAACCTGCCAGGCTCTTCTGTCCATGGGACTCTCCAGGCGAGGATACTGGAGTGGGTTGCCATGCCCTTCTCCAGGGGATCTTCCCGACCTAGGAACAGAATCTTGTCTCTGGAGTCTGCTGCAGTGCAGGTGGATTGTTTACGGCACTCCGGACCTCTTTACTATTCTCTAGACTCACCAGGCCAGAAAAAGGCGATGGCACCCCACTCCAGAACTCTTGCCTGGAAAATCCCATGGACAGAGGAGCCTGGTAGGCTGCAGTCCATGAGGTCGCTAAGAGTCAGACGCGACTGAGAGACTTTACTTTCACTTTTCACTTTCATGCATTGGAGAAGGAAATGGCAACCCACTCCAGTGTTCTTGCCTGGAGAATCCCAGGGACAGAGGAGCCTGGTAGGAGGCCATCTATGTGGTCACACAGAGTCGGACACGACTGAAGCAATTTAGCAGCAGCAGTAGACTCACCAGGCATAATCCCATAATCCCACACAGCTATACAGGGCTGCAACACTCTTCAAAGTTTCAACATGGAAAGAGCATTAAAAAAAAAAAATGAAGTTAAGAAAATTTCACAAGGTGCTGACCTTTTGGGGAAGGACATTAATTTACAGATATTTGCACAGTGAAAAGAGCAGCAGGATTTTCCTGTTGGGGAGGGGCATGTAAATAGGCATGATGAGATGGGGGGCTTCATTTTAGAGTTTAAAAATTCAATACAAAAAAATGCAAAGACAAAGATAGAGAAATACATACCCGAAAACAATGAATACCTTTGTTCTGCCCCCTGTGTTTTTGTTTTGCTTTGCTTTTTTTTTTTCCTGGTTGCACAGTGCCCCATGAGTAATCTCAGCTCCCCAGCCAGGGATTGACCCCGTGTCCCTGCAGTGGAAGCTCAGAGTCTTAACCACTGGACAGCCAGGTAGTCCTGCCCCCTTGTTTTTTAAGTGAAGTATTGATATTTTGGGCATTCAAACAAGTATAGATAAAAATAGATAAAACACATTATAGATATAGATAAATATATGGTAATATGCATATAATATAGGTATATACAAATAGAATATATAGGGATGCCCCTGGTAGTCCAGGGGTTTCCCTAGTGGCTCCGTGGTAAACAACCTACCTGTCAATGCAGGAGACTTCGGCTCAGGCCCTTGGTTGGGAAAATCCCCTGGAGAAGGAAATGGCCACCTACTCCAGTACTCTTGCCTGGGAAATCCCATGGACAGAGGTGCCTTGCTGGGTTACAGTCCATGGGGTCACAAAGAGTCAGACGTGACTTATCGACTAAACAACAACAAATGGTGGTCCAGTGGCTAAGACTCCTAGTTTCCAGTACAGGGGGGCTGAGTTCGATCCCTGATCAGGGAACTAAATCCCAGCAGCCGCTACTGAAAAATCCCTCATGCCTCAAGGAAGATCCAGTATAGTCAAGTAAATACATTATATATGGGGGGAGGGGAGAGAAAGATAAAAATGCAACACCACTGTACTCATTACCCTGTACTCATTCGTTGGATCATAGAAAAAGCTAGGGAATTTTCTTTAAAAATCTATTTCTGCCTCATTCACTACACTAACCTTTGACTGTGTGGATCACAACAAAACTGGAAAATTCTTAAAGAGATGGGAATACCAGACGACCTTACCTATCTCCTGAGAAATCTGTATGCAGGTCAAGAAGCAACAGTCAGAACCTTACATGGAACAACTGACTAGCTCAAAATCGGGAAAGGAATATGTCAAGGCTGTATATTGTCACCCTGCTTATTTAACTTATATGCAGAGTACATCATGCAAAATGCAAAATGCCGGGCTGGATGACTCACAACCTGGAATCAAGATTGTTGGGAGAAGTATCAATAACCTCAGATATGCAGATGACACCCTAGTGGCAGAAACTGAAGAGGAACTAAAGAGCCTCTTGATGAGGGTGAAAGAGAAGAGTGAAAAAGCTGGCTTAAAACTCAACATTCAAAAAACTAAGATCATGGCATTCAGTCCCATCACTTCATTGCAAATAGATGGGGGAAAAGTGGAAACAATGACAGATTTTATTTTCTTGGGCTCCAAAAGCACTGCAGATGGTGACTACAGCCACAAAATTAAAAAACACTTGCTTCTTGGAAGAAAAACTATGACAAACCTAGACAGCATATTAAAAAGCAGACACATCACCTTGCTGACAAAGATCCGTGTAGTCTGGGCTATGGTTTCTCCAGTAGTCATGGATGGATGTGAGCTGGACTGTAAAGAAGACTGAGCACCAAAGAATTGATGCTTGCAAACTGTGGTGCTGGGGAAGACTCTTGAGAGTCCCTTGGACAGAAAGCAGATCAAACCAGTCAGTCCTAAAGGAAATCAACCCTGAATATTCAGGACTGATGCTGAAGCTGAAGCTCCAATACTTTGGCCACCTGTTTTGAAGAGCTCACTTATTGGAAAAGATCCTGATGTTGGGGAAGGTTGAAGGCAGGAGGAGAAGGGGGAGACAGAGGATAAGATGGTTGGATGGCATCACCAACTCAATGAACATGAATGTGAGCAAACTCCAGGAGATAGTGAAGGACAGGGAAAGCTGGCATGCTGCAGTTCATGGAGTCACAAACAGTGACTTAGTGACTGAACAACAACTCATTACCCCAATTGAGAAATAAAAGGTTACAAATATGAGAGAAACTGGCTTTATACTTGTCCTTAAACCTTGAATTTGCCAATTTTAATCCTGGAGACTGGTAGTCACAGTTTTACTATGTACCAGTCCATTCAGAAAAGATACAAAAGATCGTTTTGTATAAAACAATACATATGGTATCTTAATGTATCCTTTTAACCTTCATCTGTCCTCCCCTTCACGTTCCTTCATTTTCACTGCTTAAGAGTATTTCACTGCACATACCTACTCCCCAATTTTTTTCTCCATTATCCATTTTTTTAACCGTCACAAACCATCTTGCAAAGAATATTCTCAAAAGTGGTTCTTCTGCACCTGGCTTTTTGCACTTACTCTATCTGCAAGTTTGCTCCTTATCATGGTTCAAGTTCCTGGCTGCATGTTAGAGACACTTGTCCAGACTGTGCTGCAAATCAATCACTACATTGGATTCCCAGCTTACAACTCAGCATGCATGTGTCTGCTCAGTCGTGTCTGACTCTTTGAGACCCCATGGACTGTAGCCTGCCAGGCTCCTCTGTCCTTGGAATTTTCCAGGCAAGGATACTGGAGTGGGTTGCCATTTCCTACTTCAGGGGATCTTCCCAAACTAGGGATCAACTCCCGTGTCTCTTGCATCTCCTGCATTGGCAGATAGATTCTTTACCACTAGCACCACCTGGGAAGCCCCTGGTCCCCAAATTTCCTAGTCTGGTAGCAAATCAGCTCAGAAATCCACATCTGCCTGCCTATCAGCCCCATTCCAGGCACTTTCTTCCTGCTTCATCTCCACTGTAATTATTTGTATGTCTCACCCACAAGACTGAGGTGTTTGAGGTCAGGGACCGACTCTTTAAAGGTGTTTGAGGTCAGGGACTTCATTTTGTATGTCTTCAAATTTCCAAGGGCTTCCCAGGCAGCGCTAGTGGTAAAGAACCCACCTGCCAATGCAGGAGACACGGGTTCCATCCTTGGGTTGGGAAGATCTCCTGGAGGAGGAAATGGCTACCCACTCCACTATTCTTGCCTGGAAAATTCCATGGACACAGGAACCTGGCAGGCAGTCCATGGGATCAGAGAGCCAGATACAAGTGACTTAGCATGAACAAAGTTCCAAGAAGCCAGGGAGGTGTCCGCTGAGTCAAACCTGAATGACAAGGAATAGCCTACCATGGGGGCTTCCCTAGTAGCTCAGATGGTAAAGTATCTGCCTGCAATGCAGGAGACCCAGGTTTGATCCCTGGGTTGGGAAGATTTCCTGGAGAAGGAAATGGCAACCCACTCCAGTATTCTTGCATGGAGAATTTCATGGAGAAAGGAGGCTGGCGGGCTACAGTCCATGGGGTCTCAAAGAGTCAGATATGACTGAGCGACTAACACACACACACCATGGGACTTCCCTGGTGGTCCAGTGGTTAAGACACCACACTTCCCCTGCAGGGGACTCAGGTTCAATCATCAGGGAACTAAGATCCTGCATGCCTCGAGGCATGGCCAAAAAAACAGAAGAAAAAAAAAAAAAGAGTCCACCAGGTATAGATCCTGGGAGACAGTTCTAAGCTTGGCAGCAGGAAAAGTAATGCAAATGCCCTGAGGCCAGTGCAGGTCAGAGGCCACCCTGGTACCCCAATGGGTACTTCTACCTCCTAATGCCCCTTCTACCTCCGAATGGGTCTTCCTGCTTCTCTACATTTTGCTCCATCAATGTTTTTTCTCTTCAGAAGCCAGAGGAGAATCATAAGTCATATTCATTACTGCTCTGCTCAGAGACCTCCCATGGCTCCCCATTGTCCTTGGAATAAAACCAGAAACTCTTGCCCTGGCTTATATTTCCTGCATGGCTGGCCACTACCTAACACTATTCACTTCACTTCCTCCTTCAATCCACTTCATTCACAGGACTTCAGCCACGCTGGTTATCTGTCCCTCAGCAAACCTTGGGGACAGACTTGTTTGAGCACCTCAAAGAAAGTTTGGGGGTGTACATGGGGACACAGTAAGGGCAGCTTACTGAAGCACCATTTCGCCAGTCAAGAAAAATTGGAAACAAATGTCCATCACAACAGCATGACAGAATAATGATAGTTTATTCATACTATGGACAATATCAAACAGGTACTTTATTTCATTTTTTAGATTATTTTCTCCCTGTGGCATGCATTCTTAGTTCCCTGGCCAGGGACTGAACTTGTGCATCCTGCAGTGAAAGCATAGGACTTCCTAATCACTGGGCCACCGGGGAAGTTCCTGAGCAGACTTTTTTTTTTCCAATTTTTTTAAAAATCACTAAACACAGTAAGAAATACATTTTATATTATGAACTAGAGGTAGCAGACTGTAGTTTCCAAAAAGGCCTCAATAATATGCCCTGGGACTTCCCTGGTAGCCCAGTGGTTAAGAATCCGCCTTGCAATGCAGGGAATGTGATCCCTGGTCAGGGCAGTAAGATCCCATATGCCATGAACCAACTAAGCCTGAGGACCACAACTTCTGAGTTTGAGTGCCACAATGGACAACGCTGAATGACACAATGAATATCCCACATGGTACAATGAAGGCCAGATGCAGCCAAATACTATAAATAAATAAATAAATACTTGAAAAAATATAATCCTATCCTACATGTTCTACATACAATCCTTTGTATGCAATTGTGACAATGTGACCCTGAGACTCCTTTGAGTGAAGAGGTCTCTGACCCCTACCCTTGAACCTAGATAAGGTTGGTGACTGGTGGGACCAACAGAGAGACCACTGGTGGCTGTTCCAGCCAATACCTTAGCTGAATATCCAGCCAGAAGCCACTGTAAGTCATGAATGAATAAAGATGCTGTCTGATGATCCTAGCTGCCAAGTGTTAAGTCACTCAACTTTCAGTTATTCCCACTGGGGGCTGCAGACAGCATGGAACAGAGACAACCATCCCCACTAGGGCCGGGCAAACTCCTGATCTACACAATCAATAAGCATAACAAAATAGTTGTTTCGGGAAGGTATGTTACCATTGATGACAACTGCATCACCAGTATACATACATACATGCGTATGTGACAGAAATAAATGTTTTACCAAATAATACTTACCGTTAGTACATGTGATACAACCTGACATTTTAATATTCTGTATTTTTCATTAATAATAGCTGCTATTTTACCCATGTCCACAGGAGCATTATTCACAATAGCCAAAAGGTAGAAGCAGCCCAAATGCCCGTCAGTGGATAAACAGAAAAACACACAGTGGTGAATATCTGCAATGAAATATTACTCAGCCTTAAAAAAGAAGTAAATTCTGACCCTTGAGGACATTATGCTCAGTGAAATAAGCCAGTCACAAAAGGACAAATACCGTATGATTCCACTTACATGAAGTCCCAAGAGTAGTCACATTCACAGAGACAGAAGTTAGAATGGGGATTACCAGGAGCTGAGGGAAGTGGAGAATGGAGAGTTAGTTGCTTAATGGGGAAAGAGTTTCAGTTTTACAAGATGACAAATTCCTGGAAGTGGATGGTGGTAATGGTTGTACAACAGTGTGAATGTGCTTAATGCCACTGAATAGTAGTGGACCTTAAAATGGTTACGAGAATTTCCTTAATGATCCAATGGTTAAGAGTCCACCTGCCAATGCAGGGGACACAGGTTCAATGCCTAGTCTGGGAAGATTCCACACGCCGTAAGGCAACCAAGCCCTTGTGCTACAGCTACTGAGCCCACATGCCCTAGAACTGGTGCTCTGCAACAAGAGAAGCCACCACAATGAGAAGCCCAAGCACCACAGCTAGAGAACAGCCCCAGCTAGCCACAACTAGAGAAAGCCCTCAAGCAGCAGCAAAGCAGCATAGCCAAAAAAAGTTACAACAGTAAGTTTTATGTGTGTTACATCATTTTAAAAAATAAATAATTTTTAAAAATTAAAAGAAGTTTTCTATGAATCATTCTTCCCTTAACTGTAAACCTAGAGATAAATGCTGGTTGGAACCCAGTTCCCTGACTTCCTGAATCAATAATGAGCCCTGTGACCTACACTGTGAAAAACACAGCTGCTGCTGCTGCTGCTAAGTCGTTTCAGTCATGTCCAACTCTGTGCGATTCCATAGATGGCAGCCCACCAGGCTCCCCCGTCCCTGGGATTCTCCAGGCAAGAACACTGGAGTGGGTTGCCATTGCCTTCTCCAATGCGTGTAAGTGAAGTCGCTCAGTCGTGTCCAACTTGTAGAGACCCCATGGACTGCAGCCTACCAGGCTCCTCCATCCATGGGGTTTTTACAGGCAAGAAGAGTACTGGAGTGGGGTGCCATTGCCTTCTCCAGAAAAGCAGAGCTACACTGTAGAAATCTAACTGAATCCACTTGGAGATATCTGGAAACCAAGAGGCTGAGGGAAAAAAGTTGCAAACTAATATATTCAGGATACCATTTATGCAAACTTTAAAATATATTAATGCATTAATATTGTTCTCACACTCTAGATAAGTAATGAATGCATAAAGACTGGTCTTGGAAGAATAAGCTGATTTCAAAGTAACTGTTAGTCCTGAGTAGGGTGATGGGTGCAGGGGGTAAAGGGTGGAGGGAAGACTGGCATCTGTAGGCAGAGGCCTTACTGTCACTAGAAACTTTTGTAATAGGGCTCGTTTTATTTAAAGAAATTAAACACACACACACACACCCTGAAGCAAGGGAGCCAAAGCATGAGTATTTGTTAAACCTGGGTGATGACACAATGACTGTGGTCTTCTGTCCTTGTGAAATAAATAATCCATTAGCACTGTAAATAAGACACTATAGGGACCTCCCTGGTGGTCCAGTGGTTAAGACCTTGCCTTCCAATGCAGGCGTTGTGGGTTTGATCCCTCATCAGTCAGGGGGTTAAGATCCCACATGCCTTGGGGGCCAAAAAACAAAAATACAGAAAGAAGCAATATTGTTAACAAATTCAATAAAAATTCAAAAAAAGAATGTATAAACCAACGGTAGGATACATAAGAAACTAAAACAAGTGATGGAGGAGGGGCTCCAAGGAAGCAGAGGATGAGAGACAGGTGGGAGTAGGACTTCTCGCTGAAATCCTTTTTGTTGCGTGTATTTTCATTTTTCTAAATTGCAAAATATAATAAAGCTACAGGAAAGTGTGCAACCCACACATATACAATTATATCCAACTGAAAGAATAATTATAACTCAGGCATCACTAAAGCCTAGATCAAGAAATAACACTGAATACAGTCCACTTAGAGAAAAGCTAACAGAATGGGAATGCCCAGCTCAGTAATCTGCTACAAAGCAAACCCCTCCCACATCTGCCACATGACCACCACCCAGCTGCCTCCTTATCCCCACCAGAGGTGTACCATCCTGACTTCCAGAATGGTCACTGTTTGGCTTTTCTTTATCTTTTACCTCTTAAAGACTGCATCCATAATAACACTAAGATTTTTCAACTTTATATGAAAAGGACAATTTGTGTAAACTTTGTTTCTGTTGTTGAGTTGCTAAGTCATGTCAGACTAAAAGAGCCCTTGGACTGTAGCCTGCCAGGCCCCTCTGTCCATGGGGTTCTCCAGGCAAGAATACTGGAGTGGGTTGCCAGTTCCTCCTCCCGGGGAGCTTCCTGACCCAGGGATTGAACCTGAGTCTCCTGCCTTGGCAGGTGAATTCTTTACCACTGAGCCACCAGGGAAGCCCTTCCATGACCAAAAACATTCCTTTCTGAAAAAGAATCATTTGGGTCCCACTTCCTTTGGTGCATAAGATGTTGATGAGAATCATCCACAAGGCAGTGAGCAGCTGTGAATGCTTGTGGTATTCTGTTGGCTGAAACATCAACATTCAGGGATCCACTCGACTGCAGACGGACTCAGGTGCGAACTGTTTTCAGCTTGAGATTAATATGTATGAAATAGATAGTACTGATATGAACTATGAACATTCTTGTCCAGGCTCCCTGGCTCACTGGGCAAATGGCATTTTTTAAAATACTAAAATATACATAAAATTTACATTGTAACCATTTTCAAGTGTACTGCTCAGTGGCATTAAGCACATTCACAACGTCGTGAAACCACCATCACCACCCATCTCCAGAACTTTCTCATCATCCCAAACAGAAATTCTATACCTATTGAGCACCTATACTCAATACAATATATATCCACTGTACCTATTGAGCAGTAACTCCCATTCCCCAGTCCCCTGCCCCTCCCAGGCAAGCTCCGACTTGCTGACTCTATGAATCTGACTCCTTTAAGGACCTCATGTAAGTGAAATCATATAACTTATGTCCTTTTCTGACTGCCTTATTTCACTCACTATAATGGCTTTCAATTTCATCCATGCTGTACCATGGGTCAGAATTTCCTTCCTTTTTAAGGTGGAAATCCTTTTTCAAAAATAGTATTTAGTTTCTACACCAGGATTGAATGTTTTAAACATTTTAACATACAAAAACTTAAAAGGCATATAGTAACTATTTACAATATGATGTAAAGTAAAATTTCTATATAAATATCATAAATAATATTGACATTCAAATTCAAGTGTTATAGACAGAATTGTTAGTGTTAGCCCCTCAGTCATGCCCAACTCTTTGCAACTCCATAGACTGTAGCCCACCAGGCTCCTCTGTCCATGGAATTCTCCAGGCAAGAATAATACTAGAATGGGTAGCCATTCTCCTCTCCAGGGTATCTTCCCCACCCAGGGATCAAACCCAGGTCTCCTGCATTGCAGGCAGATTGTTTACCATCTGAGCCACCAGGGAAGGCCCACAAAATGTAAACATTTAAATAAATGTTAAGGAAAGTTTTAAGTAATTATTCAAAATTAAAATTTAAATAAATATATTAAAATCAAATGAAAAAGCATAATATGAATAGTTAATGTTATGAACAATGTTTGCTGCCAAGTCGCTTCAGTCGTGTCCGACTCTGTGCGACCCCATGGACTGCAGCCTACCAGGCTCCTCCATCCATGGGATTTTCCGGGCAACAGTACTGGAGTGGGGTGCCATTGCCTTCTCCCATGAACAATGTTTAAATAAGTATTTATATAAAATTTAAATATTTAGGACTTCAGTAGTGGTGCTGTGATTAAGAAATCGTCTGCCGACATGGGACACGGTTTGTTCCCTGGTCCCGAAGATTCCACACGCTGAAGGGCAACTGAATCCCTGTACCACAAGTACCGAGCCAGCGTGCGGCAACTACAGAAGCCCATGGCCCTAGAAAACAGGCAGGGGTTGCTTTCCCCTTGGTTCAGCGGGTAAAGAATCCTCCTGTAATGCATGAGACGTAGAAGACACTGGTTCGATCCCTGGTCAGGAAGATCCATCCCCTGGAGGGGGAAATGGCAATCCACTCCAATATTCTTGCCTGGATTAAAAAAAAATAAATATGTTGCATAGATTTAAAAGTTAAAATATAAAATAATACGTAGATTGAACTTAAAACGAAAATATTTCAGTGTTTTAAATAAATATTTAAATGATCGTTTAAATTTAAAACATTTAAATGTTAATATTTAAAATAAATGCTATTTTTAACATAAAATTAAATTTTAAATATGAACAAAAAACTAAGAAAAATTTAAATACGATTTTAATAAATTAACTGCTACAGGAAATTTTATAATTATACTTGAAGATGTGTAAAAAATAAGACTACCCCCTCTTCTCCCTGCGCAGAACTGAGGCGGCCAGGGAATGCCTCCTCCCCGCCCCCAGCGGACCTCACGCGCAGGCAGCGCCTTGGCCAGCCCGGCCTGCTCGCGAGGACCTCGCACGGCCAAGATGGCTGCGCCCGTGCGGCAGACTCGCAGCCTGCTCGGGTGGGTGACGACCCTGGGCC
>NW_011494937.1:2246950-2250405 GCF_000754665.1 Bison bison bison
CCCTGGGCCCGGGCTCCCGCGGCTACCGAGCGCCGCCGCCTCCGCGCCGGTCACGGGAGCCCTGGTGGCCCGACCCGGATGACCCACTGACCCCGCGCTGGCAGCTGGGGCCGCGCTACGCAGCTAAGCAGTTCGCGCGGCATGGCACCGCCTCCGGTGTTGACCCCGGTTCTCTGTGGCCGTCGCGGGAACAGCTGCTCGAGCTGGAGGCTGAGGAGCGAGAATGGTACCCGAGCCTGGCGGTCATGCAGGAATCGCTGCGGGTGCAGCAGCTGGCCGAAGAGCAGAAGCGACAAGCCAGGTGCGTGCGTGCAGTCGGGCGGGAGCGGGACTGAGGGCCGACGGTGAACTGTGCATCAACAGTGCTTACTCCATCGGGCGGTTTGCATGCAGTATTTACGTGCACGCTCACCTAGATGCGAAAAGACTTCTGGCTAAGTTCATTTAGTCATCGGTCAACAAATCTTTACATAGCGCCTACTCTGAGCAAGGCTATGTCCCGGGTGCTGAGGGCATAGTGGGGAACAAAATGAATTTCAAATGGTGACCCAGAGTCATTAGGAAGATAAAATTGGGTGGAGCCTGCAGGCCTGAGGGTGACTTCGCCCTGGTAGGCCTCAGGCTTGTCCGAAAACTTGACATTTAAAATGTTTAAGCAGAGACCTGTTGGGCTTCCCTTGTGGCTCAGCTGGTAAAGAATCCACCTGCAATGCGGGAGACCTAGGTTCGGTCCCTGGGTTGGGAAGATCCCCTGGAGAAGGGAAAGGCTACCCACTCCCATATTCAGGCCTGGAGAATTCCATGGACTGTATAGTCCATGGAGTCACAAAGAGTTGGACATGACTGAGCAACTTAAGAGAGAGATGAATGATCAGCGGTAGCTATGTAAAGATCTTAGGGAGAATGTTCTTGGTAAAGGGAACAGCTGGTGCAAACGCCCTGAGGTAGGTATGTGCTTTAAGAAACAGCCTGGACATTAGTGTGGCTGGGGAGGTGTGAGAGGTAATGGAGCATGGGATCAAGGGTACAGATCGGACTTGGGAGGCAGGTCTGAAGGACTTAGAGGGAAGAATGGAAGCAAAAGCGAAGATATTGATTGTGCCACTTACTGAAGAGAGGGGGCAGCGAAGGCAGGCGAGTGTGTTCCTGGTGTTTACTGTTCTTGTCCTCACAGCAGCTCTAAGAGGAAGAGGGAATCACCCTTATTTGAGAGATAGGAAACTGAGGCCAAGGAGGGTGAAGTCACGTGTCCAGTTGCCCAGTGAACGAACAGAGCTGGGATGTGAACCTATGTCAAATAAACCCAGTTATCCCAGCTGGCTGACCCTACCATGGGGCTTTCAGTTTCATGTTGCTAATCCTTAAAATGGAACAGTGACTCACACCTACCACCTATTGGAGGGAAAGGTCCGATTCATTTCTTGCCTCCACTCCTGTATCTAGAAGTGGGCCTGGCATAGAGTGGGTACTCATTGATGTCTGTAGGATGAAGGAATGTGCTATGGGAATAACACGTGGCACTTGGATGGCTCAGGAGACAGCTCAGGGAAATGCTGGGTTGACTTGGGGTCTGCTCCTAGAGTGACTGGGGCTTGCTCAAGGTTAAATACATATTTATTTCCTTGGCGGTTCAGATGGTAAAGAATCTGCAATGCAGGAGACCGGGGTTTGATCCCTGGGTTGGGAAGATCCCCTGGAGAAGAAAATAGTTACTCACTCCAGCATTCTTGCCTGGAGAATTCCATGGACAGAGGAGCTGGCAGCTAGTCCATGGAGTCTGAGAGAGTCAGACACAACTGAGTGACTAACACTGTCACTTTCACACTAGTTCCTCTCTCCTGCCTCTTGCTTCACTTGTCAAGGACTTTTCTTGACAGTTTTAATGACCACCATAAGCCTTCCCAATCTTTCATCTTGAAATATAGGGGAGCTGGAAGAGGCAGGATGTGGGCAAAGGCTTGGGGGTGGGAGGTGGGTGGATGGGTACTGCTCTGGCTGGGTGGGGCTGCCCTCACCAACCACCCTCCTTCACCGGCAGGGAACAGCTCATTGAAGAGTGCATGGCCAAGATGCCACAGATGATTGAGAACTGGCGGCGGCAGCAGCAGGCACGCAGGGAGAAGGCGCAAGCAGACAAGGAGCGGAGGGCCCGGCTGCAGGCGGAGGCCCAGGAGCGCCTGGGATACCACGTGGACCCGAGGAGTGCCCGCTTCCAGGAGCTGCTGCAGGACTTGGAGAAGCAGCATCGCAAGCGCCTCAAGGAGGAGAAACAAAGAAAGAAGAAGGAGGCACGAGCTGCTGCGATGGCCGCTGCTGCGGCCCAGGATCCAGCAGACTCTGAAACACCCGACTCCTGAGCTGGGTTCTTTCCCAATAAAACTTGCCCCACCCCTGAAGAGCTATGTCCTCTCTTATCACACCCCTCCCTGGGCACATTGGTTCCTTCTCCAACACCTGGAGCCAGGGAATCCCCCACCCTTCCCTGGCTCTGCTCACTCAGGGGACTCAAGACCATGCTGACCAACTTGGGCTTCAGGGGGAAAAGGGGGCGGGGCACAATGGGGAAATAATGGAGGAGCAGATGGCAGAGGAGAAGAAGGCTTCTGTTTACCAACATTAATCTCCAGTAATTAGCCAATTACCAGGGGGGAAGTGTAGCCAAAACAGACTGTGGTGATGATGGGGGGGTGGAAAGAGCAGCAGCCCTTCCAAGGCTGGGGCCCACTGCCTGGGAATAACACAGCTTGGTGGTGGGGGCGGGGTACACTAGGAGCCACAATCTGCAGAGGCAGACAGACCCCTCTGCCCCTTTCATGGCATTCCCCCATCTCCTGTGCCCAACTAGCCCCTAGACCCAGACCAGCTGGAGTGGGAAGCCCCAGTAGGGATGAACCACAGGACTGGCTTTTAAAACTTTATTCACTTCAAAACCTTTATCAGAGACAACAGTTCTCTTCTGGGGTGGGGGACTAGCCTCAAACTCCAGAGCAACTCTGATGTTTCCCCTTCCCCAAGCAGGACAAACCAGACCTTCCCCCCGCCAGCAAAGGGATGCAGGATGGAAGCCTAGGCCAGACCACAGAGGAGTCCTTGGGCCTCTTGAGCGTTCACCCCAGATGGAAAGATGTGAGACACTCCAATGGAGGATCAAAAGTTTGGAGCTCCAGCTTCCCCTCACCCTGGAAGACGGCGGGGGAGGTCTCGGGGGCTCTCTGGTGGGGGTGGGGAAGCAAGCAGCCGCCTCTCCATCTGGCTGCAGGGAGCTGGGACACAGGCCAAGAGGGGCCCATCTGTCACCTCCAGTTCTGCCAGCTCCTTAGAGCAGGCTGGGCTGGGGTGGGGGATGGGGAGAGGGGGACAGCTGTCTGGCCCAGGTCTTTTCAGGCCAAGATGGGAATGAGGGACCACTTTAGGAGAGTGGGAAGTTGGGTCGGAGTTTCTTTTTTTTAGTTTTT
>NW_011494937.1:2250673-2261909 GCF_000754665.1 Bison bison bison
TTGGACAGGCCTCTTACCCTCTCTATAGCTTCTTTCTCCTGTGGTGTCACCTGGATGTAGTTCATCTGCGGGGCCTCCTCACCTATGGCGCCCACCTCGCCCTCCACGTCTGAGATGTCCACCAGCTCCCCGGGGGGCTCATTCAACATCTGGATGAACTGCTCCTGATGCCGGCTGATTTGCTGTGGGAGACAGAGGAGGGAAGGGTGACCCACGGCCTTTGTCCCCGCTCCCCCAGGTCCCTATCACAGCCCTTTGCACTCACTCAGCAAACATTTACAGGGCACCTACTCTGGCCAGCCACACAGTGGTGGACACGGGCCCTGTCCTAGAGGAGCTAATGTCCAGGATGAGGAGATAAGCTTTACACACGCAAGTAAATTGGCTATTATTTACAATGTAAATACTGACCCTGCCATACATCAGAGTAGACCTTGGTCTGGGAAAGACACTTTAAGCCAGGAGGGAGGGGCCTGTGATCCATAGGATGGAGAAGAAAGTTTCCTTCCACATAGAGCCAACAGCAAGTGTAAAGGCCCAGGGATGGGAGTATATTTGGAAAACTCCATAAACAAAAAAATCCATATGGCAAAACTATAAACAAGAAAGGAAAGGAGGAAGCAAAAGATGAGATCAGAGAGGGAGGCAAGGTCTAAACCGCTTTCTTCTAGTGCCTTCTAGCATAACGGGACACCACAGTGGTGAGAATCAACTAGGAAAAGACATCTGTGTACTTTTTAAAAAGATGAATTCATCTGGGTGTTGCACATCTGGGGGGTTTTGATATGCCCCTATTTTTATGTACATTTGACAATTTTCACATCAAAAGAAAAAGCACTTTTTCAGGAATCTGGATTCTGGTGGAGAATAACCACAGGAAAAGTGCAGAAGCAGAGGCCTGGATAGTGGCCGCCTGGGGACCCAGTAGAAGATGAGGTGGCAGCCACAGAGGTGGAGTGCAGGGCTGGGCTGAGTGTTATGCAGGACAGAGCAAACAGCCCCAGCAGGCCCCCAGGTGCCTGGGGCTCCAGCAAGCCCAGGTTGGTCCTGGCAGGGTTAGGGAAGGCTGGGAGAATCTGCTCTGGTCTTGGATATGTAGAAAGCATTTTCATGGAGGCACCCAGTCAGTCATGGAGAACATGGCATCCAGAGGGTCCAGGCTGATCATACAAATTTAAGGCAGGGAGGGGGTTCCCTGGTGGCTCAGATAGTAAAGAATCTGCCTGCAATACAGGAAACCCAGGTTCAATCCCTGGATCGGGAAGATCCCCTGGAGAAGGGCATGGTAACCCACTCCAGTATTCTTGCTGAGAATTCCATGGACGGAGGAGGCTGGCGGGCTACAGTCCATAGGACTGCAAAGTCAGACATAACTGAGTGACTCACACACACACACAGAAATTAAAGGCCCCAGGATTGACAGCAGATAAAGAATGAAGATGTGCAGCTCGGGCCCTCCAGCACCTGGAGGAGGGGAGCAGGAGGCAGGACAGGAGACTGAAACGTCTGGGGTAGAAGCAGCAGATGCCTGAATCAGGAAAGGCAGGCTTCACAGAGAACCCAGAGGACCCTGTCACACTCAGGGGTCACTGCTCCTCTGCCTCGGAACCTTCAAGGGCAGGATGGAGCTTTGCTGAGCTCGGTGGTCTCAGAACCAACCAGGGCACAGCAGTCCCACAACCCTAGGGGTGTTTATGAAGCAACAGCTAAATGTGGAGCCAAGTCAGAGTGCAGGCCCCAGAGGCTGGCGGCAGACATACTCCACCAGTTGCCAGGCTGCTCCAAACCTCTGGCGCCTTCCTCTGCGGGAGTGTGACAACAGCACCTACACCTCACAGGTGGCTGGAGCATCAGGTGAAACCACGGAGGCCATCAAGTCACAGGGAACAGCAGGAGACTATCGTGTCAGTAGTGCCTTCCAAGCTGAGACTCCCCTACCCACCATGCTGGGCTGGGCTCTCTCTCTCTGGGGACTGCGGTACCCACAGGTAGGGGAGATGGGGCCTGCACCAACTCCCTCTGCCCCCAGGCCTGTACCTGTAAGAGCTGGGGGTTCTCCTGGCCCAGCTGCTGGAGCAGGGCTGGCAGCAGCGCAGGGTTCTGCTGAATCACCTGCCGCATGTTCTGGAACTGAGGCTGGTCTCGCAGAAATTCCAAGGGGTTCTCTCCTGCTGGCAGGGGGAAGGGGTGTGGTCAGACACCACCCTGGGCTCCCAGAAGTACGGGGTGGGTAGGATGAGTCAGGTGCCGCAACAGCAGGCACCCCATGCGCACACCTCCCAATCACTTACCTGCTTCTGTGGATGGCTGCTCTGAAACTTGGCTCTCCTGGACAGAACCGTGTTCTGGCTCGGGGCTCCCAGGAATTCCCTGTCAGGCGTCCTTTTAAGTTCCAAGCACAGACTGCCCACTGCCGCCCCTCCTGCATACTCAGCCCTGGCGGGAGACACAGGAGGCCTCCGCTCTGCCCTCCCAGGCCCACCCCACCGCTCTCCTCCCGGCTCCTGCAGGAGTTCTTTCCTGGCTAGAACCCTAACCCAAACGTTTTGGGGGACAGATTCTGACTACCCTTCAGAGCACTGAAGTCCGCATGCTCCCTTGAGAACTCCCCGGGAGGCAGCAGCCCCACCTCACCGTGAGTAGATATTCCACAGCTCGGTGGGGGTTGTTGTAGCTGGCTCTCAGGGCAGCCACAACTCGCTCTCGCTCGTAGCCCATGGACATGATCTCCGTCAGCATTGTCTCATACTCAGAGCCCGTCACTGTGGAGGGAGCAACAAAGGCTGGGTCACCGAGAAGGAAGGGCAGCTTCCCGGCCCTCCCATGCCCACAGGATGCCCCTGGGGCATCCAGCCATTTTCAACTGGGGGACCACCCACCCACCTAGCGTGGAGGCTGCGTCTTCCTCCCGCCCGCCGCTACCTGAAGAGGGAACAGAGCTGCAAATTCAAGAGAGAGAAATCGGACCCTGGCTTCTGGAGGCTTGCCCTCCCCCCAGGTGTGTGGAACCATGACCGTGGGCGCTGAAAGGGGCAGGGAAGACAGGGCCCAAACTGGGGCTGCGGCTCCTGGCCTTACCCTGACACAGACTCCGGGGACGTCGTGGGGGCAGATTCCTCCGATGGGCTTTTGTCTTCTCTGGCAGTAGGTGGGGGGTGGGACATGCCTGAGGCAGGGGCTGACGGGAAGGATGTGGAAGACTCCGGGGTGGCAGTGGGTGAGGCCTCTGAGGGTACTGAGGTGCCTGGGCTGGTTTTGGCCTGTGACACCCAGAAAAAGGGAGCAGGCATCAGTACCCCTATCTAGCCCCGACATCCCTCCACAGCTCCGCCCCACCCTGTTCATGGCTAATCTCTCTTGGGCACAGGCTGTTTGCCAGCTCCCCAGCCAATCCCCCCACCCTCCCAACCAGCAGACATCACCCACCTTGGTCACCATGACAACCACGAAGTTCTTCTCGTCAATGCGATAGTCCCTGATGGGGACATCGTCACTCAGGATCTTGCCAGCATAGATGAGTTTCTGTCCGGCCACGGGGAAAGCATCACGACCCTTCTCAGCTTCTATCTTCTCCTTTAGCACCTTCACCTGGAGGAAGGGGTAGATGATCATTGCAAACTTCCCAGATTCTCTCTTCCCTGGTAGTTTGGGGGCAGGCTGCAGGCCCTGATGGCTGAATAGCTAAGCTTTATAATCAAGCATAGTAGACCATTCTCCATTCAACGATATATTTATTGAACACTGAATATGTGTCAGGTGAAGTTTTAGGTACAGATGACAGAGCACAAAGACTCAACACATGTCCCTGTTTTCATAGAGGACACTCACGTGGGAGAATAAAAAAACTAATACGTATTTCAAATGATGTAAACACGATGAAATGCAATTCAAAATAAAGGGGAGACCTAAGGTTGCTGACAGTGGTGTTTACTGAGAGAATCCTAAGTTGATAGTGCTATTATAAATGTATACGTCACAGCTTTAAAGCCTTGTAACAACTGAGTGGAATAGGTACCATGAGCCTCATTTTGTATTTTTTAAAAGCTATTTATTTGGCTGCATAGGATCTTAGTTTTGGCATATGGGATCTAGTTCCCTGACCAAGGATTGAACCCAGGCCCCCTGCACTGAAAGTGCAGTATCAACCACTGCACCAGGAAGCAAGTTCCATATCCTTTTTTTATATTTGAGAAAAATAGAGGCACAGACATTACCTAACTTTCCCAAACAGCTGGGTTGGTCAAAAAAATCTGAGTTTGTTTCCTTTTTACAAAAAATGAACTTCAATATCTCCCTCATGGGGGAAATTGTGCAAAAAGTGCCAAATATACGTTTTTTAGGTCCAAAGTCTCTTTCCGGCCAAAAGCACAGCATCATCTTTAGACCGTGGGCTCTAGAGACTTGAGGCAAATCCGAATTGAAATCAGCTCCGCCACGCCTTGCTGTATGCATTTGCGACTATAGCAAAGTTCTTCAAGCTCAAAGTTTCCACATCTGTTAAGTGAGGACACGCAAGAGTGCCCAGATGACAAGCCTACTTTGCAAAGTTAGTAAAACATCATGAAAACGCTCAGCGACTGGTGAAAAACAAACACGGACCACTGAAACTCAGACCGTTTATTATCATCATAGTTGCTGTCATCACCCGGCATCTCCTGATCACTACTCCCAGATTTGGCCACCAAGGTCCCGAGGCAAAGCCTACAAAAGTGGGAACTCGGAGGACCCATTCCAGAGAAAGCTGCCCGGCCGGCAATCTGAGCCTGCGGATCCCGCGCCCCGCGAGGGCGCTGACATTGGAGCCGGGACCTGGCGGGCGCCCCGGAGGTGGGGCCTCGCCTCGAGATCGACCCAAGAGCGCCGCCCGAGCCACCAGGGGCAGAGCCAGGGACCATCAGGATATCTGGGAAAGTCAGGCCCGTAGGGAGAATGGGCAGGGCGCGACCCTGCGCCGTCTTCCCCGCCTCTGTCGTCGGGATCCCAGCCTCCCCGCCCCCACCCCACCCGCTGCACCCGTCGCTCCCGCTCCGGAGCTCCGGCCTGGCTCGCACCGTCTCATCAGGCTCCATGCGGATCTTGAAGGTCTGCTGCTGCAGTGTTTTGAGCGTGATCGTGACGGCCATGGTGGGACCCGAGCGACACAGCGGCCCCGGAATCCTCACACGACATGCAACTCACGCCGCCGCCATCTTAGCGCCCAGCCGCGCCGCACGCCGACAGCTTCCGGGGCAGGCAGTGCGCGCTCCGACCACCACAACACGTGACATGAGCGCGCCCCCTCAGCCATCGCGAGCATGCGCACGAGCGCGGCCTCGAGTAAAGCATGCGCAGACTAAATTCTATTCCGTGAGAGGGGAGGGGGACTTCTTGCTCTACCATGAAGTGGCTTCCTGCGAGTGACGCCATGCCCGTTAGCGGTGACGTCATAGGCCACAAAATGGCTCCGAGACCCCCAGTTTCACGCCTATGAGTTTGTTGACGTTTAACAAGCAATGTACTTGCTAAATTTTCATTTCTTCCACAAAATCTTAATGTCTTTTTGCTCGTTCCAAATGAGCCTTACTCTGGTCTGGCCACCTGACAGGAAGCCTATCAAGCCCTAAAGAACTAGAAAGTATACTTGAAAGGTCACCAACAGTTAAACACGGAAATCGACCACGGATGTGGGGACGCAATGCCATTCTGTGGCCTCATTAATCCCTAACGGAAGAGCTGGATTTTTGGAATGAATCTTAACAGCTTCTGGGTCTCCCTCTCTGCTGCCCCTCCCCTGATCACTTTGTTCACCCAACTATCTCCATCTGACTCCATCAAGTACTCCATCTGAGTACTTGAGGAAGATTTCCCTACACTGAACACAAAATTCTCTCCTTAATTTTCCCCGGATATGCTAATTCTGGAGGCCTCCCAGAAGGGTGGGGCTAGGCCCCAAGACACTCGGAAGGAGTCCTACCCATGGAACAAGGAGTGAAGGGTTGGTTAGCCAAAGCTGAAGGTGCTTTGGCAGACAGGATGGAGGTGATGTACTTGTCTTCCATTTAGTGGGTGAACTTTCCACCCTACTCCCATCCTGAACGGACCATTACCTGCCACCTAACCAGCTCTTCTTACCATTCACATCTGAGAAAACACCAGGCGGTGGCCTGCCACCTCACTCCTTACCCAACTATTACCAGGTCCTGCAGCTTCTCCCTTCACAGCATATCCTGTGCTAGTAAGCTTTCACAAGCCTAGGTCAGACAGGGGTGAGGAATTCTTTCTTCCTTCTCCTGCAGTTAAGAGACATCAGTTCCCAACCACCCACTGGACATTAATGGCAGCCTTGTGGGGCGCAACAAAGTGCGCCTATGCCAACCTACAGGCCCACAGGCTCTTCTGACACTTTCACTCCCTCCCTTGGGGCCACCTCTTTCCCTTCAAGAGGTTCAAACCCTGACTTGGCCACTTAAGGCCACTGGGGTAGATAACATCTCTGAATCTATTTCTTTGACTATAAAAGTAATTAGTAGCTTTTAACACTGGCTAGTAGTCAGAAAATGTGTTTAAAGCTAATATCTGTGTAGTCTTGCTCCTTCACCAGCAAGAGATGTGTATGCGGTTCAATGTGAAAGAGTTCACATGAATTGATGGCTAAGGTGTGGGTTCAAAACCCACCTCTTCCTAAATCTGTCTCAAACTCAACTGATACTAGAACGAAAACTCACCAGTTTGATGAAAGGACTCCACGAGCTAATAAATGGAGTGTATTTGTAATGACACTGGAAATGGTTACTCTTTCTCATTCACCTGAGGTTCTGGAGATAAACAAGGGCTCCTGTAACCTTATGGGGACATTCAGCCAACAATTCTAGTGGCTAAAAAACAAATCTCACTGAACAATTACCTCTCCCAGAAGACACAGGAGGAAGACACAAAACTTAATTTAATAGAAATTTTGTTTGTAGTTCTTACATTCTCAGCATGAGCTGAGCTAGAACCCGCTGCCCCAACTCAGAAGTGGCCCAGTCCTGGGGGCAGGGAGAAAGGGGAAGGGATCAGAGCTAAGGCCTTAAGAGCCCCATTCTTCCTCAGTGCTGGGGGGCTGGGGATGCCACCCTCTTCTCCTACCCCACCCTCTGGGATCCAGGAAGAATAGATGGAATTTTGGGCCTGGGGCTTCTCCTCCACACCACATCCCACCCTGAGTCCCCAAGCTGGAAGGGAACTTAGGGATCTGGAGTGAAGGGGACAGAAGAAAGCAAAGATGTCAATCAAGACAGATGAAGGCCAGGGGTGAGGGCTGAAGAGAATCAGAGACAAAATGCCAGTAAAAAAAAAAAAAAAAGTTAAAAAAAGTGGGGGAGGGGGGAGCCAAAAACAAAATCCACCCCAAATTGGAACCCGCCTGGAAAAAAATCAAAGTTCTCCAGTCTCATAGAGACATTATTTGGCGCAGCCGGCTCTGCGGCAGGAGCGCTCAGGCCTCAGTCCAGCCCTGGAAGCAGAGGTGGCCCCTACAGCTCATCCTTGGCCTGGCCAGCGGCAGCATCTTCTTCCTCCTCCTCTTCCTTCTCATCTTCATCCTCCTCATCCTCATCCTTGTCTTCGTCATCATCTTTGTCTGCCTCTTCCTCCTCCTTGCCTTTCTTCTCCTCCTCCTCCTCGTGTAGCCTCTGCTCTTCATCCTGCTTGTCCTTCATTTGCTTTTCTGCTGCCTGTGTACAAACCACACACACATCCCTCAGGCCTGGACTCCCCTGCCAACCCTTCCCACCCCCAAACCCAGGCTGGACCTTGGTTTCACCTTTGTAACACCCCACGTCTCGTTGCCAAACTCCTCAGCATAGGCTTCATCGTTGGTGATGAGGAAGTTGTCAAAGATGGTGCCAGACTTGACCTGTATAGGGCCAGAATGGGTGGTCAGAAGGGATACCTGTTGGCCTTGGCCTTGGCCTTGAAAAGGTCTCCTGCCCATGCTCACATAACCACTACACAATACTACAGTCTAACATTGCAGTTGAAAAATACGCTGCCTGGATTCAAACCTCAGCTCTGCCATTTACTATATATGATCTTGAGCTGGTGACTTCATCTCTTTGCACCTCAGTATCTTTATCTATAAAATGGGGTCTCATTCTCTTCTTCAAACTATCTTTCTAGTACATTCTATGTGCCAAGCAGCATACCAGATGCAGAAAGTACGCTGGCAAACAGGACAAAAATTCGGTCCCTGTGAAGCTAAGTTCTAATGGGGTTATCTACCTGCCTGTCTAGGCTGTTGGGTGCAATTAAGTGAGTAAGTTCCCACAGAGATACTTGGAAGTAGTACCTGGAACATATTAAGTACAAGCCAAAGCAGGTGCTGTAAGAACCCCGTAATGACAAACCAGGAAATTCTTAAAAGAAAAGGGGGGGCACCATTCTGGAGTCTGCCCGCCCTTGTCCCCTTTTCTCCTGGGTTGCCCTGAGCACCTGAGGTCCCCTAGGGAGCCGCCTTTTCCCTCCATGTCTCACCTGCCAAAGATCCAAGCCTAGAACAGCGAAGTTTTCATAGGCATAGATGTTGCTGTCAGGGGAATACTCAGGGTTGTCAATCTCTGGATGGATCCAAATGCCCTTGTACTCTGGGTTGTCGATCTGCCTGGGTTTCCACTCCCCCTGCAGAAGTAAACCGATGGGTGAGCGATGATCATTGCCTTCCCCATTGTGCACCACCCTCCTCAGAGTGCCAGACTCACCTTGTACTCTGGGTTCTGAATAACAGGTGGTTCCCACTCTCCGTCCATCTCTTCATCCCAGTCCTCAGGTTTCTTAGCATCAGGGTCAGGAATGTGCTCAGGCTTGTCCCAATCCTGAGGATACATTAGGAGGTCAGAGTAGGCCCAGCTGTCCTCCACACTCTCCATGGTGGGGAGCCCCTGCCCAAGCACCAACCTCAGGCTTGGAGTCTGTAGGGTCATCGATCTTGGCGCGATCGTCCCAGTCTTCAGGCTTAGCGGCATCAGGATCCTTTATCTTCTTGGGTGGCAAGAAATCCCAATCGTCCTCCAAGGAGCCTGACTCCACCTGGCTGTTGTCAATCTTCACCTCATAGGTATTATTAGGCCGCACAATCAGCGTGTACAGGTGGGTGAATTCATCGTCCTAAAGAGAATGGAAGATGAGTGGCCCCGCCCACCAGCCTGGGCTCAAAGCCTCCCCTCACAGCCATTTGTCACCACCCCCAAGGCACACCTTGCAGCGGATATCCTTGTTGATCAGCACATTCTTGCCCTTGTAGTTGAAGATGACATGAACCTTCTTGGTGCCAGGGCCACAGATGTCCGGGCCTTGATGAAAAGCAGATCTGGTCACAACTACAGTCTGTCCACCATTACAAGCCCCTGCCCACCCCATTAAAAAAAGACAACTTGGTTCTTTAACTCAGGACTGTCAAGCTGAAAAAACACACTTCAGACCTTCTCTCTAAGGAACTGGGGGAGGACACTTCAAAAAAAAAACATCAGTGCTCCAGAACTCAGTATCTTCACTTGCACAACTAGGAACGAGGAAATGCCTATATAGTAAAATTGCACGAATTAGTCTTAGGTCGATGATCAAAATGCAGTAAGTCATTCCTAACTATTCCCTCACCTTCCCTATCGAAAATATGTCTAAAGCATTTAAGTGCTTTCTGTGCTCTCAAGACCACCGTTCATGGGCTATAAAGAACTCCCGGGGTTTTAAACTCCCTCTAAGTGACCAAAAATCAGCACCAGGGTGGGGTCCCCTCACCAAACATTATGTTGTACTCGGAGTCTCCGTGCATGTCTGTCTGATCCAAACCAGCTGGAAACAGCTTCACATAGCCGCCCCCACAGTCGATGTTCTGCTCGTGTTTCACCGTGAACTGCACCACCAGCGTCTGACCCTTGTTGCTGAAGGGCTCAAATCTGGCCGACAGAGCGTAGAACCGGGCATCCTGGCTAGTCTGCAGGCCTACCGAGAGACTATAGTCAGATCAGGGCTCAGCAGCAACCCCCCGGGGAACCCTAAGGATGTAAAATACAGGCCAGTCCTCCTTCCTCCACCTGCCCTACTCCTAGGGATACCCAAACTCTGTCCTCCTGGATCTGAGCACCCACTCCTAAGTTCTTACCTTTATCTTTCTCTTGGTCACCATAGAACTTGCCGGAACTGAGAACGAATTTGCCAAAATCCGGTTTGTGCTTGGATTCGATCCAGCGCTCGGTCCACCCGTCTAGAGGACCAAAAAGGCAGGTAAGCGCGGCGGTGCTGATCAACCCCCCACCAAACATCTACCAGGAACCACAAACTGCTGGGAGCAAGGAAGGAGACTCCCCCCTCCCCCCAGACTGTCCCCACCCCAACCTCTAGTTTGACATCTCTGGTGACTTTGAAGATCTTCGGGCAAACCCTAACTCCCGCCTCGGAAAGCCGCTGCTCCCTCCACGCTCCCCAGGGACGCCGAAGGAAGGCTCGCCTTCGGCTCCAGTCCCTGAAGGAAACCGTGTTGGCCCTCTGAGCAGTAATTACAAGCGACACGCAGATACGGGCCGGGGGGCCAGCCGCGTCGTTAGGACGATCTCGAGCGGGACTAGTCGTTACCTCCGTCCAGAAACTGCTCCTTAAAGTAAACGGTGGGATCAGCGGCGGCCAGGCCGAGAAGGCCGAGCAGCAGCGGCACGGGTAGCAGCATGGCGGGCCGAGGGGGCGGTGGCGCGCGGGCCCTTTAAGTTGCTCGTCCGGCAGCAGCTCTGCAGTGGGGACGGACGCCGCCGCCGGCCGTGCCCTTTTATACCCCGCCCGCTCTCAAACCAGCCTGGTCCGGCCTCTTGGCCCGCCTCCCTCACTTTATCATTGGTCTGTGGCCATAGCCCTGCCTTTCCATTGGACCCTTCTGGGCTCAGCAGGTTAGGCTGTGCCTCGGAACGCTGGGTTCCCAGATGGCCGATTTCTATTGGCCGCACCACTGGCCAATGAAGGTCGACCACGCGTTGTGGGGGACGCCCACCGGTGAAGTGGGGGGCCTCGAGCCCCTCAGGCTAGGTCATGTGACCAGACCTCGGCCCAGCCCCGCCCTCCCCTGCGCGCGGCGTTCGGGATCTAGGCGTTTAAAGAACACGCGCGAGCTGTGATGTTCCGTGAAGCTAGGGTCCGGCTCCATTCTAGACTCCGCTCAACCCTTCTACAAGGATGAGTGGGCAAGGTTTTCCTAGCGTCTTTCTATTCTGAGTTTGGAGAACCCCACCATTCC
>NW_011494937.1:2262009-2279957 GCF_000754665.1 Bison bison bison
CACCCCGCCCCCCAGAGGGCACCGAGCCCTGGGGCTTCACTTCCTTCCAGCGCCGGAGCTGTGCAGGCCTGGGGGAAGAGTGCCTGTTCTCTTCTCCGTACGGCCCCCGTAGTGACCTGGCAGCCTGTCAGACCGCTTCTGTGTGAGCTGGGGCAAGTCATTCAACCTCTTTGAAATCACAGGATCTCTTGAAAGGCCAGGAGGAGCGACCCCGGCCAGCTGCTGCCCGGCAGAAATGCTTTCCAAGCTTTTAGGGATTTTCTGGAACAGAGGGAAGGACCCTGACGGCTCAAAAGATGTGACGATAGGCTGTGGTTCCTCTCGTTGCAGCCTGTCCTTTACCTCCCTCCCATCCCCGCCCCCCAGCCGGTAAATGAAAGGGGTCGCCGCCTTGTGGTCTCCCGCAAACGGCCTGCTTTTGCAATTAAACGGCTGAATATGAGCGGGCAGGGGGTTCCGTTGGGGAGGAGAAAAAAAAAGACAGATGGTGAGGAAGATAAGGTCCAAGAGAGGTGGGCAGGACCCCTGAGACTAGAGCCTTCTTCTGAGGCCGCCGGCACAGGACAGACAGTGACTGACACCAGCTCCATACCCCTAGGCTGCAGGAAGGAGGAAGGAGAACTGGGACTTTCCCAAACTGAGCAAATAGGCTCTGGACTTGGGAAGTAGGAATAAACTGGCGAAGAGAGGGGGGGATTCTGGCAAAAGAGTGGGGAGGGGGCTCTTCCCCTCCAGTGGTGGGGACTCGAAAGGGAGGTATGACGAGTTTTGAAGAAGTTGGGGTTCTACTCCTGCCCCCAAACAGTATGGCGTATAACCCAAATTGTTCCTCGCTGATGAAGCCCACACCCACCAAGTCTGGGATGACCATGCTAGGCTTTGCACTGACGTTCCTCCCACCTTCCCTCTCACCCACCATGTGTCATGGACACAGGGGCTTGGTGCTTCCTTCTGGACAGTAGAATCTGTGCCTGTCCTGTTCACCTGACCATTCCACAATGTCTCCTATAGCACGAGGCACAGAACAGGCTTAAAACCTACTTGATATATATATAAAAAAACGTACCTGATATGTGACAGAAGAAAGGGACAAAGAACTCTTGCTAGAATTAAAAAAGCAAAAATGGAGAAAATGCTTTTTTGGGGGGCAGTACAGAGTCTCCATATGTGTGCGGGGGCTTGGGGGAGGCTTCTCAAGTTGTGAGCAGGGGCTACTCTCTAGTTGTGGTGGGCAGGCTTCTCCTTGTGCTGGCTTCTCTTGTTGCAGAGCAGGGGCTCTAGGGTGCAAGGGCTTAGTTACTCTGCAGTATTGGAATCTTCCCAAACCAGGATTTGAACCCTGGTCCCTCAACATTGACAGTTAAATTCTTTTTATTTTTTTTATTGAAGGATAATTGCTTTGCAGAATTTTGTTGTCAAACCTCAACATGAATCAGCCATAGATTTACATATATCCCCTCCCTTTTGAACCTCCCTCCCATCTCCCTCCCCATCCCACCCCTCTAGGTTGATACAGAGTCCCTCTTTGAGTTTCCTGAGCCATACAGCAAATTCCTGTTGGCTATCTATTAAAGGTGGTAATGTAAGTTTCCATGTTACTCTTTCCATGCATCTCACCCTCTCCTCCCCTCTCCCCATGTCCATAAGTCTATTCTCTATGTCTGTTTCTCCATTGCTGCCCTGTAAATAAATTCTTCAGTACCATTTTTCTATATTCTGTATATGTGTGTTAGAATACGATATTTATCTTTCTCTTTCTGACTCACTTCACTCTGTGTAATAGGTTCTAGGTTCATCTACCTCATCACAACTGACTCAAATGCATTCCTTTATATGGCTGAGTAATATTCCATTGGGTATATGTACCACTTCTTTATCCATTCATCTGTCGACGGACATCTCGGTTGTTTCCATGTTCTAAGGATTGTAAATAATGCTGCAATGAACAATGGGATACATGTGTCTTTTTCAACCCTCGTTTCTTCAGGTTATATGCCTTAGGAATGGGATTGCTGGGTCATATGGTGGTTTTATTTCTAATTTTTTAAGGAATCTCCATACTGTCTTCCATTGTGGCTGTATCAATTTACTTACATTCCCACCAACAGTACAGAGCATTCCCTTTTTTCCACATCCTCTCCAGCATTTATTGTAGAGTTTTTGATGATGACCATTCTGACTGGTATGAGGTGATATTGTGTAGTTTTGATAGTTTTGATTTGCATTTCTCTAATAATGAGCGATATTGAGCATCTTTTCAAGTGATTGTTAGTATGTCTTCTTTGGAGAAATGTCTATTTAGGTCTTTTCCCCAGTTTTTGATTGGGTCATTTGTTTTTCTGGTATTGAGTTGGCAGGAGAATTCTTAACCACTGGACCACCAGGGAAGTCCTGGGGGAAGTGCTTTAAAACTAAGACGAGACTTTGAGGAATGCATTCTGAATTTTTGTCGGGACCTCACTATAAGTCCAGAATCGGGGGATATTAGTAACCCCATTTTCCAGACTCAAGTAACAATTGTGATGACTGAATGAGTAAATAGGGCTTCCCAGGTGGCCCAGTGGTGAAGAATCCACCTGTCAGTGCTGGAGATGGGAAGATCTCCTGCAGAAGGAAATGGCAACCCAGTCCAGTATTCTTACCTGGAAAATTCCATTGATAGAGGAGGCGGGTGGGCTCCATGGCCGGGGAAGAGGGGGTGGTCACAAAAAGTCGGACACAACTGAGCCACTAAACAACAACAAATGAATAAATGCATGCTGCTTAGACTAGCACCTGACTCAGAGTTCATACTCAATACCAGCAAATACTGCATACATGTGTGTCCCAGCAAATACTACATTAAGTACTATTGTACCTAATTCTCAGTTACCTGGGCTCATATCATTTCCATCCAAGGGAGGAAACAGGCACAGAAAGATGAAGTGATTTTGCTGGGTGACAAAAATGGCAGATCTGGGATTAGACTCTACTTGTGCTGCCTAATGTAGTCTCCACTATTGACTATAGCCACGTGTGACTATTGCCTTTTGAAATGTAGCTGTTAACTGAGATGAGCTGTAAGTGTAAAATATACATCAGAATTTAAAGACAATATGAAAAAAAAAGAATAAAATATTTCACTAATATTAAATAATGAAATGAAAGTTTGGACAGCTCAAGTTCTATAAATTCCTCAAATTAATACCACCCCCTTTAATTTTGTATTTAAAATTTTTTATTTATTTTTGGCTGTGCTGGGTCTACCTTGTGGCACACAGGCTTTCTCTGGTTTCAACGAGCAGGGGCTACTGTCTGGTTACAGCACCTGGGCTTCTTGTTGCAGTGGCTTCTCTGGCTCAGGAGTTGTGGTACACTGGCTCCAGAGCACATGAGCTTCGTAGTTGCAGGGCAAAGGATTTAGCTGCTCTTCAGCATGTGGAATATTCCTAACCACTGGACTACCAGGGAAGTCCTGACCCCTTTTGTTTTAAACATCGACAATTAGAAAGGGTAAAATTATATTTGTATCTCAAATTACATTTCTTTGTTTTGGCCAGGCCTGAGGCATGCCAACCAGGGATCAAACCCATTCATTCTGCAGTTTAATTGTGGAGTTCTAACCACTGGAAAGGAAAAGGCAATGGCAACCCACTCCAGTCCTCTTGCCTGGAAAATCCCATGGACGGAGAAGCCTTGTAGGCTGCAGTCCATGGGTTCACTAAGAGTTGGACACAACTAAGGGACTTCACTTTCACTTTTCACTTTCATGCATTGGAGAAGAAAATGGCAACTCACTCCAGTGTTCTTGCCTGGAGAATCCCAAGGACGGCAGAGCCTGGTGGGCTGCTGTCTATGGGGTTACACAGACTCAGACACAACTGAAGCAACTTAGCAGCAGCAGCAGCATCAACCACTGGAAAGTGTATTCCCTCAGTAGGGTCTGACTCTCTGCGACCATGTGGACTGTACCCCGCCAGGCTCCTGTCCATAGAATTCTCCAGGCAAGAATACTGGAGTGGTTGCCATTTCCTGCTCCAGGGGCTCTTTCTGATCCAGGAATTGAACCCAGATTTCCTGCATTGCAGACAGATTTTTTACTGTCTGAGCCACCAGGTCAGACCCCCTAACCACTGGACCACCAGGGAATTCCCAGTATCTTGAATTGCTGATATGCACTACAAATGATTTCCCTGACATTGATCTTCTCAGAGTAGTGGTGTGGGGGAGGGACGGCAGGCTCTGGAGTGTTTATGATTTCTGACACTATCTCCACCAATTCCTTGCAGAACCCTTGCGCAAAGCGTATCACCCAGCTTCAGTTTTCATCAGTGAAATGTAGATTATATCGGTATGTACAGCACACAGTTTGGAGGAAAGTGAAATAAAGACCCCTGAAGCACTTAGCACTGGCCTGGGGACAAGTGAGAATGACCATGCAAGTTAGCAGCTACTTTGAAAATAGCTAGTCTTCTGATTTTCATAGGGCTGGTCCCTACCCAGTCTCCCTTTGAAAATTTGAAAGTAGTTTACATCAGCGGTTTGACTATGTCTGGAGTCCACCACCCAGAGCCGTCCTGTGGGGTAAGAAAGAATTCCTCCAAGGGCTGACTGTTTCAGGCCCAGAGAGAGAAGTCCAAGGTCACACAGCCCACAGCAGGTGGAGCTGTGTGAAGTTTAAAACAATGCTGTGAGTCTGCTTTTGAGGGCATTAATTTGACCTCTCTGGTAAACCAGACACCACTGCTGCTGCTGCCAAGTCGCTCCAGTCGTGTACAACTCCGTGCGACCCCATAGACGGCAGCCCACCAGGCTCCCCCGTCCCTGGGACTCTCCAGGCAAGAACACTGGAGTGGGTTGCCATTTCCCTCTCCAGTGCACGAAAGTGAAAAGTGAAAGCCAAGTCGCTCAGTCGTGTCCGACTCTCCGCGACCCCATGGACTGCAGCCCACCAGGCTCCTCCGCCCATGGGACCTTCCAGGCACCACTGCTGCTGCTGTTGCTAAGTCGCTTCAGTCATGTCCGACTCTGTGCGACCCCACAGATGGCAGCCCACTAAGCTCCCCCGTCCCTGGGATTCTCCAGGCAAGAACACTGGAGTGGGTTGCATTTCCTTCTCCAATGCATGAAAGTGAAAAGTGAAAGTGAAGTCGCTCAGTCGTGTCCAACTCTTCGCGACCCCATGGTCTGCAGCCTTCCAGGCTCCTCCGTCCATGGGATTTTCCAGGCGAGAGTACTGGAGTTCCAGGCACCACTAGGGGGTCCCTAACCCCTCTGAAGTGCTTGTGACACGCTCAAAATGGCGGCACCCCGAGCCCTGCAACATTGTCCGCCACATTCAAGATGGCGACGCAAGCGCGCCCCACCCCCCAATCCTCGGGGCCGTTTCCGGTTCCGGTGGTTCTGGTAGCCGGCAGGGACACGCGGAGCGCACTGGGAGCAACCATGGCGGACGGTCCGGTGGCGGAGGTGCTGCTGCGGCGGCTGGAGGCGGCCGATGGCGGCCTGGACAGCGCGGAACTGGCGACCGAGCTGGGCGTGGAGCACCAGACTGTGGTGGGCGCCGTGAAGAGCCTGCAGGCGCTGGGTCAGGTGAGCCGGGCGGGTGATACTGGGCTTCCTCGCTTTTGCATCTGCAGTTCTTTCGCCAGGAGGGCTCTGCCTCCAGACCAGATTCTCTCAGTCCTGGTTAGAGGTGATTGTATCCGTGTCCAGCCCAGAGTGCGCAGGCGGGGAGTCAGGAAAGAGTGAAGACCCAGGCACGCAGACGCTCCCGTGCAGTAAATGTCCATTGAGGCATTGATTAATTTTGAGGGGGTGGGGAGGAGGATGGGGGACGAGAAAGACGCAATCGCTGCCTTCGTGCAGGTTGCGGTGTGATGGATGTACTCAAGTGACCGGAGTAATGGAGGAAGCAAAGGGAATTCAGAGGTGTTAACTGCCACAGCCTTGAGGATCAGGGAGAGCATCCCAAAGGAGATGACACTTGAATCCGGTTTCTGCACTGAGTACAAAAGCCATGGCACTTCAGCGATCAATGGGGTGGGAGTGGAGGACAGGTAGTGAGAGAGACACTGCAGAGCCAGATTTTGCAAGGCCTTCTCGGTCTTCATCTCACAGGGGTACTAGGGGGCCATGGCAGGAGCTGGAACCTGTCAGACGTGCTTACTGCCTACATCCATCTTGGCAGGGGCAGGACAGGAGGCAAAGGGACAACGGCAGAAACTGGCATATCTCCAAACTAGAGCGTAGCTGGACTGGAGAACGGGTTCAGGTGAAGGAATGAAATTGAGTTCATGGCAAGGTAGGGAGAGCCAGAATGAAGCCCGGCCTTCTAACTTGGGCAAGTGAAGGGTGGTAGATCCAGAAGGAGAGGATGCTGATGGACCCCTGGGCCACCCAGCAGCCTGGATCCATGAAGCTAGGACTCAGAAAACATAGCTGGACTGTTTTTTCATCAAAATCATATAATGTGCTCTTTCTGGCCTCAGCTTTTTTTTGACTGAGTCGGGTCTTAGTTGCTGGGATCTTTCCTTGTGGCCTCCGGAGTCTCCGGTTGTAGCCCTTGAGCTTACTTGTTTTGAGACATATGGGATCTTAGTTCTCCGACCAGGGATTGAATTTCAGGGATTGAATTTGTGGTCCCTGCACTGCAAGGCAGATTCTTAACCACTGGACCACCAAGGAAGTCCCTGACCTCAGCTTTATTTTTCATTCAATCTTTGACGGAACCTTAGATTTACATAAGAGTAAGAGGATATGTGGAGACAGAAATAGTAACCCATCCACTATTCTTGCCTGGAAATCCCATGGACAGAGGAACCTGGAGGGCTAAGTCCATGTGGTCGCAAAAGAGTCGGACACAGTTTAGTGACTGAACAAACAAAGTGATACATAAGATGTAACTCTTATTTATTCCCAGGTTGAAGATATGGGACAGCTTCTAAGCATTGGTCAGAATCATCAGTGTCACCAGAAGGAACAGGCAAACCTGAATTAGAAATTAGGCACCCAGGCTGCAGAGCCTGAGGTTGTCAGTGCAAAAAGGGAGTGAAGCTATGGTGTGTGGGATGACAGTACCTTGATTGATGTGAAACTGACATTTGTGTAGGCTACAGAGGGTTAAGTAGTGGCAGTTTAATGTGGTTCATTGTAAGAATGATGATGATATTAATCGATAGTAGTAGTTAGGTTTATACGGCACTTGCTGCATACTAAGTGGTCTGCATCCTTTCTTTGTTTTTGTTTGTTTGGCCCCAGTGGGCGGCATGCGGGATCTTAGTTCCTGGATTAGGGATTGAACTTGTGCCCCCTTCGCTGGGGGCTTAAACTCTTAACCATTGGACTGCCAGGGAAGTCCTCTGCATCTCTTCTGTTTAGTTACACCTCAAAACAACTCTCTGAGCTAAAGCCCACCACACCTTTTTCTCACACATAAGAAATTTTGCTCAGGGAGGTTAAGCCGTTTTCAGCAAGGTCACACAGTAGGTGAGGAGCAGACCTAGAAATTAGAATGGCATGGGAGCCTAGGCTTTCTGGGTGCAATGTGGATCCCTGGGGTTTTTCTCTGACACCTGAGTACTGAGATGCAAACACATAAATCATTTCATCTGAGACTTTAAAAATCTTTCCAAGGTTCAAAAGTGGTGGTCCAGTGGCTAAGACTCCATGCTCCCAATTCAGGGCACCTGGGTTCAATCCCTGGTCAAGGATCTAGGTCCCACATGCTGAAACTAAAAGATGCCACATACCACAAGGAAGGACTTCCCAGGTGGTACTGGTGGTACAGAACCCACCTGCCAATGCAGGAGACGCAGGAGAGGCAGGTTTGATCCCTGGGTTGGGAAGATCCCCTAGAGGAGAAAATGACAACCCACTCCAGTATTCTTGCCTGGAGAATCCCATTGACAGAGGAGCCTGGCAGGTTACTGTCTATGGGGTCACAAAGAGTTGGCACACACACACGAAAATGCTGCATGCTGCAACTAAGACCCAGCACAGTTGAATAAATAAGTACTTTTTTTTTTTTGTAAGTGATGGAATTTGTTCTTTTTCAGGCAGGTAATAATCCTTAGTACTCTACCCTGCTCTCAGAGGTGTGAATGATTTTTGTCATTATCCTCATGTCACAAAAGATCAACCGAGACTCAGCAAGGGCAGATCACTTTGCTCTGGAGTGGTACAGCTGGGATGCGAAGCTGGCTTCAGAGGCTGTGCACCCCCAGTGCTGTGGCGAGGGGGTACCTGGATCTGACCCCTGTCCCCGCTGTGCCCCCCTGTTATTCTACAGATCATTGAGACTGAGCTGCGCTCCACCAAGCGCTGGGAACTTACTGCTGAGGGTGAGGAGATTGCCCAGGAGGGCAGCCACGAGGCCCGGGTGTTTCGCAGCATCCCCCCAGAGGGCCTGCCCCAGAGCGAGCTCATGGTAGGAGCCTGAGGGGGCCGGGGCCTCAGGAGGTGTGTTGGGGTGACAGCAGCCCTCGTGCCCGTGCCCCCCTCACTGCAGCCTTGTTCCCCCAGCGACTGCCCAGTGGCAAGGTGGGCTTCAGCAAGGCGATGTCCAACAAGTGGATCCGGGTGGACAAGAGTGCTGCTGACGGGCCCCGGGTGTTCCGAGTGGTGAGTCCCTGCTGGAGGGCGGTGGGCCAGGTGGTCGGGCAGGTGGGCCCCTGGCCCTCAGGGTCTCTCACACCCACCCCTGTGGCAGGTGGACAGCGTGGAGGATGAGGTGCAGCGCCGGCTCCAGCTGGTCCGGGGTGGGCAGGCTGAGAAGCTGGGAGAAAAGGAGCGGAGTGAGCTCCGGAAGCGGAAGCTGCTGACTGAAGCGTGAGTGGGTGCCACCCCCAGGCTCACACCTGGGTCACCTGCCTGGCCCTGGAGTTGGGGAGGGGACAAGGAGGCGTTCTGCCCGTACCGGGCTGGTATGCTATCGGGCTCCTCCCCACCCCGCTTTACACTGGGGTGGTCAAATGCACTTGCCACACTCATGCCCCGACAGGCCCTTTACTTGTGCTGTGCTTCTGCCCAGAAAGACCCTCTCACTGTTCTTCAAGGCAAGTTCTGACATCATATCTCTGTTCACATGTCAGCTTAGCGAGGCCACCACCCTAACACCCTTTCCTCTCTTCGACTTCCATAAAAGTTCCACACTCCTGATCTCCAGCCCTTTTGCCCTCCCTGTTTACTTCCTCTACAGTCCAAAGCACTGCCTAGAATTTAAATTAAATATTTGCTTATTTACTGGTTTTTGGCTGTGCCGCACGGCATGTGGGATCTCACTTCCCCAACCAGGAACCAGAGCCATGCCCCCTGCATTGGAAAAGTGGAGTCATAACCACTGGATGGCCAGGGAAGGCCATCTGGATGGCCAGCACTGTCTGGACTTGATAGGGCTCAGGGCTCTGCTGTCACGGGGCCGATGTCTCCTCGAGCAGATGCAGCAGTTACAAGAACGCAGACTGGAGTAGGGCTGCCCAGTTCACCTCCCAGCTCTGCCATGGGTTAGCTGTGTGACCTTGACTGAGTTACCTGATCTTTCCAGGCCTCTGTTTACGCATATGTGAAATGGCCCCTTTTCACACATAGTTATGGGGTGACTTTATAGAACAGAGCCTAGTGTAGAATAAGCTCTCTAAACTTGACCTATGGGGGGACGTACCTGACTTTGCAGGCTTAAGATTCCCAAGCTTCCAGTGCAGGAGGCATGGGTTTGATCCCTGGTCAGGGAACTTGGATTCCGATGCCATGCAGCAAGGCAAAAAAGTTTTTGTTTTAATTTTTCATTTTTAAAAAGGGCTTCCCTGGTGACTCAGCTGGTAAAGAATCCGCCTGCAGTGTGGGAGACCTGGGTTCGATCCCAGGGTTATAGGAAGATCCCCTGGAGAAGGAAATGGCAACCCACTCCAGTACTCTTGTGTGGAAAATCCCATGGACTGAGGAGCCTGGAAGGGTACAGTCCATGGGGTTGCAAAGAGTCGGACATGACTGAGCCATTTCACCTTCCCTGGTGGTCTTTGCTTAAGAATCCATGCTTCCACTGTAGGGGGCATGAATTCCATTCCCGTCAGATAACTAAGATCCCCCATGCCCCACGGTACGGCCAGAAAATTAATAAATAGGCTAATTTGACCTATGATTATCACTCATAGCTCTATGGTTAGTGCCTTGAACAGGCCCTAGCACATAGTAGGTTCTCAATAAATGTTGGTTGAATGAGTACGTGCATGAACATAGGGATGTAGGTGGGGCTAAATAAGGGTTTCAGGAGACAGTAAGTGTCGGGGAGAAAATGGCAGCAGAGTTACTTGGCGGGTGAAGTGGGGTTAGCATCAGTTTGGGGGTCAAGGGAAACCACTTGAAGGAGGTAACAGTGATGTCCCCTGGCCTCAGGACCCTGAAGACCTACTGGGTGAGCAAAGGTAGTGCCTTCAGCACCAGTATCTCCAAGCAGGAAACAGAGCTGAGCCCAGAGATGATCTCCAGGTAGGGGGTGGCCCCAGGGTTGGGGACTGGTTGCGGGAGGGTGGTAGGCAGCCCCCACCATGCCCACGTACCCTGCACCGTGCCCCTCCCATAGCGGCTCCTGGCGGGATCGGCCCTTCAAGCCCTACAATTTCTCGGCCCATGGCGTCCTCCCTGACAGCGGCCACCTGCACCCGCTGCTCAAGGTCCGCTCCCAGTTCCGGCAGATCTTCCTGGAGATGGGGTGAGCACGGGCCCGGGGGCGGGGCCAGCCCAGGCCAGGGGCACAGGCAGGGCAGTCAGGCTGCGTCTCCCACTAGGTTCACCGAGATGCCGACCGACAACTACATTGAGAGCTCCTTCTGGAACTTCGACGCACTCTTCCAGCCCCAGCAGCACCCGGCACGTGACCAGCATGACACCTTCTTCCTGCGAGGTGGGTGCGCCCTGCTGCCCCATGCCACCCGAGGGGCCGGGCCTGGGCAGAGCCTTTCGGGGCAGCCTACCATCTTACAGGATAAACTCCATCCTTCTCAGAGTAGCCAGCAAAGCCTGTGTGAGCTACTGTCATCAACTTCTGTGATCTTCCGCCTCCCCTCCTCTCACCTCAGGGTCTTTGCTGTGTGTTCTGCCGAGAAGTGTCTTCTCCCAGGTCTTCATGACCGCCTCTGGAATCAAATCTCTGCTCACATGTCAGCTCAGAGAGGCCCCTGACGACATGCCCTTGTCCCCCCAGGTTCCTTTTTTTTTTCTTTTTTTGGGCTGCACCAGATTTTTTTTTTTTTCATTATTCATTTGGCTGTGCTAGGTCTTGGTTGTGACGCGTGGGATCTTCAGTCTTTTTGCAGTATGTTGGATCTAGTTCCCTGACCTGGGATTGAACCCAGGCCCCCTGCATTGGAAGCACAAAGTCTTAGCCGCTGGACCACCTGGGAAATCCCTGTATCAGGTCTTAGTTGCAGCACATGGGATCTTCATTATGGCATGTTGGATGTAGTTCCCTGACCAGGGATCGAACCCGGGCCTCCTACATTAGGCATGTGGAGTCCTAACTACTGGACCACCAGGGAAGTTCCCCTCTCCAACCAAGCTCTAAAAAGCTTCTCACTGCTAGTCTTCAACTTTGGTTCCCATTTCTTTTTTCCACAGTCCTCAGTGCTCTCTGAAATTGCTTGACTTTTCAAAATAGTCATTGTCTCCTCACCACCAGGAGAGCAGACAAGGCTGTTGTGTGCCTGTTACCCAGCCAGGAGCAAAATGTCATTGTCATCATCACGGCATCCAGAACTTAACCAGGGCCATCCATAGTGGTCCAGTGGTTAAATTTTCCAGACTTCCACTGCAGGGGGTGTGGGTTCAATCCCTGGTCAGGGAAGTTGCAACAGCCAGAAAAAGTATTCTAAACAAAACTTACTGGGCTGCCACTCTCCTAGTCTTCCTACCAACTACAGGAAGTAGACTGTCAGCCCCATTTTGCAGATAAGGAAACTGGGGCCCAGAGAGGGGACATCACTTGCCCAGGGTCACAGCTTGTAAGAGGTGGAGCTAGGAATGGATGTGTAGCTTTTTGGGTACAGTAAAATTGTATTTCAGGACGGGAATCATAAGAACTTGCATATTCATGTGGCATAGGGTCACTGAGCTCCTGTGCATTGACTTCTCTGTTAAACCTCTGGGTCACAGCCACAAATGAGACAGAAGTCCTTGCCCTGAGACCCTCATGTCCTCGTTGGGCAAGATGTGCCTTAAATCCTGAGTAAGGAAATGGCAACCTACTCCAGTATTCTTGCCGGGAAAATCCCATGGACAGCCTATGGGGTCAAGAAAAGAATCAGACGTGACTTAGTGACTAAACAACAACAAGCTGTAAACGTGGCGATGCAAGATGGCAGTAAATGAGATGGAGGAACTGACATTGTGTTGGGGGGTGTACACGGTCAATTTAAAATAAAGGCTGCTAGGATTTGGACTTCTTTGGAAGTCTATTGGTTAAGACTTTGTACACTATGCAGGGGGCGTGAGTTCAATCCCTGGTAGAGGAACTAAGATCTCACATGCTGTACAGCATGACCAAAAAATTTTTTTAAAAGGCTGCTTAAGCAAAGATAGGAGAAGGTGAGGGAGGGAGCTACATCTGGGGAAGGAAAGTTCCAGGCAAAGGGAATGGCCAATGCAAAGGCCCTGAGGCTGGCACATGCCTGGTGTGCTTACAGATTGGCAGGGAAGCCCTGTGGCTCGAAGAAGTGATCAGTTAGGAGTGGGAGGAGGGAATTCTCTGGTGGTTCAGTGGTTTGCACTCCATGCTTTCACTGCCATGGGCATGGGTTCAATACCTGAGTTGGAGAACTAAGTCCTGCAAGCCCTGCAGCATAGCCAGGAAAAAAAAAGGGGAGGCAGGACCAGGGAAGGTTCTGGCAGAGGAGGGGTATGAGTGACTGCCTCAGGTGTTCCCAGGTGCCCTCCAGCAGTTACAAAGGGCAAGCGAGGGAGCTGCCTAAGTCACCGTTTTCCTTGTGGTGGCTATTTGAGTAATGCTCATTATTTATTTATTTGGCTACGCCAGGTCTTAACTGCGCCATGTAGGATTTTTAGTTGCAGCAGGTGGGATTTAGTTCCCTGACCAGGGATCGAACCCAGGCCCCTCGTGCATTGGGAGCTCGGACTCTTAACCACTGGACCACCAAGGAAGTCCCAAGAAATGCTCCTTGACTGACCAGATGTTGCTCTGTCCTGCCCAGATCCAGCCCAGGCTCAGCAACTCCCAATGGACTATGTCCACCGCGTGAAGCGGACCCACTCTCAGGGCGGCTATGGCTCACAGGGGTAAGGGAGGACCAGGACTTTGGGTGGGGAAGAGGCTGGGGACCGAGAGCTGCATCATAGACTTCCTTGCATGTCCCCCTGAAGGTACAAATACACCTGGAAATTGGACGAGGCTCGGAAAAACCTGCTGCGCACACACACCACGGCAGCCAGTGCCCGCGCCCTCTACCGCCTGGCCCAAAAGGTGTGGCCGGGCTCTGGCAGCATTGGAGGGAGGGGCTGGGCTGTCATACTGACCTCCTCACCCATGCCTGGGCCTGGCCTGCCTGTCACCCCCAGAAGCCCTTCACTCCGGCCAAATACTTCTCCATCGATCGAGTGTTCCGGAATGAGACCCTGGATGCCACTCACCTGGCCGAGTTCCACCAGATCGAGGGTGTCGTGGCTGACCACGGCCTCACGCTGGGCCACCTCATGGGTGTCCTGCGGGAGTTCTTCACCAAGCTGGGTGAGCAGGCGGGCCAGAGTGGGTGGTGTTGGTGGGTAACAGGAAGACGCCTTGGTCATCAGCCCGATCGTCCCTCCAACTCTGTTTGCCTGCCTCCCCACCCAGGTATCACCCAGCTGCGTTTCAAGCCAGCCTACAACCCCTACACTGAGCCCAGCATGGAAATATTCAGTTACCACCAAGGTCAGGCTGGAACCCGGTACTGGGGCAGGGAGGGAGGTCTTGGGCTGCCCACAGCTCAGCCCAGCTTCCTGTTCCTGAGGACCCCACCTCCTGAGCTCATTGCCATGCCCAGTATCACCCACGCGAGCCACCCCATTGTGTTCCTGCCTCCACAGGTCTAAAGAAGTGGGTGGAGGTTGGAAACTCTGGGATCTTCCGCCCTGAGATGCTGCTGCCCATGGGGCTCCCTGAGAATGTGTCGGTCATTGCATGGGGTCTCTCCTTGGAGCGGTGAGTACCCAAACCACTTAGGGTGTTGGCTGCCTCACTTGGGTGACTTGTCAGGCATGGGGGCCTGTAGACTTGCAGCCCCCTCCATTGATTCATTCATTTGAGAAATCCTTAGTGAGCACCTGCTGTATGCCCATTCTGTGCTGTGATTACAACACACATCTCTGCTCTATGAAGCTGGGGTGCTAGTGGACCAAGGAGGATGAGAATTAAGTAAATTCAACAAATAAAGCTTAGAGTATACCCAAAAGCAGTGTTATGGGGATTCCCTGGTGGCTCAGTGGTAAAATCTGCCTGCCAGTGCAAGAGACATGGGAGACTCAGATTCAATCCCTGGGTCGAGACGATCCCCTGGAGAAGGAAGTGGCAACCCACTCCAGTATTCTTGCCTGGGAAATCTCACAGGTAGAGGAGCCTGGCAGGCTACAGTCCATGGGGTCACAAAAGGGTCGAACCTGATTGAGCAACCAAATAACCACAACCTCAGAAGTAATGTTAGAGCAGAAACACAGCAGGGAGAGCTAAGGAGATGTCAGGGAAGGCCTCTCAGAGGAGGTGACATCTGAGCAACGAATGAAGGTGGCTGAGTTGGTAAGCTGTGACAATATCTGGGGAAGGGTGGTCCAGGCAGAGGGAATAGCCAGTGCAAAGGCCCTGAGGCTGGAGCAGGCCTGCTGTATATGGAGGACACTGAGGAGGCCAGTGTGACTGGTGGGAGGAGTGAGTGAGTGAAGGGGAAGAGTGGGAAGAGAGGGGTGAGGGAGGTGACAGGGCAGATGGTGTGGGGCCTTTTGAGCCCCAGGGAAGACTGGGGCTTTTACTTCTGGGAAGGTAGCAAGAGAGGTTCTGATCAGAAGAGAGCATGACCTGACCTTGTGTTAAACCCTGTCCCCTCCCCCCTCCAAGCCCGACGATGATCAAATATGGCATCAACAATATCCGGGAGCTGGTGGGCCACAAGGTGAACCTTCAGATGGTGTACGACAGTCCCCTGTGCCGCCTGGACGCTGAACGGGGGCCCCCTTCGACACAAGAGGCTGCGTGACATGAGCTGCCCCCCATAGGCCACCTTCCCCAAGGCCCTGCTACCCCCTTGCATCCCTGCCAGTGACCCCCTTGTATTTATGAGGCCTCTGTGAGGCCCATCCCCCTGCCCCGGTGTCTCCTCTTCCTGATCAGCCCCAGGGTCCTGGGAACAGGGGAGCGGGTAGCAGGTTCATTCTGTTGTCCACCCGTGAGGGTGGGCCTTGGGGAGCCCTGCAGGCCAGCTGTTGGCTAATAAAGTGGGCATGTGCCCTCATCTGGTGCCTTTCCTTAGGGGTAAAAGGTGCTGGAGCCCTGGGTGTAAGACATGGTGGGTTGGAGGTCTTGGATCCTGGGGACCTCCTTGGCCAGCCTGAGCCATATCCCCACCAGGGAAGACTGGCTCCATCAGGCATTCATCAGTTTACTTCCTGGTGCCAGGTCTCTTCTAGGTGAAGGGGATAGAAACCCTTACCCCTGTGGAAGGGGTGAGTCCAGGGTGGTGGTGGGGCCCTGGGAACCAGGATTCCCACTGATTGGGAGTCAAGCATTGGTGGGATGGGGTGGATAGCCTTATTTATTTACTTTAGGCTGTGCTGGGTCTTTATTGTGGCCTGAGGGTTTAGTTGTCCCAGGGCATGTAGGATCCCTGACCGGGGATTGAACCTAGGTCCCCTGCATTGGAAGGCAGGTTCTTAACCACTAGACCACAAGGGAAGTCCCAAGCTGAGCCTTTAAAACTGCTTTTTGTTGTTGTTGTTAAAGAGCAGTTTAGTTTCAGGTTCATAGCAAAATTAAGTGACAGGTACAGAGATTTCTCAAACCCCCTGCGTTGATGGCATCGTAATCACCCACGGTCCATAGTTTACATTTCGGTTGACTCCCCATGTTGTATGTGGCTTTGGATAAATGTATGCTGACATGTGGGCTTCCCTGGTGGCTTATTGGTAAAGAATCCATTTTCTTGCCAATGCAGGAATGCAGGTTCGATCCTTGGGTCAGGAAGAGCCCCTGGAGGAGGAAATGGCAACCCACTCCAGTATTCTTGCCTGGAGAAATCTCCTCCAGAGGAGCCTTGTGGGCTACAGTCCAAAGGGTCACAGTCAGACATGATAGCGACTGAGCACAAACGCATGATGACCTGTATTATGATATCCTAATGTTTCATAAATTTCACTTCCCTAAAAGTCCCCTGTGTTACACGAATTCATCCCTTTGTCCTCCCCCTAAAAAGCTACTCTTAAAAAAAAAAATCTCATAAGGATTTCACATGAGCCCAGAATAGAAACATGAGTGAATAGGATAAAGTTCCATGAGCCTACCGCTCACACTGACTAGTGAGCACACCTGTTTCTGTGAAAATATTTCAAAGCAAACCCCAGGAATTCCCTGGTGGTGCAGTGGTTAAGACTTCAAGCTTCCAGTGCAGGGGGTGCAGGTTAGATCCCTAGTTAGGGAACTAAGACCCGATGTGCCACTAGGCCTGGAAATCCCAGCAATCTTGTCACCCACCCCAGAGCAGCGCATTTTGGGAAACATGGACAGCTTTTATGTAACCATGAGGTCACTTTTATGCCCAGTTCAGTTAGCAGTCAGCTGGGTTCTTTTTGGTCTCAGGGCCTGTGGATACCAATCTTACAAGGGCTCCTCACTCACATCTTTTATTTCAAAGAAAATAATCCAGTCATACAGAAAAATACTTCTTCATTCAATAAAGGTGCATCTCTTTTAAGTGCCAGCAGTGGGTAAAGTTGTTCCAGGTCCCTGCCTTTTAAGAGCTGACACTGTGTTATCTGTGGATGAAGAGATAAATACTGAAACGGAGGGAAGAGTAGAAGCCATGTAAAAAGTAAAGGTTAGTGAGGATGAAACATTTATAATACAAAGCATAATAAACACCCAAGAATCCACCCCTAGTTCTTTTGAATCTGAACAGATATTTGCACTGGATCTTTCACTTAGATCTCTGTGACTAATGTTTTGAAGACCCTTAGGAGCTTGTTCTAGTTTCTTTTGCCCCCCGCCCCACTAAGATTGCCCCCTCCTGAATCTGGTATTTATCAGTCTCTTGTGCTTTTAAACTTTTGCTATTTACATGTTACTTTAACAAGACATGGTTTCATTTTGCATGTTTTCAAAAAAGTTACACAAACTGCACCATAAAAATCATCCTGCACCTTCTGTGTTGCCTTTGTTTTGTTTTCTTAATTTTTGGCCGCATGCAGGATGTTAGTTCCCCAACCAGGGGTCAAACCCATGTCCCCTGAAGTGGAAGCTTGGAATCTCAGCCACCAGACCACCAGGGAAGTCCCTGTGTTGCCTTTGTCTTGATTTGGTCCTTGTGTTTGTGTGCACATGTGTGTGCATGTTTAGAAGTTAAGTCTGAGATTTTTCTCCTTAGATAATCCTGCAATCTTCAAATCTGATGCTGCAGGAAGATACAACATCTTGTAGCTCTGCTACAAGATACTAATGTTACCTACTGTTCATTAAACTCTGAATGTGTTCCAGATGTTTACCCCTGAAACCCTTACAAATAGTCTCATGTTTTAGATTTTTTCACCTTGGTAATAGACAAAGATGAGTTCTGTGAGTGAGTGGCAGTTTAATGATCACCCCTGTTATTGGTAAGAGACAGCCCAGATTCAAACCCCTAGGGCTTTCCAGAACATAGGTGTAAAGGGGGTGTGCTCTAGTGTGTGGCCAGGGACAGAGCCCTGAACAGAAGGGCTGAGTATGTGTGTGTGTTTGGGAGTTG
>NW_011494937.1:2280057-2305513 GCF_000754665.1 Bison bison bison
ATAAATACTGAAACGGAGGGAAGAGTAGAAGCCATGTAAAAAGTAAAAACAAGTGAGGGTGAAGCATATATGATACAAAGCATAAGAAACACCCATCTCTCCAATCAGGACAAAGTCCCAAACCTTGACCTTGACTCAGCCCAGCCCCTACCAAACTCTTCATCCTTCACCCACTGCTTCCGCCAATCCTTGCTCTCCCCACCAGACCCGACTGCTCCTCAAACACACTGAGCTTGCTCAGACCTCCGGGCCTTTGCACACACCGTTTCAAATCGTCTGTCCCCCTCCCGCCGCCCCGTTTATTTTTTCTGCCTTACTGAGTTCCAAGAGGTCTTTGTAGATACTGGATACAAGTTCTTAAATATTTTCTCCTCGTGTGCCAATTACGACTACTGTTGTCACTATTCATTATTGTTATTACTATCATTGAAGGGTATGGGCTCAACTCTGTAAGGGCCAGCGACGCCATTTCAAGGAGCTTCTGGTTTTGGAGCGCAGATAACTGATTCAAGGTGGTAATTACATCAGCTTTTTTCAGTAAGGGCAGTAGGTCGTAATCAAATGACAGCAAAAGTCAGAATTTTTTATTGGCAAGATTTCTTTGGCCTGAGCAGATGAAAAATGAACTGAAACATACGAATGAACACATGGTGCAAGGTATTCCGCCGCTCACCTTGTGCCCTGGTGCCTCCTCACACATGCGCACACGCGAGCACAGAACCCACCGGATCCTCCCGGCTATGCGGGCTGCGCGCGCAGCGCCTGGACAGCCCAACCGACACTCAACGGCCGGTCCTGCCGCGCTGCGCGCGCAAGTTCGCTAAAAGAGGCAGGGCCCAAGGTTCGCGCCGCTACGCATGCGTGGGGGCGGAGCGTTCCGGGGGCGGAGCCAGTGTGTGCGCAGAGGGCACGAACGAGAAGGCGGGAAAAGACGGAATGGAGCGACAGGGAGTACGCTGCACTTGTTTCCTTCGCGCGGGCGGCGGGCTGACAGGCAGGGAACGGCAGCGATCTTGGGCTTCCCCGACGAACCCGAGACCGGCCGCTTGTCTCCTGCCATCCAGGCCGCTCCTCGCCCGGCTGGGCCCCGATTTCCTGACTGACCTCCCGGGCTCTGACTAACCGACTGTATGACTGACTCGCTGACAGCCCTGGCCAGAAGGACCTACTTCCACCCATGGCGCGTGGCAGGAGTAGGGTAGAGAAAGACTCAGACACCCACGCACCGCACCCGTTTCTCTTCTTTTTCTCCTACTTCTCTCTCCTCGAAGGACTCGAGCCGACTTACACACCAATTAGGAGCCCAGGCACCCTAGCACCCCAGCAGGAGACCCAGGCCTCACCCCGTCCCCTCCAGGTCTCCCCACCTCAGTCCTCCTGTGCTCCAGGCACAGGGTCCCCCCCGCCCACGCCCCCGTTCTCGTGGTGCCCATCCCAGCCCCGCCCATCTCTCCTGCAGGTCCACAGCATGCCGCAGCAGCACCCAGAGGTGCTCAGGGTTGAAGGGGAGGGAGGAGGGGGACCTGACCACTTCCTGCCCTCCCTCCCTCCCTCCTTTGACCTCTCAAGCGCTAGCTGTGCTCACAGGTGGACATGCCCCACGTAGAGTTCAAGGACCAGGAGCCACAGCTGCTGCGGGAGAACCAGAAACAGCAACAGGGTGAGGAGACCCGCGATGAGGAGGCTTGTCAAGGGCCAGCTAGGTGAGGAAGAACCCGATCCATCGGACCCAAACAGACCCTTGAGTCCCTCATTTACCCTTTTCTTCTTCCAGACCCTACCATTGTCTGCTCTTGGTGTATTTGTTGCACATACTCGTCCACAATACTCGCCTGGGATGGAAACACTGGAGACACAGTGATGCCAAAATCTTGGCTCTCTGTGCACTGATGCTGAACAGAAATACAAAGAGTTATGGAGGAGAAATTTCTTTGCCAAAGAGGAAACACAGTAGATTAGCACCTCAAGAACTCTGCCCCGCCCCCTCCTGGGGGAAGGTCTTATAGACAGGGTTCATGGTCAGGGTAGGTAATAAGGATCAATGTAATGACAGGCTTGCATTGTTCTGAGGGGGTGATGGTGAGGGAAGTAGAGTCAGCATCAACCTTCAAGTCCAGCTGGTCTGGGGTCTACCAGTTTGTGGGCAGCCTACCATCATTAATCATCAGCTTCTTCTACCTGGAAGGGGTGTCAGTATCTGCAGAAATAGCTCAAAGATATTGTGTATATCCCCTGGTGGGGAAATAGGACTTTGCCCCAAGGCTACTTTTGACTGTTTCTCCCAGGTCTCCCATCCCTTCCTTTCCCTAACAACTGTTTGAATCAGCCCATTGGAACTCAGGGAAGCATGGAGGCTGAGTGAATGTTGTTTCCTGTAATCAAAGAAACAGGGGCCACAGAAAGGTCTTAAGCCCAGGAGCCCCACAGGGCCATACAGGGTATCAATAGCATTGAGCTGACATTTTAGGATAAAGTCTATAAACTCAGGAATATATGGCAGTCAGGGGATGCTGAGTGTTCTGGGGGAAAAAATAGGGAGAGTGTGGCAGATGGCCAGTTGAGATTAGAGGCTCAGGGAAGGCTTCATGGGGAGATGATACGAGAACCATGAGGGTAGGGAGGACTACATTCCAGGCCAAGAAACAGCAGCTGCAAAGGCCCCAAGGGAGGATTGTGCTGCAGCAAGCATGGGTAAGAGGGAAATAATAAGAGATAGTTAAACAGGTGATGGGACTTTGGGTGATAGTTACCCATGAAAAGATATGGAATTAGAGGAGCGACAGGAATTGACTACTGCAGGGTGAGGCGTTTTTTTTTTTGGCGAGGGGGAATGGGCTGTGGCATGTGGGATCTTAGTCCCCTGACCAGGGATGGGACCTGTGCCCCCTACAATGGAAGCATGGAGTCTTAACCACTGGACCACCAGGGAAGTTCCAGGATTATTGTTAATAAAGTTTTATTAGGACAGGGCTGCTTCTCCAGAAGCAACCCAGACCATATGGCCTGCAAAGTGGAAGTGTTCCTATCTGGCCCTTTTTTGAAGTGTAGTCCACTGGGCTTCTCTTGTAGCTCAATCAGTAAAGAATCTGCCTGCAGTCCAGGAGACCTGGGGCCTGGGGTTCGATTCCTGGGTCAGGAAGATCCCTGGAGAAGGAAATGGCAACCCACTCCATTTTTGCTTGGAGAATCCCATGGATAGAGGAGCCTGGCAGGCTACAGTCCATGGGATCACCAGAGTTGGACATAGTGACTAAACCACCATAGTCCATTGGACTAAAGTTTTAAAAGGCTTCCTCTGGCTGCTGAGTAGAGAATAGATTATCAAAGGCTGGATTGAAAGCAGGGAGGCCAGTGATAAGGCAACTGGAATAATTTAGGTGCAAAATGAGTGTGACTTGACCTAGGGTAGATCCATGGAGGTGATGAGAAGTAGTCAAATTTTAGCTAGATTTAAGAAGATAAAACTAACAGAAATTGTGATGTTGGAGCAAGAAAAAGAGCAGTGTTGCAGATTACTTTAAAAAGACATTCTTGTCTTGCACATTTATTCACCAGATATTTATCACGAGTCTTCTTTACCCAAACCCTGTTTTAGATGCTGAGGATACAATAGTGAACAAATCAGAATTCCTACTCTCTTGGAGCTGACTTCTTTTCACCTTTTGAATGACATCTTGGTTGCTTTTAAGTTTCAGCAATTATGCTTCCAAGTTTTATCAATTTAGTTGTTTATGTAGTTACAGTAAACATTTGTGTGCAGGTTTTGTGTAGATGTAAATTTTCAACTCCTTTGGGTAAATACCAAGGAGCACAATTGCTAGATCATACGGTAAGAATATTTTTAGTTTTGAAAGAAACTGCCAAAATGTCTTCCAAAGTGGCTGAACCATTTTGCATTCCTGTTTTCAATGAATGAGTGTTCCTGTTGTTCTAGGTCCTCACCAGCATTTGGTGTTGTCGGTGTTTTAGGTTTCCCCCATTCTAATGGTGGTATCATTGTTATGTTGATTTGAAACTTCATTATGAAGTATGAAGTTAAACATCTTTCCATATGCTTATTTGACATCTGCACAACTTTTGGTATGGTGTCCAGATCTTTGACTGTTTTTAAATTGGATGTTTCTTTTCTTTTTTTTTTTTTTGGATTATTTGTTTATTGCTGAGTTTCATGAGTTCTTTGAATATTTTGGATGTCAGGCCTTTATCAGATTTGCAGGTTTTTTTTTTTTTAAGTCTTTTGTTTTGTCTTTAAAAAATTATTAATTATTTATTTACTTAGGTTATGCTGGGTCATATTTGCTCTGCGGGCTTTTCTCTAGTTGTGGTGCCCAGGCTTCTCATTGCGGTGACTTCTCTTGTTGTGGAGCATGGCTTGAGGGCGCGCAGACTTCAGTAGTTGCAGCATGTGGGCTCAGTCGTTGTGGTGTACAGGCTTAGTTGCCCCAAGGCATGTGGAATCTTCCCAGCCCAGGGATCAAACCTATGTCTCCTGCACTGGCAGGCAATTCTTTACCACTGAGCCACCAGGGAAGCACCAGGTTTGTGTTCTTTAAAGATTTGCCCCAGTCTGTGACAGGTCTTTTCATTCTCTTAATGGTGTCTTTTACAGAGTAGAAGTATTAAATTTTAATGAAGTCCAATTTACCAATTCTTTGTTTTGATATTGTGTCTAAGAAGTCACCACCAACCCCAAAGTCACTTATATTTTCCCCTATGATGTCTTATAGGAGTTTTATAGTTTTGTGTTTTACATTTCAGTTCAGTTCAGTCACTCAGTAGTGTCTGACTCTTTGTGACCCCGTGGACTGCAGCATGCCAGGCTTTCCTGTCCATCACCAACTCCCGGAGCTTGCTCAAACTCATGTCCATCCAGTCGGTGATGCCATCCAACCATCTCATCCTCTGTCGTCCCCTTCTCCTCCCACCTTCAGTCGTTCCCAGCATCAGGGTCTTTTCAAATGAGTCAGTTCTTCGCATCAGGTGGCCAAAGTATTGGAGTTTCAGCTTCAACATCAGTCCTTCCAATGAATATTCAGGACTGATTTCCTTTAGGATGGATTGGTTGGATCTCCTTGCAGTCCAAGGGACCCTCAAGAGTCTTCTCCAACACCACAGTTCAAAAGCATCAATTCTTCTGTGTTCAGCTTTCTTTATAGCCCAACTCTCACATCCATACATGACTACTGGAAAAACCATAACTTTGACTAGATGGAACTTTGTTGGCAAAGTAATATCTCTGCTTTTGAATGTGCTGTCTAGGTTGGTCATAGCTTTTCTTCCAAGGAGCAAGTGTCTTTTAATTTCATGGCTGCAATCACCATCTGCAGTGATTTTGGAGCCCCAAAAAAATAAAGTCTGTCACTGTTTCCATTGTTTCCCCATTTGCCATGAAGTGATGGGACCAGATGCCATGATCTTAGTTTCCTGAATGTTGAGTTTTAAGTCAACTTTTTCACTCTCCTCTTTCACTTTCATCAAGAGACTCTTTAGTTCTTCTTCACTTTCTGCCATAGTTTTACATTTAGGGCTATATCTGTTTTGAGAAAATTTTTGTTAAAGGTGCAAGATCTGTGTCTAACTTCACTTTTTTTGCATGTGGATGTCTAATTGTTACAACTCCATTTGTTGAAAAGATGCTCCTCTCTCTGCTGAATTTTGTTTGTTCCTTTGTCAAAGATAAGTTGACTACATGTGTGTGGGTCTATTTCTGGGCTCTAGTCTGTTCCACTGGTCTATTTTATATTCTTTCACTGGTATCACATCAAGTAGCATCAGTCCTCCCAATTTCATTCTTCTTCAATATTGTGTTGACTATGTTGGGTCTATTGCCAAGCTGACCTTCTAAAAGTCATGACCAACCTAGACAGCATATTAAAAGAAGCAAAACTATGACCAACCTAGACAGCATATTAAAAAGAGACATCACCTTGCTGACAAAGATCTGTGTAGTCAGAGCTATAGTTTTTCCTGTAGTCACGTATGGATGTGAGAGTTGGACCATAAAGAAGGCTGAACACCGAAGAATTGATGCTTTCAAACTGTGGTGCTGGAGAAGACTCTTGAGAGTCCCTTGGACGGAAAGGAGATCAAACTAGTCAGTCCTAAAGGAAATCAACCCTGAATATTTATTGGAAGGACTGATGCTGGAGCTGAAGCTCCAGTACTTTGGCCACCTGATGTGAAGAACTGACTCATTGGAAAAGACCCTGATGCTGGGAAAGATTGAAGGCAAGAGGAGAAGGGGATAACAGAGGATGAGATGGTTGGATGGCATCACCAACTCAATGAACATGAGCTTGAGCAAGCTCAGGGAGTTGGTGATGAACAGGGAAGCCTGGCATGCTGCTGTCCATGAGGTTGCAGAGTTGGACACGACTGAGCAACTGAACTGAACTTTCTAAAAGATAATTTTTTTTAATGTCATTTCAATTGGTGGCAAGTGCTGTAAAGAAACAAAACCGAGGAGCAACTAGAGTGACAGGGAGTTTGGAATAGTTGATCTCTAAGGAGGTCACATAAGGAGGAGCCAGCCAGGAGGTGTCCAGAGGCCCATACATTCCAAGCAGAGGGAGCTGCAAGTCTCTGAGGTAGGGACAGGGAAGGCCAGTGTGTCAGGCTTCGTGATTGGTGGTAGTGATACCCTGGTTACATTGGACAGACAGGCTCATACATTCTCAGTGCTTCCATCTGATGAAAAAGGCATTTATTGAACAAGCACTGACACGAAAGAGGTCAGGTTGCTGGGAAAACGTATCCTCTGTAATCATGCATGTGTGTGCTCATTCAGTCATGTCTGACTCTGCGACCCCATGGACTGTAGCCTGTAGACAGGCTCCTCTGTCCATGGGATTCTCCAGGCAGTTATACTGGAGTGGGTTGCCATGTTCTCCTCCAAGAGATTTTCCTGAAACATGGATTGAACCTGCATCTCTTATGTCTCCTGTATTGGCAGGCGGGTTCTTTACCACTAGTGCCACCTGGCAAGCCCATGTCCTTCCTAGTCCCTGGCAACAATTCTACTTTCTGTCTCTACAATTTGCCTCTGCTGGATATTTGATATAAATGAAATCATACAATTGTGTGATCCTTTGTGACTGGCTTCTTTCACCGAGCATAATGTCTTCAGGATTCATCCATGTTGTAACATGTATCAGAACTTCATTCCTCTATATAGCTGAATAATATTCTAAACTATGGATGTACCACATTTTATTTATCCACTCATCAGCTGTTGGAAATTTAGATTGTTTCTGTTCTTTGGTTCTTGTGAATAAGGCTGCTGTGAACATCCGTGTATAAGTTTTTGTTTCTGTTAGGTAGATACCAAGGCGGGGAATGGCTGAAATCAGAGAAGTGACATGCTCAGGTTCCTGTTATAAAAAGACACCAGCTGTTCTGTGAAGAATGGGTGGGAGGGGGTGGGAGTGGACCTGGGAGATAGGTGGGAGGCTTCTGCAGGATGTCTAGCGGGGCAGATGGAGAGAAGATTGGCGGGGGGGGGGTGGGGGGCGATTCATTTATTGAGGCATGAGAAAAGGGATGAGCTGACGAGGTCTCCCAGCTGCGGTGTGCTAGAGCCTGGAGCTTGCTCCTACCAGCAGGAGCCAGTTCTACACATCTCTTCCCAGCCTGGCATTTAGTGACTTCATGTTGGTAGCTTGAAATTGGCTATAGTGGGAGTCTGTGCACCATGAAAGTTGAATACTACAAATCAAGGTTTCCCCTGCCACCTCCTCCTCTACTCCCTAGAGAGCCAGTTGCTAAATGCTTACCAGCACAGAAAGGGCTGCCCGCTTTCTGGCTCGAGGTGGTTTGGTTTCCAACTGGCAGAGGCATGAGTTGCATTCTGCCCTTGCTGAGTTTGAGGTGGCCAGAGACATACACAATCTTAGAATCAGGATTGCTGGGAGAAATATCAATAACCTCAGATATGCAGATGATACCACCCTTGTGGCAGAAGGCAAAGAAGAACTAAAGACCCTCTTGATGAAAGTGAAAGAGGAGAGTCAAAAAGTTGGTTTAAAACTCAACATTCAGAAAACTAAGGTCATGGTATCCAGTCCCATCAGTTCATGACAAATAGATGGAGAATCAATAGAAACAGTGAGAGACTTTATCTTTTTGGGCTCCAAGATCATTGTTGATGGTGACTGCAGCCATGAAATTAAGACACTGCTCCTTGGAAGAAAAGCTATGACCAACCTAGACAGCATATTAAAAAGCAGAGACATTACTTTGCCAACAAAGGTCCATCTAGTCAAAGTTAATGGTTTTACAAGTAGTCATGTGTGGATGTGAGAGTTGAACTATAAAGAAAGCTGAGCACAGAAGAATTGATGCTTTTGAACTGTGGTGTTGGAGAAGATTCTTGAGAGTCCCTTGGACTGCAAGGAGATCCAACCAGTCCATCCTAAAGGAAATCAGTCCTGAATATTCATTGGAAAGACTGATGCTGAAGCTGAAACTCCAATACTTTGGCCACCTGATGCGAAGAACTGACTCATTTGAAAAGACCCTGATGCTGGGAACGACTGAAGGTGGGAGGAGAAGGGGACGACAGAGGATGAGATGGTTGGATGGCATCACCGACTGGATGGACATGAGTTTGAGCAAGCTCCGGGAGTTGGTGATGGACAGGGAGGCCTGGTGCGCTGCAGTCCGTAGGGTCACAGAGTCCGACACGACTGAGCGACTGAACTGAACTGAGAGACACACGCATGAATAAGTCCAGGACAGGGTTGGACTTTCTGACCGAGCACTCAGGATGGGTGGGGCCGGGGGCCAGAGAGATGGCGCTGTGGGAGTCACTGTTTCCGTGAAGGAGCTCACCTGGGAATAGAATGAGGCTCAGGACAGGGCCGCTGAGGACTGTAGGCAGAAAGCCAGCTTCCTCTTGCCTCCCAGAGGCCTCAGTTGTAAAACAGAGCACAGTGTGGAACGGTTTCCAAGTGTGTGCTATTTATTGGAGACCAGAAAAAAAGAGAACTAAAGTAGTTTGTTTGATGACACCTTCCTGCAAATAGTATGTTTAGACGGTGATCTAAGTGGTGAGGAGACACAGACAATTGCAAATCATTGAGACTTTGAGGAGTTCTAAAAGAGCTTTGGGTTGAGAAACATGGATTAGAACCAATGTAAGGGCCAGTTAACAGATCCCTCAGCAGACTGTCAGTGACATGATTAAAATGTGAACACATTTCACGAGAGATGAGCAGAGGGTGAAAGGAGTGGGCTCTGCAGCTTCAATCAAACCTTCCCCTTTCCTGGCTGTACTTCAGCAAAACATCATTTTGCCAAGGAGCCAGAGATGCTGTTGTGTTCCTCCTTGAATGTTTGATTAGCTCACCTCCCCTCCTGGGACCACCGCCTGCGGTGGTCGTAAGTGGCTGGCGAATTGTTTACTTGTGTATCTGTTAGAGGCCTGAGGAGGGAGGGCCCCCACCAGCGGGGGGCTCTGGCTCTCACGCCTGCCAATCACAGCTTTACCTGGAGCGAACAGATGGTCTCTCTGCTTAGACCCATTTCCTCCGCCGTTCCTGGGCCTCCTGCCAGCGTGGGCCCTGCTCGGAAACTAGGTCCTAATCCTCAAAGCTGAATTAGGAACTCCTTAGGACAGACCATCATAGATGAGCGTAGGGATGTGTTCACAACCCCCACCCCTGCCCCCCACTGCCCTACCCTGAGCGCAGGCAGCCTGCTCTGTTGGGCCCACTTCCAGTCCCTGGCCTCCATCCAGGGTTGGGCAACAGAAGCAGGCCTGAACCAGGGAAGCCAGTGGAGAGGACACGGTGTGTTTTGTTTATTAAAGTTAATTGGTGAATGCAGGCCCAGAGAAGCCTATGATTCATTAGCGTCCTGATTAATATGCAGCTGCTGAGTATTAAGAAAGATGAAATGGAAAGGAATAAAACCCCAAAGGGGAGGTTGGGGAAAATCAAGATGCTCTCTGCAGACATCTGATGCAGGCCTTTGTCCCACCACGAAATTTGAATGAGCCGATTTCAAGTGATTTTTCACCATTTGTGTAGCTGCCACGGAGACGGGTTCCAGCTTCATCCCTTGAGCCTGAGAAAGGAGCGACTTTGAACAGTTAGCAGCTCAAGCAGGTTGTGAGCAATGACACAAAAAAGAAACACCTGGTTCTCTCATTGATTTTAATTTCAGAGCCCTTATACAGTGGGGACAACAAAGCAACTGCGGGTACAAAGTGCCTTACGAGCAAGAATGTTACATCCATCTCAGATGGTAATTCTTTCCTTTAGGTGTTCAGGAAACAGTGGTGATGCCTCTGGAATGAATACAATGCACTCTGCCCAGAGTGCATAGGGCGCCTGGAGGGAATTGAGCATACAAACTGGCAGTGTTGTGATTAGTAAGCGATGGTGAGAGGGGTGCTCTGAATGCTGTATCATGAAGTTGACAGAAAAGAAAAGTCATTTCAGGCAAAGGCTAATGGATTTGGTGAAATTGTGGAAGGTTCCAAATTGCTGGGAGTGGAGGGTGAAAAGAGAAGATGGAGGCCTTTCCACAGCCCTGGAAAGCCTTGTGTGCTGTACTAGGGAATTTACTTGATCCTGCAGCTGGTGTGGGGGGGTGGGGGGTGTCTTGTAGGCTGTGGAGCAGAAGTGGGATTTCTGATTGTGGTTCAAAGGGCCCTAAGGCCCAGGTAGGAACAGTAGGTATGAAATGAAAGGTTTTTGTGACAGGATTCTTTTTAAATTAGTTTATTTTAGGTTGTGTTGGGTCTTTGTTGCTTCACGCAGGCTTTCTCTAGTTGTGGAGAGCAGAGGCTACTCTTCATGTGCTTGGCCTTCTCCTGTGTTGGAGCTTGGGCTTTAGGTGAGCGGATTCAGTAGTTGTGGCCCTTGGGGCTTTGTTGCCCCAGGGCAGGAGGGATCTTTCAGGGATCAAACCCTTGTCCCCTGCATTGGCAGGCAGATTCTTAGGCACTGGAGCACCAGGCTAGTCTGATATTGTGATGGGATTTGTTTCTGTTGGGTTTTTTTTTTTTTTAATTTTTTCATTTTTAAGAAATTTTATGTATTTATTTATGGCTGCACTGGGTCTTCGGTGCTTCATGCAGGCTTTCTCTAGTTGCAGTGAGCAAGGGCTACTGTTGGTGTGGAGCTGTGGCTTCTCTTGTTGTGAATCACAGGCTCTAGGGTATGTGGGCTTCAGTAGTCGAGGCGCAGGAGCTTAGTTGCCCCCCCGGCATGTGAGATCTTCCAGAACCAGGGGTCGAGTTCATGTCCCCTGCATTGGCAGATTCTTAACCATCTGACCACCAGAGAAGTCTGATTTTGTGAGGGGATTTGGAAGGACAGAGAGAAGCCAGGCTCCAGGGTGGCTGCCAAGTTTCTGGCTTGGGTACCAGGTGACTTTTGGTGTTCTTCAATGACAGGAGGAGGGTGGACAACTTTGAGTTGGTGTGCAAATTTAGAGAAGTTTGAAATGCCTCTGGAACAGCCAAGTGGAGAGGGCCTAGGGGTAGTCAGGTACCTTACTGGGAGCTCAGAGGAGAGGCGTGGGTTGGGGGTAAGTTTGGGAAACATGGGAGCGTGGATGGTAATGAAAGCCCTTCCTAATCACTCATTCATTTATTCGATGCACTATTACTGTTCTTCCCATGAGAGGCAGGTCAAGAGGACAGCACAACCTTTTTTTACAGGAATGCCCAGGGAGCCTTTAGTTGGTCTTTGTTTTCTATCAATAAGGTTTTGCTATAAAATATCTGCCTTGATCAGAGGCACACCTTCTCGGGTGTGCCTGAACACAGAGCATCTGTGACAGATGCTCTGAACACAAGCGTCTGGCTCTGCAGGCAGATGAACTTGCATGCGCTGTGTAATGCCAGAACAGGGAGGACTAGATCAGTGTCCTTCATTCACTCGTTTGTTAACAGTGGAGGACTCAAAATGTGCTGGATCCTGGGAATGCAGAGATAAATGGGGAGATAAGAGCGGCATCAGAGATAAGCGCACAGTGGTAGAGATAGGCACAGGGTCACAGGCGGCGCTTCAAAAGAGGCATCAGGGGCTTCCCTGGTACCTCAGTGGTTAAGAATCTGCCTGCCAGTGCAGGGGACACGGGTTCAATCCCTGGTCCAGGAAGATCCCACATGTCAGGGAACAACTCAGCCCATGTGCCACAACTACTGAGCCCACATACCGCAAGTGTTGAAGCCCGAGCGCCTAGAGCTTGGGTTCTGCAATAAGAGAAGCCACCACAATGGGAAACCCACACACCACAACTAGAGAGTAGCCCCTGCTCATTGCAACTAGAGAAAGTACGTGCAGCAGCAAAGAGCACAGTCAAAAATAAAAAAATTTTAAAAACAAACGAGGTAGTAGCCTAGGCTAGGTCTCACTGTCAGAGAGCAAGTGCAAAGGCCCAAGGACAAAAAGCCCATCTGGTAAGGAGAACATGAGACTCCAGGACACAGCCAGGGGACACAGTCTCAGGCCTGAGGACTTCTGTGTCAGTGAGAGCCTGGCCACCCTGGCTGTCATGCACTCAAGTTTCCCTGTGGTTGTATCCTGAGCCAGAAGAAAGAGCTCAAGCAGTTGGAGAAAAGCCAAGAAAAATATTTGTGTGGAGGAAGCATCCAAAAATGACGATGTGTTTTTCTCAGTAGCTGTGCCTGGCTTGCAGTCATGGCTTTATGGTTGTGTGTGAACTGGTGTGTGGAAGAGCTGCTGTGTTGGCACCTCCGAGCCTCAGCCATTCAGAGCTGGAAGCACCTCAGGGTGAGGAGGAAGACGAGAACTTCGGAGGAAATGGCCCAGGCTGGGGGTCAGGCCAGCTGGGTGCCACACCCAGCTCTGCACAGATTAGGGATCCTGAGAAAGTGACACAGTCGTGCTGAGCCTGTGTCCTCAGCTATGAGGTAAAGACAATGGGGACAGACCCCAGAGTGTGGTTGTGAAGGTGCAGCAAGATGAAGCGGGTACCTTAGCATGGTGCAGGGCAGATAAAACAAAAAAAATAGCCACACACACAAAAAAATCATCTTATCTTAAACCCTTTATCTTTCTTTAAAAAAAAGATTTATTTATTTTTTGGCCGTGGTGGGTCTTCATTGCTGCATGAAGGCTTTCTCTAGTTGCAGTGAGTAGGGGCTACTCTCTAGTTGTGGTGTGTGGGTTTCCCATTGCAGTGGCTTCTTTTGTAGCAGAGCACCGGCTCTAGGGTGCACGGGCCTCCATAGTTGCAGCTCTTGGACTCTAGAGCACAGGCTCAATAGTTGTGGCCCTCAGGCTTAGTTGTTTGACAACATATGTAATCAAACTGGTGTTCCCCAGCATTGCCAAACTGATTCTTAATTACTGGGCCACCAGGGAAGCCCTTTAAACATTTTATCTTAATTTAAAACACCAATGGATCTGTTGATCAGATCACAACTTTTTTTTTTTTGCATAAACCTCATTCATATGCATTACCCACAATTTCCACTTTTGTGTTTTTATTTCTTTTACCGTCTTTTCTTTTAACTGTGCCAGGTCTTAGTTGTGGCTCTCAGGATCTTTCGTTGCAGCATGTGGGATCTATCAATAGTTCCCTGACCAGGTATCAAACCCAGCAATGCGCATTGGGAGCACCGAGTCTTAAACACTGGGCCACCAGGAAAGTCCCCCACTTTTGTTTTTCTAAAGCAGAGCAAAAACTTACAGGCCTTGACAAAGCGGTCTGTATGCAAAATACTTCTAAATTTTTCTGCTCTTGGCCCTGATACATCATTGTTTGCCCACACTTGATTTAATAGTTGTATTTTATCAGGTTCACCTTTGTTCATTCTATTTAGCTTTTTTTCACCATTTCACTAACTATGCATTTAGTCGAATTGCATAATATTAGTCACATGTACAGTACTAGTACTACTTCCTAAGCGGCACTAGTGGTGAAGAACCCGCCTGCCAATGCAAGAGACATAGAGACATGAGTTGGATCCCTGGGTCAGGGAGATCCTCTAGAGGAGGGCATGGCAACCCACCCCAGTATTCTTGCCTGGAGAATCCCATTGACAGAGGAGCCTGGCAGGCTACAGTCCATGGGTCGCAAAGAGTCAGACATGACTGAAGTGACTTAGCACACACAGTGTGGAACAAACTCTTCTGGGGGTATTTTTTTTTTAATGTTTTTATTAAATTATTTTTGGCTACACTGGGTCTTGGTTGCTGTGCACAGGCTTTCTCTAATTGTGGAGAGGGAGGGCTACTTTCTAGCTGTGGTTCAAGGACTTCTTATCATGGTAGCTTCTCCTGTTGCAGAGCTCAGGCTCTAGTGTGTGTGGGCTTCAGTCATCGTGTGCATGAGCTCTAGAGCCCAGGCTCAGTAGTTGTGGTGCACAGACTTAGTTGCTCCACAGAACGTGGAATCCTCTCAGAGCAGGGATTGAACCCGTGTCCCCCCTGCATTGGCAGGCTGACTCTTAAGCTGTCCCTTCCCCTCAGGGGCAGGGTGGGGGAGGGGTGTGAATGAAATAAACAAGTGTCAACAACAGAAAACACCAGGCACAGGTTCTCCTCCCACCACAGAGCTAATTCAGATCAGCCACTCTCAGGAAAGTTTGGTGCTGATCTCAAGTTTCCTATACTTTCAGAAGTCAGGTTTCTAGCCCCTCTGTCGCCACCTCCAGTGCCAACCGCCAGCTGATGATGCTGGAAGGAAAGTCAGGACCCTACTTTTCCTCTCTGGACTCGAGCATCGACATGCTGAAGAAGAGGGCCCAGGAGCTGATCGAAAACATCAACGAGAGCAGACAGAAGGACCATGCCCTCATGACCAACTTCAGAGACAGCCTCAAGATCAAGGTGACTGATTCCCCCCACATACTGCAGAAGCCCAGGGAAAGGGAGGAGGTGTTCCTTATGTGAAACATAAAGGGGGAGGCAATGAACTGCTGTTACGTTCCCCACATGTTCTAGACAGTCTGCGTATGGCACCTGATTTCACCCTTAGAGCAATCCTGCAGAGAAGAGCTTGGACCATACTGCAGACGGGCAAAGTAAGGTTTGGAAATGATTTGCCTGAGTGAGAGAGCCAGGATGAGAAGCCAAGATACACCTGTATCACAGACTAGCCCCTTACCTTCATGCTGGGCTAATGGCTGTGGCAGGAGGGGACTGAGGCATAACCTGAGTTATCACACCCACTTGTCCTCCCAAAGTCACATGATTTGGGAAAGTGAAAGTCCCTGAACATGCCTGGGGCTTATGTCTAACAAAACCTAATATTATGTTCAGGTCTGTTATTAATAGTTGTCCCCGATGCTTCTTCAGAATGTGTCCTATAAGTCAGACAACTTGTGAATTCCACACATCATCTCTCAATGACAGGCTGACTTCCTCCCTCAGCCGCATTCCTACCTACCTGGTACATAGCAAATTTAGAGAAAAATATAACATAGCAGAAAAAAAAAGATAAAAATATTCAGATGATACCATAACCCAGAGGCCACTTTGTTGCATGTTTTCCTCTAGTCTCTGTTCTAGATACTTTCCTCCTAACCTGACTGAGCTTATATACATAATTTTGCACCTTTATTTTTAAAAAGAAAAATGATCTGGGATAAGGTTACACTAATACATATATATAAGTAATATATAATTATATATTACATAATTATATATGTATAATGTAATATAACTATATAATTATATATAAATTATATAATTATATAGTTATAATCACAAATATATAATTATAGATTACATAATTATATATGTAATATATAATAATATAATACATATATGTAAAGTCACATTCTTCTACTTTGTTTGACCTAAACTTTTACTGTCTCTTGAATCATGTTTTTAATCACTCTTTGAAGATGCATCAAGTTGAAATTATTTCTCATAAAAAAGGGAAAAATTTAACATAGGCCTTTTCACTGCCAGTCACCAGAGTTGTTTTTACCACTTTTATAAGATAAACTGCAGAAATCTTAAAGAGCCAGTCAGAAAAAATGTCTCTTGACGCCTCTTGTTTGATTTTCTAAGAGCACCTCTTATTCCTTCAAAGGTTTCAGACCTGACAGAGAAGCTCGAGGAGAGGATGTATCAGATTTATAATCACCACAACAAGATCATCCAGGAAAAGCTCCAAGAGTTCACCCAAAAGATGGCAAAGATCAGTCACCTGGAAACAGAGCTCAAACAAGTATGCCACACCGTGGAGACTGTGTACAAAGACCTTTGTGTCCAGCCTGAGGTATGAGAGTTGTAGGGGCTAAGATGAAAGTAAATGTCAGCAGGGACTTCCCCTGGCTGTCCAATGGTTAAGACTCCATGATCCCAATGCAGGGGGCACGGGTTCAGTCCCTGGTGGGGGAACTAAGATCCCACATGCCATGAGGTATGACCAGAAAAAAAAAATTTTTTTTTTAAAGTAAATATCAACAGAGAGCGAGGATTTTAGCATCACCAGGCTCTAAACCCCACAGGAGCCACTGTCTGCAAAGGCCCCGGTGCTCTGGCCACCCTACGCATGGCCCCATGCACCTGTATGTGGTGTGTCCGAACTAAGAAGCCGGACTGTTATTTCCTACACTGTGTGTCCGCTCTGTGGTGGGTGACAAAAAGGACAAAGTCCCCTTTGCCCTCAGCCCCGAGGCCTGGCAGTGCCCACCTGGGTTTATTTATTACAGCCAAGCCCAAGACTCCAACATGGCTCAGATCACTTCTGGGCTGGGGAAATCCCTGCTGGGTCCCAGCGTGCTTCACAGCCCTTTCACGTGTTCCTTTTTCCTGTTACTGGTTACCAGAAAATGTGATCCAACACGGTGGGGTCAGACATGCACACTCTTTTATTATTCTCTCTCTTTACCCCTCATTGTGCTCCAGCGTCCAGCATAAGGCACTTGCCCCCAGATGGGAGGGTCAGAGGGTGCAGAGTGAATGTTGCCGTGTGGATGGAGCAGTTCACTTAGACACTGGTGGGTCTCACAAGTTGCTTCCATGTCACTCTCCTCCCCACTCCCTGCTCCCCTGTCGAGGAGCCTCTGTTCCAAGGCAGGTAGAGTCCATGCCTGTTCACGGTCAAAACTGGATTGAGACACTCAGTACAGAAAGTCCCATCTTCTCTTTAAGGAACACATTTGAATGACTTCAAAAGGGAAATTTTGATATTTAAAAATCAGTGTCTCTCACTTCCCACCAGAAGAACTGGCTCCATCTGCCACCTCTCCAACTAAGCTCCAAGCCCTGTGTCTCCCTGGAGAGGGGTTTGGTGCCATCTGGGCTCCCAGGTGAAGTGGGTTCACTTGCCGGCCACGAACGCCTGGATCCCTGTGATAGCCCTTCCAAGGATCAGAGCATGGATGTCATGAGTACCTGGACAAATAAATGCAGAGTCAGTTTGCAGTCTTAACAGCTCGCGATTTCCCTTTATTTTTCTTTAAATTTTGCTTATTTATTTTGGATGTGCCACATGGCATGTGGGATCTTAGTTCCCCAACCAGGGATCTTAATTCCCTGACTGTGTCCCTTGCAGTGGAAGTGCAGAGTCCTAACCACTGGCCCACCAGGGAAATCCCCCACAAATTGCTTTTAAAGTCAATCTTCATGTCCCCCCACAGGCTACTACTCTGGAAGAAGAACAGATTCACAAAGATGGCGAATGCTGACAGCTACCAGGAGAGTCACTCTTAGTGACAGCCACCAAGGAAGGCCACCGTTTGGGCCATGCTGAGAAAATTGTTTTTCAGAGTTCTGCAATGCTTCTTTGGCAAAAACAAGCAAACAAAACCCAACCGATGCTCTTTGTGCCAGGCCTCAAAGCACAGCAAGTCCAGCCCCCACCATGGGCCCAGCTTTGGTACTCTCCCAGATTCACCCCACCCCAACCCCACAGTTGATTAAATGTTTGATTTTCAACCCAGCCATGCTTTCTTCCCGCAGAGGTGGAAAGAGCTAATGAGCTCTGCGGGAAATGGATCAGGCCCTTTCTTACCCGCAGGAGGGACAGGAAAGCAAACATCAGACAATTAATTGCCTGTCCCAGCTGATCCCTGCCCCCCTCATCCTGGAGCCACTGCCCCAAGCCACACATCCCACATCCCACCCCACATCCACAAAGGGAACACTCTACAGCCCTCCTGTTCTCATCTGTTCTTCCTTAGCTTCCCAAGGCAGAAACCAGAGATTATGCCCTCCCTTTTACGGAGCAAAATAATTCTCTTTTCTTCCTAAAGTGCAAATCTGATCCCGCCCCTCCCCTGCATAAAACCACCTGGAGGTCCCCTCAGCTTGTCCTCAGGGTCCCTGTCATGCCTGCAGAATCCCCGCCCCCTTCCCTTTGCCGTCTGGAATGCCCCACCCAGACAGCACTGGACGCTACTTCCATCTCTGCCCAGGGAACTACACCTCCCTCAAGGCTTCTTATGGTTCCACTTTCTCCCTCAGAGACTGAGTCCTGTTAAAGCTCCCTCTAGTCTGCATGGCTCACACTAGAATTACATATCTCTCTTCTTTTTTTCATCCACACCTTGGCTTGTGGGATCTTTGTTCCCCAGCCAAGGACTAAATTCAGGCCACTGCAGTGGACGCGCCAAGTCCTAACCACGGGGCCATCAGGGAAGTCCCCGCACCTTTTTTCTTTTTAATTATCTTTTTCTATGTCTGTCTTCCTACGAGGCAAGGGGTTCTGGGCCCACGGGAGTCATAACCAGTTACCAGGTGCAGACACCACAGCCTGCCAGTGATTTACCGTTTTTCTTTTTCTCACGTAAAATGGAGTGCTGATTCCTGTGTGTAGCTGCACACTCACCTCCTTGAATTCGCCAGCCCACTGGGTGTTGTGCCCCCATCTGGGGATGCCCGAGGAAGCCGTAAGAGGGCTTGGGAACATCCCTCCTTGAGCATGACGGGGGAAAGGACTGGGAGTGTGGACTTCCATGGTCCCCCTGTGGGCCACTCCAGATGCAGGACCGAGGGGGGGACTTGCCCACATCATGCTGCCAACTGGTGCCAGACAGCTGACAGCAGGAGCTGAGCCTGCTGCCCCTGCCCCTCCTTGCTGTCCCCTTCCCCAGATGTGAGGCCACTGTGAACCCCCCCACACACCCCAGGAGTCCAGCCCCCACCTTCATAGGTGTTCACAGACTCCAGGTTCATGACATGCCGGATCACGTGATACTCATCAGAAATCCCATTCCCCCCAAGCATGTCTCGGGCCTGGCGAGCAATGTCCAGGGCCTTCCCACAGTTATTCCTCTTCAGCAAAGAGACCATTTCCGGGGCGGCCCTGGAAACAGCACAGACGTCACAAACACTGGGTTACAAAGAGCTGACCCTGCTCTGGGCACCCAGGCATCCCTACCCCCAGGCAAAGCCAGCCGGGAGGAGGGTTACATCACAGCAGCGGACGTGGCTCCCGGTGAGAGAGAGGTAGGCAGGGCGGGGTCCCCAGGGGCCACCAGGCAGGAAGGTCCTCTCCCCAAGGCCCAACCACCACCATGCCTGGAAGGGGCACCAGGTCCTCCTGCCATAGCTGCCTGCCCCTTCCCACACACAGAGCCCCTACTTGTCTTGATCCTTCAAGCGGCCGAGCTGCAGGCAGGCATGGAGGCCCAACGTGATCTCGGTGAGCATGTCCGCCAGCTTTTTCTGAATCAGTTGGTTCTTGGCCAGTGGGACACCAAACTGGATCCTATGCAGGCAAGGTCAAGGCAAATCTTACAGAGGAGGGCACCCCCAAGACCTATCCCAGGGCCTTTCCAGGCTGCCCCAGAGTGAGCTGTGTCCCCACTCAGCTCACTCTGGCCCTGCTGCTGACTGAGCCCCTCACTGCTCAGAAGGACTTCCTCAGCCAATTCACAGAGCAGGGAACTTAGGTCTGGTGGCTGGGTGCCAAGGGTGGAGGGGTAAGTGATGGAGACCAAGCCTCCCGCCCCATACCCCTGGGAGTTGGCATGTAGCCCCCACACACCTGTCCAGAGTGTACTGCCGGGCCGTGTGCAAACAGAACTCAGCAGCTCCAAGCACACCCCATGTGATGCCATAGCGGGCATTGTTTAGGCAGCCGAAGGGACCCTGTAGGGTTGAGACAGGGCCTCAGCCCCACCAAGAGATGAGAGAACCTGTAGAGAACTATTAAGTGCCCCCTCCCCAGACACCCCTGATATGCAGTCAGTGTAAACCAGGGAGACTCAGGACAACTGTTGAAGTCACACATGGCTTTGGCATCAGAGCCAACAATGCACATAGGGTTTTGCTTCTTGCCTACTCACTCTTGGTTTTCATAGAGTTCTCCCCAGTCCAAGATCTGGACGGGACGCTCAGATCTCGGGTCTGAGGTAAGGAGACAGGAAGATGCACATGCAAGCAGAATTAAGTTGGTTCAGGCCTCTATGTGTCCCAGGCCAAGCCAGCTTGAGTGAGATGGTCACCAAAATGGGGCGGTTTTGGGTTTCCCTTGTGGCTCAGTGGTAAAGAATCCACCTGCCAATGCAGGAGATACAGGTTTGCTCTCTGGTCCAGGAAGATCCCACATGCCACAGAGCAACAAGCCAGTGCGCAACTATTGAACCTGTGCTCTAGAACCTGGGCACCTCAACTACAGAAGCCTACACACCACAACTAGAGAGTAGCCCCTGCTCACTGCAATTAGACAAAAGTCCATGCAGCAAGGAACATCCAGCACAGCTAAAAATTAAAAAGGAGAGGGGAGCAGTTTCAGCACACATCAGTGAGCCAGGCAGAGCCTCTCCAAGTCACTACTGTTTGGCTCCATGGGTATCTCTTCCCCAGCTGGGTCCCTAGCAAGGGGCCTGCCCAAGAAAAGAGAAGCAGCAGGTGACTTGCTATCAGTTCCCAAGGTGGCTGCTGCTTACCGCCAGACCAGACACCCCGGGCAGCACATTCTCCTCTGGCACCTCCACATCATCCATAATAATCATCCCTGTGGATGATGCCCGCAGAGAGAACTTGCCCTCAATCCTGGGGGTTGAGAGGCCCCGCATCCCCTTCTCCAGCAGGAAGCCCCGAATGCAGCTATCCTCACACCGAGCCCATACTATCAGCAAGTCGGCCACAGGCGAGTTGGTGATCCTGGAGGCGGGACAGGCAGTGAGGGCTCTGGCCATCACCCACTGCCCCTGCCCACCTGCCTGAAGACCCCAGGCTCCCGCCTCACCAGGTCTTGGACCCATTGAGGATGTAGCTCCTGCTGGATGGGTTGTGGCGGGCTCTGGTCTCCATGCCACTAGGGTCACTCCCGTGGTTGGGCTCCGTGAGCCCAAAGCAGCCCAGCAGCTCCCCCTTGGCTGCAGACATGAGATGAGATCATGAGGCTGCCGGTCACCCATCCAATCCCTCTACTGAAAACTGCGGGCCTTTCCACTGAGCCAGGCCAAGACAGACCTGGCCCTGCCCTCACGGCACTCCCAGGTGGTGGGGGGAACAGATATTTCACCCAGGTCATAGTCACAATGCCATAATGGGGGGAGGTCCAAACAGGAGTCGGGAAGGGGTTGGCTAAACTGTCTTGAAGGGCACTGAAAAGGAGTTAAGCAGGAAGAGGTATGCAGAAGAGCAGTCCTGGCAGTGAGACCAGGATGTGCAAAAGTCCAGGGGCACAACTGAGAATTCCAAGCTGCTGAGTCCAACTGCAAAGGAGCAGTCAAGCGAGTAGTCAGAGACGAGCTGGAAAGGTCAGCAGAGGTCTGCCCACATGGGGTCTTGTGGGTCCCGTTGGGAAGTTAAGACTTTAAACTTTGGGCTGCAATGGGGAGCAGAGAAAAGCAAATCACAGGGGATATAATGGTGGTGAGAAAGGGGCAGAGTCAAGAGAGACCTAGGAGAATCAGATGTGGGGTGGGGTCCACGGTCTGGCAGGGGGCCTGAGGGGCCATTGGCAATACCCTTAGAGGTGAGAACACAAGGCAGGCCTGAGGGACAGCCCTGGTCCTGAGTTTCAGATCACTGGGACTATCTTCTGTCCACCAGGCTCCCCAGGCGGCTACTCACCCAGCCGGGGCAGGTACTTCTGCTTCTGCTCCTCGCTGCCATACGCATAGATAGGGTACATGACAAGGGAAGACTGGACACTCATTGCTGACCTGTAGCCGCTGTCCACTCGCTCCAGCTCTCGGGCTAGGAGCCCGTAGGCCACCGATGAGACTCCAGCACAACTATACCCTGGGGTGGGGGGGGGGCGTGGAATGGGCCAGGGTTGGGTGGGGAGGGGAGAGAAATAGAACAATGTGGAACAAAGCCCTGCCCACTTGAGACCAGTGATTCCTGTTGCCCAAGAGACAGAGCCCCATAGGAGCACCCAAGGAGAGGGCACCAAGCTGGCTCTAGCTTGAGGGTTTATTAATTTCATCCCCACAGCCGCTTCAGAGACATAACAGCCTCTCTTTGCAGACTGGGAAACTAGGCTCAGGGAAAGAAAGGGGCTTTTCAAAACACAGTGGAGGGCTGCAGAGTATGGAGAGAAATGTGTCCTTACCTTGGATGGTGGGGCCCAGCATACCGAGCTCCCCCATCTCTGAGATGATCTCCCGGTGAAAAACTGCAAAGGGATAGATGCCCCAACTTCAGGCCCAGCCTTGGCCCTCTGGAGCACTAGCCCAGAGCCAGAGGTGCTCTAAAGCCCAGCCAGAGCAGGCAGAGCTGGTGTGCATGATGGAGGGTGCAGGTTCAGGTGGCAGTGGGAGCTCCAGAGTGCCCAACCGCCTGCCTGAGCACCTTCGTTGCGATTGGCCAGCAGGATGCGGGGCATGAGGCGCTCCTGGCAGTAGGTGCGGAAGGTGTCCCTGATGAGGATCTCATCTGCTGTCAGCTGCTCCTCCAGCAACAGTGGGTCCCTCCAGTCAAACTCAGGCCGCGAAGCTGGGCGGGGTTGGAGGAAGTGGGACTCTACTCAGCCCTGTCCACCCGACCACCACGCCCTCCTCTCCCCCAGAATCCTCAGCCCCACCCCTCAACCCTCAACTAATGTCGGCTGCAGACAGGACTGGCAAAGTGGTCTTTCTGGGGAAACTCACTGCCTCAGCGCCTCTGGCCCTGGCCACGGCCCTGCCTCCCCGCCTGGGCAGACCCCGGATTCTGGGACAGAACCCATCGGGGACAGACAGACAGTTGGACGAGGGGACTGTTGGATGAGGGGCGCAGACGCACGGCGCAACCAGGGGTCCTTACGCTTGGCCGATCGACTCTGGGTCTTCTCGCCTTTCTCTGCAAACATAGGACGGGAAAAATTACCCCGAAAAAGCTCCCGAGCCTCAAGTTTCTCCCTCCCCATTCCATCCCAGGTCCAGCACTGACCGGTCTGCGCTGTCGCCGAGCTCCATGAACGAAAGACTCGTAGGCCGGGTCCGCGGTTCAGTAGCTGCGCGTAGACGCCTCTCAGGGCCATGTGGGCAGCGAGCGGGCAAACAGAACAATTACAGCCGACCTGGAGAATTGGAGGCGTCTGAGCAGAGCGGCTCCCACCAAGTGCCCTGGCCCTTTGCACCCTTCGCCCCTCTCGCGAATCCTCACCTGGAGCCTCCGGGTTCACTGCACAGGCCACAGCGCCATAGAACGAGACTTTTGACCTCCGGTGGGGATGGGCGGGGCAGAGGCTAAATGGGGCTTGTCATTGGTTCGTCCTAGGACCCTGCTCTTTCACGGCTCTGCCTTTTAAAGGGGCTACGGCAGCCTTGCAGGTGGAAGCGGCGCGCCTAGCGGAGATACCTTAACCCCCTTTAAGGAGCGGAAGCACCGGTAAGGGGGGTGGGGGCTGAAGGCCAGCCGGTCAATCCGATTGGCCCGCTGTATTTCTGCTCTGATTGGCCCTATGAGGGGCTCGGCCCGCTCTTGGTTGGTCAGTTGTAGGGGGCGAGTGCAGAGAGATTCTGGAGTTAAAACAGGCAGCTGAGGCTCGAGAAAATGAGTACTAGAAATCACGAGCCCAGATCTCGAGGTCTCCTTTAATGGGGTTCTGTGAGAGGAGGTGGGCTCAGGTGGAAGATCTCAGCCCAAATTGTCTGCCAGTTTGTCCCAGGAAGCTTGCTAACCAAGTTACTGTATGTGCGTGCGTGCTAAGTCGCTTCAGTTGTATCCGACTCTATAAGACCCTATGGACTGTAGCCCGCCAGGCTTCTTTGTCCATGGGGATTCTCCAGGCAAGAATATTGGATTGGGTTGCTATGCCCTCCTCCAGGGAATCTTCTCAACCCAGGGATCGAATCCGCGTCTCTTTGACTCCTGCATTGGCAGCTTGGTTCTTTACCACTAGCGCCACCTGGGAAGCCCTACTATATGGGATTTCCTATGCTTTGTGATTCTGTGTGGTTGACTGAGCCCTGACTATGTATCTGTATGTGAGTGGAGCTGACTGTTTCTGTGACATTGTGGGGCTGTTGACTATGGGCAGTTGTGTGTCTAACTGTCTGTGACTGTTTCTGTGTGGCTGAATGTCTTTGTGGTTTCTTGTCTAATTGTAAGCTTGTGTAATAGTATTCTGTGTAATCACGTGTCTGTGTGGTACTATGTGCATGACTGTTCTGATGGCTTTCTTCGTAAATGTGGCTGTTATCTTCGTGAGAATGTGACTAGCTATTTGTGTGTGTGCATGTGGGATTGTCTATATGTATATATGTCGGTGTGACTTTGTCTATGTGTTGTGTGTGCTTGTGAGCGTGAGTATCTGCCTGAGTGAGTGGCTATGCTTACCGAGATCACTTTTATGAGCATACATGTGGTGTGCTTTTGCATCTGGATGCATCATGCTTGACCATCTCTGACTGAAAGCCACTCACCTACTATGACCTGTCCATTTTCCAGCTGTGGAAAGTGAGGTCGGGAAAGCAGAATGGTCTTGCTTAAGATAAAAATAGCCCAAGTGCAGGGGCTTCCTTGATGGCTTACTGGTAAAGAGTCCACCTGCCAATGCAGGAGACACAGGTTCCATCTCTGGTCCAGGAAGACCCCACATGGCGCAGAGCAACTAGGCCCCACACGCTCCGCAACTATTGAGCTTGTGCTCTAGAGTCCAGGGAACCACAACCACCAAGCACGTACGCTGCAACTGCTGAAGCCAGCACACTCTAGAACCCGCCACGGTGAGAAGCCTACCCACCACAACAAAGAAGAGCCCCACTCGCCGCAACTGGAGAAAAGCCCACACGGCAATGAAAACCCAGCACAGCCAAAATTAAATACATAAAACCATATTTTTCTTTTATCTTTTAATTTTCAAAGTAGCAGTGACGAGAAAGGCAGAGGGGGATAGAGAGGAGAAGGAAGAGCCCAGTTGTGTCTGACTCTTTGTGATCCCTATGGACGGTAGCCCACCAGGCTCCTCTGTCCATGGAATTTTCCAGGCAAGAATACTGGAGTGGGTTGCTATTTCCTATTCCATAAAATTATATTTTAAAAAAATGGACCAGGTGCAGAATAAGGACCAGGCCCGGGATCCGGTCTTCCTGCTTCCCAGGACAGGCCCTTCCCTGCCCACCCAGGAACACCCC
>NW_011494937.1:2305613-2307720 GCF_000754665.1 Bison bison bison
AACACCCCTTCCCACATGTCTGTGTGTAGAATGCTGTGTCTCACACATTTTCTCTGACTCTGATGGGAGTAACTGAGACTGTGTCTGAATCTGATCACTAGCCTGTATATCCCCAAGGGGCTTGGGTGTATCTGGGCCCTTCTGGCCTCTAATATCCATGATTTGAACCCTCCTCCCCACTCAGAGAAAATCACCACCCTGAAATGTCTGGGATTCTGCATAATTCTTATTCTTTTGGACACCCCCCCCTCCACCTGGAGCCAGTGGCCTCCCTCCTTTTATCCTGCCCTTTCACCAATGCTCCCCGCCCTGGAGTCATTGTGAGCACAGGAATTCTCTGACGCACAGAGGAGGTAGAGGGTGATGACAGCATGCACAGTAGGAAGCCCAAATGTACACTTAGGCCTTGTCACCCTGGGAAGTCTGTCAACTGTACTGGCCACATGCTCCCAGAGGCCTGGCCTCCCAGCCAGACACCCCCCAACTCCCACCCTGGACCCTCAGCCTTTTGCCCCACCTTCCAGAGCCAAACATGCCTGTTAGTGCCTTATCCTAAATCAAGGAGATGTCTCCTCAAGAGAGATTGCTCTCCTCTCCAGGAAACTGCTCCAGGAAACCACTCTAATTTCAACCATTTTGTTTGAATAAAATGAAATTCACATAACATAAAATGAATTTTTTTTTTTTTTGCACCTGTGCCACATAGCTTGCAGAATCTTTGTTCCCTGACCAGGAATTGAACCTGGGCCACAGCAGTGAAAGTGCCAAGTCCTAACCACTGGAGCCAGGGAGTTTCTCTAAAATGAACCATTTAAAGTATACGATTCAGACTTCCCTGGTGGTCCAGTGGTTAAGAAGCCACCTGTCAATGTAGGGGACAAGGGTTCAATTCCTGGTCTGGGAAGATCCTACATGCCATAGAGCAATTAAGCCCATGTACCGCAAATACTGAGCCTGCATGCTTTACAGCCTGTGCTCTGCAACAAGAGAAGCCACTGCGATGAGAAACCCACACACCAAAAGTAGAGAGTAGCCCCCACTTGCTGAAACTAGCAAAAGCCTGAGTGCAGCAAGGAAGACCCAGAGCAATCAAAATAAAGTGCACAATTCAGTGGCTTTTAGTGTGTTCATTGTGTTGTGCAACCACCACCTTTATATAGTTCCAGGTCCCTTCCATCACCCCAAAAAGGAGACCTTGTACCCATTAACCAGTCACTCCCCACTTCCTCCTCCCCGCAGCCCTTGGCAACCAATAATCTGTCTCTATGGATATGCTTTCTCTGGATATTTCATATAAGTGGAATCATATAATGTGACTTCTCTTAACTGGCTTATTTAACATAGCATGATTTTGAGGATTATCCATCTTGTAACATGTATTAGCTCTTTATTACTTTTCTGGCTGAATAATATTCCATCGCACAGATGGGCCACTTTCTGTTTATCCATCTACTCATTAATGGACATTTGGGTTGTTTCCACCTTTTGGTGGTTGTAACTAATGCTACTGTGAACACTACTTTACAATTATTTGTTCATGCGTGGGATGTTGCTTCAGTCGTGTCTGACTCTGTGTGACCCTGAGAACTATAACCTGCAAGGCGTCTCTGTCCATGGGGTTCTCCAGAATACTGGAATGGGTTGCCATGGAGTCCTCCAGGGGGTCTTCCCAACTCAGGGATCGAACCTACATCTCTTATGTCTCCTATATTGGCAGGTGAGTTCTTATCCACTAGCACCACGTGGGAAGCCCACTTTTTTCAGTTCAATTCAGTTCAGTCACTCAGTCGTGTCCGACTCTGCGACCCCATGAATCGCAGCACGCCAGGCCTCCCTGTCCATCACCAACTCCTGGAGTTCACTCAAACTCATGTCCATCCAGTGGGTGATGCCATCCAGCCATCTCATCCTCTGTCGTCCCCTTCTCCTCCTGCCCCCAATCCCTCCCAGCATCAGGGTCTTTTCCAATGAGTCAGCTCTTCACATGAGGTGGCCAAAGTATTGGAGTTTCAGCTTCAGCATCAATCCTTCCAATGAACACCCAGGACTGATTTCCTTTAGGATGGACTGGTTGGATCTCCTTGCAGTCCAAGAGACTCTCAAGAGT
>NW_011494937.1:2307853-2312144 GCF_000754665.1 Bison bison bison
ATCTAGGTTGGTCATAACTTTCCTTCCAAGGAGTAAGCGTCTTTTAATTTCATGGCTGCAATCACCATCTGCAGAGATTTTGGAGCCCCAAAAAATAAAGTTTGACACTGTTTCCACAGTTTCCCCATCTATTTGCTATGAAGTGATGGGACCGGATGCCATGATCTTAGTTTTTTGAATGTTGAGCTTTAAGCCAACTTTTTCACTCTCCTCTTTCACTTTCATCAAGAGGCTTTTTAGTTCCTCTTCACTTTCTGCCATAAGGGTGGTGTTATCTGCATATCTGAGGTTATTGATATTTCTGCCGACAATCTTGATTCCAGCTTGTGCTTCTTCCAGTCCAGCATTTCTCATGATGTACTCTGCATATAAGTTAAATAAGCAGGGTGACAATATACTTGTTTCAGTACCTGTTCTCATTTTTTTTTTTCTGTTCTCAATTTTTTTAGGTGTATACCTTGGAGTTAAATTTCTGCCTCATATGGTAACTCTCCTGGAGGAGGGCATGGCAACCCACTGAAGTATTCTTGCCTGGAGAATCCCACAAACAGAGGAGCCTGGTGCGCTGCAATGCACTGCGGTCTCACAGAGTCAGACACGACTGAGTGACTCAGCAGCAGCAGCATGGTAACATGTTGAACTTTTTCAAGACTCATAAAACTGTTTTCTACAGTAGCTGCATCATTTTGCATTTCCGCCAGCAGTATACAATGGTTCCAGTTTTCCTGCATCCCCACCAATACTTATTTTTCCTTTTTAAAAAATAGCCATAGGGACTTCCCTACTGCTCCTGTGACTAAGACTCTGCACTCCCAAGGCAGAGGGCTGGAGTTGGATATCTGGTCGGGGAACTAGATCCCACATGCCATAACTAAAGATCCCGCATGCCGCAGCTGAAGACCTGGTGTAGCCAAATAAATAAATAAATACAAATAAATATTAAATAGCCATCCTAGTGGGTTTGCCCAGCTCTTACATTATTTTTATGTCTGCCCACCACTCTTGGGATTTTAAAATCTTTTTATTTATTTATTTGGCTGGTTCCGTCTTAGTTGCTACACACAGAATCTTCATTGCATAATGTGGGATTTTTTGTTGCAGTGTATGGACTCTCTAGTTGTGGTTTAGTACTTTTATTTATTTAGTCTGTAGTGTGTCTTTGTTGCTGTGCGGGCTTTTCTCTAGATGCAGGGAGCAGGGGCTACTCTCTAGTTGCCGTGCGCGGGCTTCTCGTTGCGGTGGCATCTCCTGTTGTGCACGGGCTCTAGGGTGCTCGGGCATCAGTAGTTGTGGCTCTTGGGCTCTAGAGCACAAGGTCAATAGTTGTGGCGCACGGGTTTAGCTGCTCCACAGCATGTGGGATCTCACCTGTGTCTCCTGCTTTGGCAGGTGGATTCTTTACTGCTGAGCCGCCAGGGAAACCCTTGTAGATGTGCTTTACACTTTTGCATCTGAGGCTTCATCTGTGTTTGAAAGGGGTTGTGTGGCAGCATCTTCTCTAGTTCTGTGACAGTGTATCCGGGGATCTCCATAGATCTGTTTGGTTGCAGCAAAACCGAGGGTGTGGTTGTGCGTGATCTGAGTAACTGTGTGTCATTGTCAGCACCTGATCATGAATTCTATGTCTGAGGCAGTGTATGACTATAACATTGTGTAATGATGTAGTAGATGGCTGTTTTTGCATCTGGGAATTGTATGTTTATGCATGGTCTCTGTGATGCACAGACATACAATTATCTGAGTAGGAACTTATATGGGGTGTGTGACTTAGGGACCAGGAATTTGTGTCATTATACACTTGCATAATGTCTGTGTGTGACTATGAACTATATGTCTGTGTCATCACCTGGAATCCCTGGGCACCATGGTGGAGGTCTCTGGTGCAGAACCTAGATTTCTCCCCACTGTGAGGTAGAAAGTGAAAGTTGCTCAGTCAAGTCTGACTCTTTGCAACCCCATGGACTATACAGTCCATGGACTTCTCCAGGCCAGAATACTGCAGTGGGTAGCCTTTCCCTTCTCCAGGGGATCTTCCCAACCCAGGGATCAAACCCAGGTCTCCCACATTGCAGGCAGATTTTTCACCAGCTGAGCCACAAGGGAAGCAGTAATCGGGTCACCTCCCGATCAAGTTCTTCCTATGGCCTGATGCAACAGTCCCATCCCACCCAGGCGAGTAGGTGGCCTCCTCATCCCAAGGCCCCCCCATCTAGAGCAGTTGTATTTGCACCAGCCTCAGCCTCCCCATACCCCCTGCACGTCGCCTGGGGTGGGGGGTGGGGCTGTCCATGGTAGACAGTGACCACTGATTGTCAGGGGCCTCTCCTGCCACTGGGCTCAGACCTGGGGAGCTCACAACCCAGGAAATTGAAAACCAAGTTAATCCCCAGCCCCCGGCCCTCCCACTCACTGGGGACAGAGCCTTGGCTGTTCCGGGCCCCCACCTGATAGCAGCTTCCAACGTCTGGGGAGTCTGATAATGCTTGGCTTGGCAGAGAGTTCATGCCAAGTCCCGCCATCAGCATGGTAGCTGCTGTTTATGGGGAAGGGGAGAGCTGCAAGGCCTCGGTCAGGGGCAAGGGGGTCTTGAAGCTCCTTCCCAGAATTCCCATTGTGCCTATCACCTCTTCTTCAGGAAGGTAGCTGAGAACAGGCCCCCAAGTTTCTCCTTCTTTGGAAACACATGGCCTCACTCTGCCCAACCCCTGAACCCCCATCTCCTGAACCCCTATCCCCTGAGCCCTCAGACCCCGAACATCTGATTGGCTTCAGATACACGGTCAGTCTTCAAGACTCAGCCCTGAACAGGCCTGGGTGAAGTCTGTTCCCCAGAAACGGTGACCCCCGCCTTTGCCTGGCCCTTATCAGGGGCTGCAGCCAATCAGCTGAGGGCAGAGAGGAGCCCTCCAAGGGGCCATCAGAGCCTCAGAGCCCACGAGGCCGCCAAGGGAGAGGAGGCCTGAGCCCCAGGGTGGGCACCAGCCAGCCATGGCTGCAGCGGAGACCGCCTTGCCCTCCATCAGCACGCTGACCGCCCTGGGCCCCTTCTCGGACACACAAGAAGACATCCTCAAGGTGGGGTCAGGTGGGGGTCTAGGTGGGCCGGCAGGGGTTCTGGGCCCTGGCCACAGAATTGGGGGACCGGGTCTACATCTTGCCCTGGAATTCACATCTTGCCCTGCTCAGGACCGGGAGTCCTCAGTGCAGGCCAGGGGTCTGAACTTGGTCTAAGGTCCTATTTCTGTCATGAAAGACTGAGGCTGGGAACAGAACAACACAGGGATCTAGGCTCAGTGAGACACCCCCAGATAAAAGAGCCACAGAGACAGCTGTGGCTAGGTGACACCCAGGAATTAATCTTGTTAGGGGACCTGGAAGGGGAGGAAGATTCTTGAGGGAAACTGAGGCAAGGCTGAGCCTCCCCTAGCCTTCCATTCTTGGTTCTGCCAACCCTTCCCCCATGCCTGAGCGTGGCAGGAGACTCTAGATAATATAAGCCTTATCTCCTGTCTCCAGCCTGACCCGATAGACCGTCTCTGGAGCTGGGGGGGCTGAGGGGGGAGACGGACAAGTGTGAGGGAGTGGGACAGACTGACATGACAGACAAGCAAACAAGACCCCTTTACTGAGCCCCGGCCAGCCTGCCCCCATCAGGGCATCCGGCCCCCACCGTCTATGGGCAGGATACCTTGGTGTCCGCTGAAGCTCCATGTTACCGGCTCCTTCCCCCAGTGGTGGCGCTCTGAAGACGTGCAGGACTTGGGCCCGGGCCCCCCCGACCATACTGGACCACCCCTCCACGTGAGGCCTGAGCTAGAGGACGCGCCTGGGGAGGACGAAGATGATGACAGGGATGCAGCTACCCCCTGGGACCTGGATCTCCTTTTCACCAACTTCCCATGCCCAGAGCCTGGCGGCGCGCCCCAGACCTGCGCGCCTCAGACCTGCGCGCCTCAGGCTTGCGCTCTGGCGCCCAGCGAGGGCTCCGGAGCGCAATTCCCACCGCCGCCCGAGACTCTGGGCGCGTATGCGGGCGGCCCGGGGCTGGTGGCTGGGCTCTTGGGCCCTGAGGAGCACCTGGGCTGGGCGCGCCCGGCCCCACGAACCCCGGCTCCCGATACCTTCGTGGGCCCATCCCTGATCCCGACCCCCGAGCCCAAAGCGCTGCCACTGCAGCCGTTGTACCCGGGACCGGGGTCGGGTTCCTCCGGCAGCTACTTCCCGAGGACCGGGCTTTCAGTGCCTGCAGCGCCGGGCGCCCCCTACGGGCTGCTGTCCGGGTACCCCGCGC
>NW_011494937.1:2312394-2313057 GCF_000754665.1 Bison bison bison
ACCCCGCGCTGTACCCGATGCCACAGTACCAAGGGCATTTCCAGCTCTTCCGCGGGCTCCAGGCGCCGGCACCCGGCCCCCCCTCGCCCCACTCCTTCCTGAGTTGTCTAGGGCCCGGGACGACGGGTGCAGGACTCGGTGGGACTACAGGAGACCCAGGAGGGACCACGGAGGCCGCGCCATCCAAGCGCAGCCGGCGATCGTGGGCACGCAAGAGGCAGGCTGCGCACACGTGCACGCACCCGGGGTGCGGCAAGAGCTACACCAAGAGCTCACACCTGAAGGCGCATCGTACGGCCGACGCGACGACAGGGTGAGGGGGCGGGCCCCCCGGTGCAGGGGCTGGGCGGGCTGGGCGGGGCCTTGGGAGCTGGGAGCTGTCAAGGAGCTGGAAACTGGAGCAAGGGGAGGGGCTAAAACAAAGTCTCTGAGCAAAGGGCTACGCCGAAGGAGCTGGGGCGCTTGGAACATCAGGAGTCGGCCAAAGAGCAGAGGGGAAGGCGGGTGGGGACAGAGAGAAAACCCGGAAAACATTTCAGGAAACCAACGGCAAAGACCTGGACCAAGGAAGTGCCGAAAAGCAGATGAGCCGGCAGGTGTCGCGGGGCTCAGCTGGCGATTATCAAGCAGATGAGCAGGAAGGTGTCGCGGGGCTCAGATGGC
>NW_011494937.1:2313157-2319498 GCF_000754665.1 Bison bison bison
GGCTCGGTTGGTAAAGAATCTGCCTGCAATGCAGGAGACCCGGATTCGATCCCTGGCTCGGGAAGATCCCCTGGAGAAGGAAATGGCAACCCACTCCAATACTCCTGCCTGGAGAATTCCATGGACAGAGGAGCTGGGCAAGCTGCAGTCCAGGGGACCGCAAAGACAGAAAGTGTGCGACTAACTCACTTTTCACCTGGGAAGCCATTCAGGGGCCGTGCTGCTGCTAAGTCGCTTCAGTTGTGTCCGACTCTGTGCGATCCCATGACGGCAGCCCACCAGGCTCCACCGTCCCTGGGATTCTCCAGGCAAGAACACTGGAGCGGGTTGCCATTTCCTTCTTCAATGCATGAAAGTGAAAAGTGAAAGTGAAAAGTGAAAGTGAAGTCCTTCAGTCGTGTCCGACTCTAGCGACCCCATGGACTGCAGCCTACCAGGCTCCTCCGTCCATGGGATTTTCCAGGCAAGAGTACTGGAGTGGGGTGCCATTGCCGTAGCCAGGAATATAAAGAGGGAGTGGCTTAGCCAGACTGTAGGGGGCGTGCTGGAGCTCAGGAGGTTTAGTTTGAGGGGCCCAGATGCAGAGACAGTTCCTGGAGTTTGAAGATAAATAGCTGGGAAACAGAGGAGGGTGGGCACAGGAGGAAAAGGGGGGACCCAAGGAGCCAAAGAAGGGCGGGGACATGGACTAGAGGCCCAGGAGGAGGAGGAAGGAGACCTGTGCCTAGGGGGATGGGGTCACGTGTACAGACCTGTCCAGGAACGTAGGGAGGAGGGTCCAAGTCTAGCTGAGGGAAAAAGTAATCACCCGGGACAGGGCGTGGAACACGAATTGGATTTCGGGGCTCAAGGATCAAGGCCAACAACTGGATTGAACAGCAGCTGGAGGGTCCCCTGGTACAGTAAAGAGCCTGGAACACAGGGAGCAGTGCCAAAGGACAAAAACTGGGAGGGCATTAGTACGCTGGGGCAGGACGTGAGGACACAGGAAGCAGGGCCAGCAGCATAGACAGCGCGACTTCTGCCCCGGAAACGAAAAGGAGCCTGGCGCCAGCAGGTACAGAAGAGGTACAGAGGTCGCAGATATCGGTTCTGGGTATAGATTCAGGCTGTCCCCGAGACTGAAAGCCTCCTTAAATTTCGATCTTGGTGCCTCACTGGCCTCACACTAGGCGCTAGTGGTAAAGAACTCGCCTGCCAATACAGGAGACATAAGAGACTCGGGTTCAGTCCCTGGGTGGGGAACATTCCCTGGAGGAGGGCATGGCAACCCACTCCAGTATTCTTGCCTGGAGTATCCCATGGACAGAGGAACCTGGCGGGCTCCATGGGGTCGCAAAGAGTCCGAAACAACTGAAGCGATCTAGCATCCACGCAGTCCCGGCCTAGGCTAGGAGGGAAGACCTTGGGACCAAGTATGGTGGACAGTGGCGTTCAAGGCTTCCTCATCTCCGCAGGGGAAAAGCCATACGCCTGCACGTGGGACGGCTGTGGCTGGCGGTTCGCGCGCTCCGATGAGCTGACCCGTCACTACCGAAAACACACAGGACAGCGCCCCTTCCGCTGCCAGCTCTGTTCACGTGCATTTTCGCGCTCTGATCATCTGGCCTTGCACATGAAGCGTCATCTTTGAGCCCCGCCTCTGGCACTTGGACCTTCCTGGGGACTGGGGTTGGAACAAGAGCGGATCCACGCAGGGTGGTTTTCCCTCGGATGAATCCTCATCTGGACTCTAGGCCCCACCGATCCAGCAAAATATCAAGGACTGGCCCATAGACGCACCTGGGAGAGCCTCCAACATAAGTTCCCACAGGTCCTCGGCAACAGACAGCCAAGATCATGTAGACCCAGCAAGACAGACCTCCAAATAAACGGACTCAAATGGATACTCAGATACTTCTGACAAAGAGACAGACTCTCAGAGAGCTGGACCATCAAACTTGCTCACAGGTGACCCTAGGCAGTGAGTGGGTGAGGCATCCCAGAGATCCTGATTCTAGAAGGCTTCACACTGTGACACCTGAAACTCCACATAGAGGCTGGTATTGCTGTGAATGGTTATGGGTCCTGTAAAAATGCCCCTCCCAGATAAAACTTGTGTTGGCCTGAATTTGTGGATTTTGGCTGTGGTAGTTGGGAAGAAGCCATAACTCCAGAACTGATATTGGGGAGCCATACCCACGACTTAGTGATTGAACAACACACATTTACACACTCATCTCCTAAAATCCGACAACCTTCCTTGGGCACTGACTGCCTTGCCGCCCCTCCTTCCCCAACCCCAAGGTCAGGCTACATTGTCCTTGCTTCCTGCCTTGAAGCCCAGGGACATTCACAGGGGCCTTCTTTTCTACTTAAGAATCTTCTTCCTCCACTAAGAATCCTAAGGGAATTCCCTGGTGGTCCAGTGGTTAGGACTTTGGGCTTCCACTGCAGGGGGCACGGGTTCGAGCTCTGGGGAGCTAAGATCCCATATGCCATGTGGAGTGGCCAAAATAAATGAGAGAAAAAAATTTTTTTAAGGAATCTTCAGCTCGGTCCCAGAGCCCCAGCATCCTTCACCCTACCATGATCCAAAGTGACCCCTTGGCTAGCTCGTGTACGGTGGCGGAGTGGGGCTGGGGGGGACCAACAGCACAAGCTCCCTCTAAAGGAGCAAAAGTCACACGAGGTGGACCTCAGCCTGTAAGGCAGGAAAGGATAAAGTCCAAAATTGCCTCTGACGGATAAACCGGGGAAAGAGCACCGTTAAGTAAGAGTGTTCATTGGGATTAGGCGGTAATGGGGCTTCCCTGGTGGCTCAGATGGTAAAGAATTCGCCTGCAATGCGGGAAACCTGGGTTCAATCCTTGGGTTCCATCCCTGGAGGAAGACATGGCAACCCACTCCAGTATTCTTGCCTGGAGAATCCCCATGGACAGAGGAGCCTGGCGGACTACAGTCCACGGAGTCTCAAACAATCGGACACGACCGAGTGACTAAACACACCCAGCCTGAATTTGAAAGAGACGGAGGCAGGGCCTAGCAGAAGGACGTGAGCTGTGGTTGGCCAGGAGCAGAGTCGGAGGCGGGCACTGGAAACTGCTTAGCCTTGAGAGGGCGCGTCTGGGCCGAGCCAGAGGGTGGAGCCTATCAGGGACTAGACGGCCGGAAGCAGGAGGAGGTCCCAGGCTAGCCGGATCCGGGGCGGACTCAGGTGGGGCGGGGTCGGACTCAGATGGGTGTGACAGCCGGAAAGAAAGTCCAGCCCCTGGGAGGATCCTGGACTGCCTTTTTAAATCTCTGCTTCTCACCTCGCGGGCGGGGTCTCTAACCTCTTGATGTCTGGGGTAGGGTTCCCAGGCGATTTGGGGAAGTGAAAGTCACCAGGGGCCGGGCCTGTCCCAGCTCGTGACCCCGCGCCTCGCCCTCTTGACACAGATTTCTAGACCCCAGCTCTATGGCCACGCTGAGCTCGCTGCTGTTGACCGGGCTGCTCTGGGTCCCTGTAGGAACCCTGACCTGCTACGGGGACTCGGGGCAGCCTGTGGACTGGTGAGTGCGCGGGCGCCCACTGTTCCTCAGAGCCGCACTGGGGCTTGCTGCACTCCTAGGAGAAAACAGGTTCCTTCCTGTCTTCCTCCATTCTGTCTGTCCCCCAACCTATAGGTTCGTCGTTTACAAGCTGCCGGCCCACACAGGGTCGGGAGATGCGACGCAGAACGGCCTGCGGTACAAGTACTTTGACGAACACTCAGAAGACTGGAGCGACGGCGTGGGGTTCATCAATAGCACCACCGGTGCCGTGGGCCGCAGCCTGCTGCCGCTGTACCGAAACAACAACAGCCAGGTGATGACGCCTCCGGCCGAACCTGGGGTGGGACTCTAGGGTGGGCCTGACCTGAGGGAACCTTCACGTTGCCCCTGTCCATCTTCCCCAGCTCGCCTTTGTGCTCTACAATGACCAACCGCCTAAATCCAGCGAGTCTAAGGACTCTTCCAGTCGTGGGCACACGAAGGGTGAGGCCACATTGGGGGCTGGGGGAGGGTTCTGGTTTCCCTATGCGTCTTCTTCAGCTGATTCCTGACCTGCCTGTGGCTGAGGGTGAGCTGCTCTGGCAGGCCCTGGATATCTGTTTCCCTATCTTAAATCAACGTGGTCCTTCTCTGAACTATAAGAACTGATGGCTGTGGAAGCTGAGCTCAGCAGTGGTCCTGACACTCATTGCCCACTGCCCGCTGGTCCTGCAGTCCGGGCCCCCTACAGACTGAGTGTTCCTGGTTGCACATGTGCTTGTTGCGACATCTCAAGCAGTCCCCTCCCCGCCATCAGCTCCAGTTTCTGGTTCAGGTGTGCTGCTCCTGGACCAAGAAGGGGGCTTCTGGTTGATCCACAGCGTTCCGAACTTCCCTCCACGTGCCTCCTCTGCTGCGTACAGCTGGCCTCCTGGTGCCCAAAAATATGGGCAGACCCTGATCTGTGTATCTTTTCCTCTCACCCAGTTCCTGGATATCAGTGAGTAAAGACAGGGAGACAGGGTGAGTCCCTGATTCCTAGATCAGAATCTTAGAACAGTCCCTCATTTTCTTCTCTCCTTGCCCTCCAGGCAAACAGCTGACCTATACCTATCCACTGGTATATGACCACAGGCTGGAAGGGGACTTTGCCCAGAAATTCCCCTACCTGGAGGAGGTAGTCAAGGGCCATCACGTTCGCCAGGGACCGTGGAACAGCAGTGTAACACTCACATCAAAGAAAGGAGCCACATTCCAGAGCTTTGCCAAATTTGGAAACTTTGGAGATGGTGAGGCCTGAGGTTGATGTTTGGAGAACTCTTTCTCTGCAGAGGGACTGTCTGGTGTGTCCATGGCTATGGGCAGGTCATGCGTAGGGATTGGGACACATCAGAGTCATAACCACATGCGAGGTAAACAACCAACATACCTGTGTTTAAGTATTGGTTTTTGGCTGTGTGATACATGATTTAATCAGGGTCTCAACTTACCTGTCTGAAAAATGGGAATAGTAATGGTATCTGCTTGAAAGGGCTGCTGTGTGCAAAGTGATACATATAAAGCATTTAGTAAGGGCTATTACTCTTAATGTTATAATCCTCCAGATCGCCAGGAATTGACAACTGAGGAAACAGCTCAGAGAGGAGAAGTGGCCTAGGGAATCCCTAGGATTGATCCTGACCCTGTCCATGCCCTCTTTCCATCTTCTGCAGACCTGTACTCTGGCTGGCTGGCGGAAGCCCTTGGCAGTACCCTGCAGGTCCAATTCTGGCAAAGATCTTCTGGTATCCTGCCCTCCAACTGCTCTGGGGCCCAGCATGTATTTGACGTGACTCAGACAGCTTTCCCTGGGCCAGCTGGGCCAGCCTTCAATGCCACAGAAGACCATTCCAAGTGGTGTGTAACCCCAAAAGGGCCCTGGGCCTGTGTGGGTGACATGAATCGGAACCAAAGAGAGGAGCACCGGGGTGGGGGCACTCTGTGTGCCCAGATGCTCTGGAAGGCCTTCAAGCCTCTGGTGAAGGCCTGGGAGCCCTGTGAAAAGAAGAGCAGGGCCTACTCTCTAGGAAGCCCAGCAGGACTGTGGACTTGAATTTGAATCTATTTTGTTTGGCCTTAATCATGTGCCTTAATCTCTGACTCATCTGTACAATGGGAATCATAACACCTTACTTAGAATTGCTGAGTAATAAAAAGAAACTGGTAAATGAGACTGTTAATCTTTCTTCAGCTGGGCACTGGGACTCTGAACAGCATTGCAGCTTGCTCAGGGTCTGGGGGCAGCTGACCCACATAGGTGGGACGCAGAATAGGACCCCAAGTAAGGGTCCACCCAAGACCTACCTCCCCTCTTTATGGTAACTAGGACTGGAGGAAGTTTCACCCCTTAACAAGCACACAGGCAAGGGGGTGGAAACAGGATGTCCTGCCTTGCTAGGGGAGGAGGGGCGAGCTCCAGAAAGCTCACACAGCAGGGGCGCACTTTATTTATATGTGTACATATGTATACAGGCGGCTGTACAGCACGGGGCCAGTGGCTCCCACTGCTATGGGCCTGGGGGCATGGGGCAGGGCGCCCCTTTTTTGGTCGGGCCTACTGAGGGCACAGCTTCAGCAGGGCACCGAGAGGTTGGCCCCACCTCAGGCTTGGTGGTCGGGCCCGGCAGCGAAGCAGGTGGGGCTGGGGGCCCGGCACTGCTGGGCACATTTTTTGTTGGGGCTTGGGAGGGGGTCTGGGGGTCTGGGGAGAGCTTGGGAGAGGCAGGTTTGGAACGAGGCCCGCTCAGCGTGGTCCGCTCCTCCACCACCTCCAGCACCCAGCGCTCCCGGCCCCGGAGGGCATCAGG
>NW_011494937.1:2319616-2320577 GCF_000754665.1 Bison bison bison
CTCTGGTGTCTCGCGCCGCTGGCGTCCCGCTCCAGGGTCCGACCCCCAGGGGTCGTCGCGCGGGGCGGGGTGCAGGCCTCGGCGCCACCCGGGGACTCTTTCTCCTTACTTGATGCCAGCGGCCTGGGGGCGCCCTCGGGCAGCAGCGGGTCCGCGCCCAGGCTCAGGGGCGACTCCTGGCGGCCCAGGCGGCGGACGGCGACCTGCCGGGGCGCGCCGGGACCCTCGATAGGGGGCGTCTCGCCGTCCGACTCTGCGAGGCTATGCAGCGCTAGCTCGCCGTGGAAGTCCTTGCGGAAATCCGGGTGGCCCACCTCGAGGCTGTGTTTGCGCAGTGCGCCCTTCTTGTCAGCGCCCAGCGAGGCTCCCAACTTCTCCGCCGACTGCACCCGTTTGAGGAGCGGCGAGCGTGGGGGCTCGGCACTCTTCGGGCGCGGGCGCACCACCGGCGGCGACGAGTGCAACTTGGCTGGGAAGCTCTGCGTGGTGTGCGAGCTGCCCACCGTGTGGCCCGGCAGCGGCGGCGGCGACGCCTGTGTCGGGGACGGCGTGTGCGCCAGCGGCGACAGCGGGATGTTGCCTGCCGACTTGCAGCGCGCAGAGCGGTACTGGCGGTGCAGCTTCGGCGACAGGCCGTGAAGCGTGCTGGGCCGGATGTGGTGCGACGCTGACGACGCCGGCGAGTTGGGCGTGCTCGAGGCTGGCGAGCTACTCTGGGACGAGGCGCCTGCGGGCGGGCGAGAGAGGGCAAAGAACTGGGTGGGCGCCGCCAGGGCACTGCCCCGCCCGCACATGCCGCCCGCCCCGCGCAGGCGCAGGGTCTACCTAGGTAGGCGGAGTCGGGCGTGGAGCGGTAGCTGTGGGTGGGCGAGCGCGCCGGCAGGCCGTGCGTGGGAGAGCCTGGCAAGCTGTCGCTGGACGACAGCGAGCGGTTCAACGATGACAGCGAGCGGCTAGTGTG
>NW_011494937.1:2320701-2324758 GCF_000754665.1 Bison bison bison
AAGAGGGAGCTGCGCTTCTTGCTGGAGGACAAGGAGGGAACCAGTTTCCCTGGACCAGACTCTAGAGCTGCCGGCTCTTCCCACTTCAGGGCCTCAAGGAACCTCCTGGAACCACCCACCCAATCTGGACCCTCCCTCTTCAAAAACAACACTGTTGGAGGCTGGAGAACTTCTCTTATCTCTGTCCCACTTGGCTCCTCCCACCTGGCCTACCCATTGCTTTTTGACCACTCACAGTCCAAGCTAGAAACATTCTTCCAAACAGAACCAACCTATTCTGGCCCCGTCCACCTTTCTAGCCCCTCCCTCTACAGCTAAACCCACCTATCAGGGCAGGAAGAATTTCACTGGCCTCAGCCTGAGGCATCTCACTCCAATCCCCACTCACTCTTTGTCCAGGCCAAACCCCGCTGATCAAAACAGAAAACTCTCCTGGCTGCACCCACCTCTCCTAACTCTGCATTATTTGTAAGGGAAGAAATTATTTCTACTGGCCTGGTATGCTCCTCCCAGGTAGAAGTCTCTTCTCCTGGCCCCTCCCAGTCTCTTAAATGCATCCAGCAAAGCAGGGTCATCTCTTGGATGGTGCCCTCTTGGTCAGTATCCGCTGGCTCTGCTCTACTCCCAGAGTTTTGGAGCTTGGTACATCTTCTTTTCCCAGCTCCTCCCACTTTCTCAGCCCCTCCTTCTCTGTCCTTTCATTATTGCTCTTCACTCGGTGGCCCCCAGGTGGCCACCCTGGGGGTAGCCAGGTAAAGAACCCGCCTGCCAATGCAGGAGACGTGAGACTGGAGTTCTCTTATGTCTTCCCGATCCCTGGGTCGGGAAGATCCCTTGGAGAAGGGCATGGCAACCAACTCCAGTATTCTTGCCTAGAGAATCCCATGGACAGAGGAGCCTGGCGGGCTACAGTCCATAGGGTCCCAAAGAGTCAGACACGACTGAAGCGACTTAGCACACACGTACAGTGGCCCTGGCCACCTTTCCTGTGCACAACTTCCATTCCTGTGAATATGCCTTCTCCTGTCCTCTCCTATACCTATCCCACAAAAGCCCTGGCCATTTTCTCAAAAACTGGAATGCTCCAGAGGGCCTGCTGTTTATAGCCCCGCCCACTGCACTTGGCCCCACCTACCTCTCCTGGCCCTCCTTGGCAGAGGGCCTCTTGTTCCTCCGAGCCATTTTGGCCTTGTAGCTGCTTCGCCGTGCAGGGCCGATACGGATGGAGGTATTTTCGAAGGGCGTTGTGGTAACGGCCACTTTATTGCCACTCTGGAGTTAGAAAGGGGGAAAGTTCTCTGCTGGAGGCTGTTCTGGCAACTCCAGCTCCCCGGGACCTCCCTCACCCTTCACTCCCTTCCACTCCCCCGACAGTTCGCTTTTTCCCCATAGACTCACCTTAAGGATCAGCTCAACGACTTCAGGATGTACCATGCCATGCACCGGCTCCCCGTTCACGTGAGTGATGAGGTCCCCGGCACAGAGTCCTGCCTCCTGGGCTGGGCCCCCCTCCTCCACGTGCTGGGGACAGGGCACCCCACAGGGGCAGGATTAACAGGATTGGTAACAAGGAAGTCTCCCTAAGCTTCTGTTCCAGACACCTAACTCTGTAGGCACAGTAATTAATCATAACACCAAGCAAAACAACAGTCATTCTTGCCAGTTTACAAATGAAGAAACTGAGAGTCAGAGAGGAAAGTGACGGGGTGAGGGGGTGTCACAGAGGAGTCTCATTCAGGCTGCCTAGTTCCAGAGTTTGAGCTGTCCCTCATCCCTTGGAGCGGGGCGGGGACGTGTGGAACTCTCTCTCCCCACCTAGAATACAGGCTCATCCATGACTGCTCACCCAGACAATGTGGTGTACACTGTAGACATCTGAGTCACCCATGTAGACGCGGATGGCACGCAGTGTGAAGCCATACTTCTTGCCCGAGCGTTGGATGGTGATGGGGGAGCGAAGTCCACTGACAGCCGGAGAGTAGTCCCGGCTGGGTGAGGAGTCCCGTGAGGATGGGTTGGAGGAGAGAGATCGCGGGGACATGGGGCTAGCCAAAGGTGAGCTCCCATGTGGGTCCACTGCAGACACAGACCCATGGTCAGAGATCAGGGCAGACAGACGCAGCTCTCCCTGTGTCTGCTCCTCCCTCCTCCCAAGTGAAAGTCCCAGGGCTCTCATTGGCCCATCCCAGAGCAAATCATGGTGGACCGGGAAAACGCACCAATGGGGGCAGCCCATCCCCTGCCAGGTTGGACCCAGCATCACCTGCAGGGATCATGACAGACAAGGCAGTGGCCGAGGCTGACTTGATGACTTTGCCCCCGGTTCGAGAAGGCCGCTTCTCTACCGCGGGATCTCCTGATAGCTGCTGGTGCCGCGCTCGGCGCAGAACCAGGTCATTGGTGGCTCTGGGGCCTGATGGGTCCCCATCCTTAGAGGGTGGGCAGAGGTCGCCTGGGCGGTCAGCTGCAACAGAGCAGGTGGGTTAGGGGGTCAGTCCAAGGGCATAGTTCTCTTAAATGGTATTCCCTCTACATGCAATGCTCTTCCTACCTCTCTCCCTTCTGGATTGTGAATTTCATAAGAGCAGGTACCCTATACATCTGGAACAGCTCCTGACACAGAGAAGTGCTTAAACACATTTGTTGACTGACTGAGCATGGAACAGGGGTCTTTCTCATGTTGATGAGAATCCCAGGTTGGAGTGTGAAGAGTACAGGAGAACTTGCATAAGCAGTAACCAGGCTTATTGAACAATCATATATGGCCCCTGGGGAATTGGGGAAGGCAGCAGGAGGGGGCACTTACTAGCCTCCGAGTCCCCAGTGCTGGGGGCGCCATCCCCTGGAGGTATCTCTTTGGCGGCCCGCGCATCCAGTGAGCCTGGGGGGTCGGAGCTGGGCCGGGGAGGCCTGCGCAGCCGAGCCTCATCCTCTTCCTCTTGCGGGGTGCTGAAGCGGCTGGGCTCCAGCAGCGCAGAGAAACGGCGGCGGGGGCCCAACGGGGGACTGGCCTCCCCCCCCAAGAAGCTGGCCTCAGATGCCGAGAAGCGCTTGCTGCGCAAAGGGGGCGTCGTCAGAGGAGTTACTCCCCTTTGGGCCCTGCCCCCAAACCCAGCTCTGCCCTTGCTCACATCTCCGGGGAGCCCCCTCTCCAGGTCTTCTCACGCAGGGTCAGGCCACCCAGGCCCTCCCGCTTGCTGGTCACCTTCTCCTCTGGGCCCTTGGCGGTCGGCTCCCTCTTGCTGGTCCCCGCTGCCGCCACGGGGGTCTTGGGCTCGTGCTGCGACAGCTGCTCCATACTGCTATACACCTGCAAGTGGTAGTGGAAGGAAGTCCAACCCCCAGGTTCTGCCTTCCCTCCTGAACCAGTAAACTTCCCACTACTGTTGTTCAGTCGCTCAGTCGTGTCCAAGTATTTGCGACCCCACGGACTGCAGCACGCTAGGCTTCCCTGTCCTTCACTGTCTCCTGGAGTTTGCTCAGACTCATGTTCATTGAGTCGATGATGCCAACCAACCATCTCATTCTCTACCTCGCTACTGGAGCCTGCCAAACTAAGCTCCATCCTAAAAAGCTGGGTCCTGCCCATTCCTGGACCGAGCCCGACCACCCACAATTCTTCAGTTCTGGCCCCACCCCACGAAATGAGGCTCTGACATATTCTAGATCCTGCCCTGCCCAAGCCGTAAAGAATCTCACCTCTCCAAGTCTCATCCAGTTATGCGTACCCTCTCCCAAGCTAGGTCGTGCACCCCCCTACATTGTATGTGTGCTCAGTCGTGTCCGATTCTTTGTGACCCCCGCTACATGCTGTTCCTCAAAATAAAATAGTGCCCAGCCTCGCCCCGGCCTAGCTCCGCCCTCACTGCTCAATCTCTCCATTCCCAGGTCCTGACCCCGCCTGGTCCAGATTAGCCGCTCCTCCTGTTGGTCATTTCCATACTGTTCAGGTTCTCATTAGATTCCACTCAATGCCGAAGGCATCTTCCCTGGTAGCTCAGACAGTAAAGCGTCTGCCTACAATGCGGGAGACCAGGAGATCGGGAAGATCTCCTGG
>NW_011494937.1:2324984-2327678 GCF_000754665.1 Bison bison bison
AGGGACACAACTGAGCGACTTCACTCACTTTAATGCCAAAGGCCACTTCCAAGACTATGCACCTCCCCCCCACTCCACCCCCTCTGCCACTAGCCTCATCACGCAGATCCTCACTCCCTCTGTAAATTCTCTAGTCTGAGACCTTAGGTCTGTGTGCCTGCTCCCCACAGCCTCCTGAGCCCCTGCGCACTTCAAGCCCACCTCCATTCCCTCCCTCAACACCTGCCCCGCCCTCCCCCGGACTCATCCCATCCCTACCCCCCAATTTGGCCCACCTTGCTGAAGCGCGGGGAGCAGGAGGAGAACTGACGGATCTCCACAGGCTCTTCCTCGGTGGTGTCATCCTCATCGTAGGAGTTCACGTGGTGATACCTGTCTGAGCGGGCTGGGGTGGAGGTGTGGATAGTGACCGCGGGCACGTCCACTCCTCAAATCACACTCCCACGAAAGTCAGGTCTAGGTCCTACAAGCCTGGCCACGCACGCCCCTTCTCCTTACTAGTAACTGATTCAGACCCCGCCCCCACGCTGAGTCCCAGTCCCACTTTCTCCAAGGCTACATGTAGCCCCGCCTCCATAAAGCCACACCCCCCAGACTCCACCTATGGTGCTCTCCACCCTGGCTCCGCCTCTGCCAGCCCAGGCCCTTGGCTGTTCTGGGTCCTAGCACCCCCCGGTAATCCAGGCTCATTCCCAATTTTAGAATTTACTCCGGTCCAGGCTCCACCCCTACCCCAACCTCCTTTCTTCTCTGAGCCCCGCCCCCCTGCCAAGCCACGCCCCCGGCACGACCTCAGCCCACTTCTCTGTTCTAGCCGGCTAGTCTCCTACCCAACCGGGTTCCAGCCCAGGCCATACCCAAGGGCCCCCTCAAAGGATTCCACCCGCTGTCCCCGCTCACTGTCGAAGTAGCTGGTATCATCTTCAGACTCCAGATGGGGGATGAACTCGGCCTTCTGCCTCAGCAATCCTGTCCAATCCAGGTCTCGAAAGAAACTGTGCTGCTTCACCTCAAAGGCACCGCCTGGGGAGGAAGGAGTGGGCTGGATCAGGGAAGGAATTTAAGCGACAGCTATGGCTAGCCCAGGCTTCACTGGTGACTCAGACTGTAAAGAATCTGCCTGCAATGCAGGAGACCCAGGTTCAATCCCTGGATCGAGAAGATCTCCTGGAGAAGGGCATGGCTGCCCACTCCAGTATTCTTGCCTGGAGAATTCCATGAACAGAGGAAGAGGAGCCTTATGGGCTACAGTCCATGGGGTCGCAAAGAGTCGGACACGACTGCACAGCTAACACTAAAGGCTAGCCCAGTAGCCCAGCAGCCCAGCTCACCCATATTCCCCGCCCAGGGACACAGCGCTGGAAGCCCTGCTACGGACAACAGACACCACTACCCACCCACCCCTGCCTCAAATCATATTCTCTGCACAGCAGACCCTCCCCTACCTGCACCTAGACGGATCAAGGGATTAGTCTGCAGGAGGCTGGATATCAGGTGCTGGGCATCCGTGGGTAGGGCCTCCTCCCCTTCAGGCCACAGGATGTCGTCTGCAGAGCAAGGTGTAGGGTGGGGTTCGCTTTTAGGTCCATGAGGCCTTGGGCCCTCCCTCGTTTCCATGCCCCCTGCCTGCCCACCGCGGAGGCACGCACCACTGATGACCTGTCCAAAGAGCTCTTCGGGAGTGTCTCCAAAGAAGGGCACACAGCCCACCAGGAACTCGTAGAGAATGATGCCCATGGCCCACCAGTCCACTGGCTTGCCGTATCCCTGACGCAGGATGACCTCGGGTGCGATGTACTCTGGGGTCCCACACACCTGGGGGCAGGTGGTCAGCCCATGCCCTGGCCACAGGAGGGGCCTCCTGGGGGAGCAGTGCCCCTCCCATGCCAGGCTCAGGGCCCACACAGTCCTGCCGGGTCACTCCACCCGTGGTGACCCCCACTCCCGCACACACACCTGTTTGTCCAGGAACTCCCGGGCGTCCTTCTCGATGTGGCCTTCATAGAGGTTGGTGGTGAGGCTCATGAGCCCCATCTTTGAGAGGCCAAAATCCGTGAGTTTGATGTGCCCCATGGAGGTGATAAGGAGGCTGCAGAAGCAAACTGGGGTCTTAGAGGTGAGGACGGTCCTTCTCACTCCTGGCCCTTCTGTGCCAGGGCTCCCCCGACCCCCGAGGGACAGGGAAGGAATGATGGCGAAGGTCAAGGCTCACTTGTCAGGCTTGAGGTCGCGGTGCACGATGCCGTAGTTATGCAAGTACTCCAGCGCCAGCACTGTCTCAGCAAAGTACATGCGGGCCATCTCCACAGGCAGTGCCCCAATGTTCTTCAGCAGGGTGGCGCAGTCCCCCCCTGGGGGTGAAGGAATGGACGCATGTGAAGAGGGAGGCAACCCTGGGCCAGAGCTGAGCACTCAGCAGGCAGCATAGCACCAAGTTCTCTTCTCACATGGCCCCCATTTTACAGCTAAGGAAAACTGAGGCTCAGAGAGGGGCCTTCCTCTCCCAGCTTCCACTGGGAGTGCCCTCTGCCAGGCTTCTCTTGTTTTCTTAGCCATGCTCCAAAGTCAGCACAATCAGTTGATTTTACACAGGAAGGGATTGGTTTACACCCAACCTCAGAGAGAGGTTGGGTCAGGCAGGGAGTTGATGGTGGAGGTAAAGTTTGGTTGGGACTGAGGCTGCCCGCTTATGAA
>NW_011494937.1:2327778-2336872 GCF_000754665.1 Bison bison bison
CCCGCTTATGAACTGAGTCTGGGAGAATGGACCCTGGTCTGGAGTCTGAACCTTGAGGGTCTGAGGTTTTAAAATATAAATTACTTTGCCCCACCAGATTTACTGTCAGCAGCATTCATATTTTAGTCTCCCTCAGCTTCTATTTCTCCTTTTTCTCACACGGGTCAGATTTCCTTCCAGGTTTAGCTGCTGGGTCAGCATGTAACCCAAGTTCGGTCAATGACTTTTCCTTCTTTTTTCACAAACATTGCTAAGCTCATAGGATGTAAGCTGGGATCTGTTGGATGGTAACCTCACTATATCAGGACCTGTTTCATTTTATTTATTTTTGGCCATGCCATGTGGCTTGTGAGATCTTAGTTCCCCCAGCAGGGACAGAGCCCATGCCGCTTGCAGTAGAAGTGTGGAGTCCTAACCATGGACGATCAGGGAATTCCCTATCAAGCCCTGTTTACCGGGACGTCCACATGTGGGAAAATAGACCCAAGAGATGGAGAGAGTACTAATAACATAATTTGAGCACCTAGATAAAGCCATTCCTGAAGTTTTCTTTTTTTTAACCACAAGTTGATAAATTTCTCTCTTTCCTAATTTCCCCTAAAGCTAGATTTATCTCAGTGTCAGAAAGTAACTAATCAGACTTTCTCAGGGTGGGCCCAGGAATCTGAATCTGGCCATAACCCCAGATAATCCCTACAAACATTATGCAGAAAACAGAGTGTCCATGGCCTCCTTGAGCTCTATGTCCCTTGTTGCCATCCTCACTATATGAAACAACCTTTTTCTTTTTTAGCTTCTTTTCCTTGTTTATTGTATGTTTTATTGTAGGTCTATTCCCTCTGTGAGGGAAAGGTGTATCTGTCCAGGTCTCCACTGTGTCACCAGCAAAGCATGTGACATGAAGGAGATGATGAAGGGACATCTGTTGAGTGACTTAATGGTCAATTAAGACTTGGAGGTGGCACAGCTGTAGCCCTGTGAGATCATGTGTGTAATCGTAGTCCTTCTGTGTTTGGAAGATGGATGGATTAATATTTGGGATGGTTAGATAAACAGCTGAAAAACATATATATTGGTGATTGGATGTTTGGATGGATGGTAAAGGGATGGTAAAGGGATTAATTGTGAATAAGCAGATGGAGTTAGACTGCTAACTAGATAAAATGAGATAGCTGCTAGTGTGGAGGTTTGGATGAATGAACACAAATAAGAATAGTAAATAGATGGATGGAAAGAGGGATGGATGGATGACAGATTAATAAATAGGTAAATAGATGGTGGTGGACAGATGGATGTTAAATAGGCAGGTGAATAAACAGATGGATGAATGAATGCCTAGATATAGAAAAAGAGGGATGGATGCAAAACAGATGCACAACACAGTGAACCCTAATATAATTTAGTTAATAATAATGTACAGTATGTGTTCATCAATTGTAGCCAAGGTATCACAAGATGTGAACAGCAGAGGAAATAGAGCAGGAGCGGAGTGAATACCTGGGAACTCTCTGAGCTTTCCAGTCAGTTTTTCTATAAACCTAAAACTGCTCTAAAAAAGGAAGTCTATTACTTTTTTTTAATAGATGTGGGAGCTTCCCTGGTAGTCCAGTGATTAGGAGTCTGCCTGCCAATGCAGGGAACACGGGATCAACCCCTGGTCTGGGAAAATCCCACATGCCGTGGGGCAACTAAGCTGGTGTTCCACAACTGCTGAGTCAGCACTCTAGAGACCTCAAGCTGAAACTACTGAAGCCGGAATGCCAGTACTGAAGCCCTAGTGCCTACAGCCCATGCTCCAGAGAAGAGGCCCTGCAATGAAGAGCCAAAGCACTGCAATGAAGAGTAGTCCCCACTTGCCCCAACCAGAGAAAGCCCATAGCAACAAAGACCAGCACAGTAAAAAATAGATAAATCTTTAAAAATAAATGTAATATAATATTGTACATCAACTACACTTGAATAAAATAAATAAAGATGTAATGGATAAACAGATACATGGATGGACAAATAGATGGGTAATCGGATGGATAGATGGAGAGATGGCATGTAGATATATGGATAGAAAAGTGGAAGGATTAGCAAATGAACAGATGAAAGGAAGGAGGATAGATGGATGGATAATGGAATGGATGTACCCATACTGAGAGAAATTAAAACAGATAAATCAGGCTTCCCTCGAGGTCCAGTGGTTAAAAATTCGCCTGCCAACGCAGGGGATGCATGTTTGATCCCTGCAGGGAAGATCCCACATGCCGCAGAGCAACTAAGCTGGTGTGCCATAACTACTGAGCCTAAGTGCTCTAGAGTCTGTACCCCCCAACAAGAGAAGCCACCCCAGTGAGAAGCCCATGCACTGCAACTAGAGTAGTCCCCTGCTTGCTACAACTAGAGAAAACCCACACTCAGCAATGCAGAAGCAGCCCTGCCACAAATAAATAAATTAAAAAAAAAAGAAAACATAAATCAACAGATGACTGGGTAGAAATAAACAGGTGGAATGTTTGAACAATGGCTGGATGAATAAATGGGTGGATAAACTAAACACACAGGTGGATAGTCAACATGGTGACTGGGGTTTGGGCAGGCTACCCCTAGCGGCCATCCCCTCATCTTCCCCACAGCCCTGCAGGCGCCCACACCTTCCACATATTCCATGACCATGCAGAGGTGGCGCCGGGTCTCGAACGAGCAGAACATCCCGACCACAAAGGGGTTCTCGGCAAACGTGAGGATGTCGCGCTCCACGAAGGCCTGCTGGATTTGGTTGCGCAGGATCAGGTTCTGCTTGTTGATCTTCTTCATCGCGAAGCGCTGCCTTGTTTCCCGGTGCCGCACCAGGTAGACGGCGCTGCAGGGGGAGAGAGCGAGGACCGGCCGTCACCTCCGAGACACCCGGCCTCCGCCACCCTCCCCCCGCCAGAGCCCCGGGTGGCTCACCCGTAGGCACCATTGCTTATGAGCTTTATGGTCTCAAAGTCATTCTCTCCAGGCGGTTTCTTAGCCTTGGTGCTGCGGCCCTGCGGAGGAAAGATGGAGACCACGGCACCACCATCATCATCATCATCATGAGACTGAGACTCTTGGTATTCCACTTAACACATGGGGAAGTTGAGGCACAAAGTCAGTGAATGAGTCCTTCATCCAAGTGCCACAGTGAGGGAGTAACAAAGTCAGAACTTAAACCCAAGACTGGCTGACAGTGAAGTCATATAACAAACTTCTCTTAATTAGGAAAGAAACCTACAAAATGGCTGATCATCCTAATATATAAAGAGCTCCCAGAAATCAACAATAACATTAACAACTGAAGAGAAAAAATACACAAGATATGTAAACTAGACTTAGAGCTGTTAACCATGTGAAAAAAATGTTGAACATCACAAATAATGACAGATAGGCAAGCTAAAACTACTCTAAGATACCATTTTTCACACAGTAGATTGGCAGGAAAAAAAAATCCAAAAGCCTGGCACATTCTGTGGGCAAAGCTGTGCAGAAACAGATACTTCTATACCTTGCTGTTGGGAGTATAAATTGGTACAGTCTCATTAAAGGTACTTGGTGTATATCAGAATTACAAATGTATGCTTCCTTTAATCCAGCAATTTTCACCTTAAAAAAGTTTTTTTACACTTTTGAATTCATGCTATAGATATGCTTTCACGTGTGAAAAATGACACAGAGAGGCACAGGGGCTGGAACGGGGAGCTCCGCTTCCGGCGGCAGGGTCTGGGGAAGGGGCGGCAGGGTCTGGGGTAGGGGCGGCAGGTGCCATGTCAGGCCGCAAAACTGGCAAGAAAAAGCAGCCCAAGAAGCAAGCCAAGGAGATGGACGAGGAAGATAAGGTATTCAGGCAGAAGCAGAAGGAGGAGCAGAAGAAACTTGAGGAGCTAAAAACAAAGGCCACAAGGAAAGGCCCCCTGGCCACCGGTGGAACTAAGAAATCTGGCAAAAAGTAAGCTGTTCTTGTGCCTGAGGCAACGATGACCCTTAGCGCCATTCCTGTTTAAACATCTGGATTCCCTGCCATAATATCTATTGCCACCTTTAGCTAGAATGAAGTGTTGTCTTGGAGCCTATTGTACATTTAAGAATAAACTTTTGTAAAAAAAAAAAAAATGACAGACACATATTTTCTTACTCATTGCAAGATTGGAAATAACCCATACATAGGAAATTGGTTAAATAAAATACGAAGGGATATAATATAAAGGAATATTGTGTTACTATTTTGTTGTTGTTGTTTGTTTGTTTTTGGCCATACCGTGTGGCACACAGGATCTTAGTTCCTGAACCAGGGATTGAACCCATGCTCCCTGCAGTGGAAGCAGAGTCTTAACCACTGGACTGCCAGGGAAGTCCTTTTCCACTGTTTGTTTTTTTTTTCTTTTTTTTAAATGAAAAATATTTCTGTACACTTATTCAGAAAGTTCTCTGAAGTACTTTATTAAATGGGGGGAAAAACAAGGAACAATGTGTACTGTATGATTTTATGTAAAAAGAGGGACAAAATATAATTATATTTGAGGTAATATGGGTACGGGGGACAAGAGCGGGTATAAGATTTTTTGCTGTATACCATTTTTGAAAATAATTTTTATTTTTCATAGGGACAAGAGATTTATTACATTAACAGTTCACAAAAAGATCTATGAGGTTTAAAAATATTGAACTTCTATGTTCCTTAGAACGTAGCCCAAAAAAGTTTGACAGAAACGTTGGCAGAACTACAAAGAGAAATTACTCAAGACAAACTTAACACATCTCTCTCAGAAACTATCAAATCAATCTGGCAAAAAAAGAAAAATGAATAGGAAGATGGAAGATTTGAATCACTCAATTAACAAGTTTGATTGAACGGAATTACAACGGATCTACAAACAACAATTAAAGATAAATACCTTTTTAGAGTTTTAGACTTGTGAGTGATGTCATTCCATTACCTATTCAAAAAATTAAATGGCATATAATGGTATAATGAGATTTTTTAAAATACAGGACAGATGTGTGTGTGTGAGTGTATGTGAATTCATAGACATAATCTGAAACAAAGGACACAAACCCAAATGCCTTCAGGGACCAGGCATACCAGTGAGAGTCACGGGTGACGGGGGTGTAGGTAACCCCGTGTCATAGGCCAGCCCGCATTCAACGCCAGCTGGTTCCATCACAGTCTTGTTAGAACTTTTGATTCTTTTTAAAAAGGCACAAACCCAGATTTTACCTTTAATCTTCTGATTTCTATATTTTGTTTCACACTTTTGAAAACACTAGGCAGCTCAGAGAAAACACATGTATGGCCATTATGGTGGGTAACCTCCACCAGACATGGGGAACATCTACCAATGTGTGGTTGGCCTGTGGGTGGAATTAAGTAATTTTTTGTGTGAGTTGTTAGCACATAGAGACAGTCAACCCATTCAAAAGTCCATACAGATTTCTTCAAGAAATTAAATATAGAGTTACCATGTGACCCAGAAATTCCACTCCCAGGTAAATACCTAAAAGAACTGAGACAGTTGTTCAAACAGATACTTGTACACAAATACTCACAGCAGCACTATTCATGCAACAGCTAAAAGATGTGAACAGCCTAAAGGCCCATCAGTGAGCAATAGATAAACAAAACGTGGCATATACTATTCAGCCACGAAAAGGAATGAAGCACAGATTCATGCCATAGCATGGGGAAGCCTCGAAAACATTATGCCAGCCACCAAAGGCCACAGAGTGAATAATTCCATTTATATGAAATCTCCAGACCCAGCAAATATCCAGACCCAGTCTCCATAGAGACGGAAAGATCTGGAAAGCAGATCAGTGGTTGCCAGGGGCTGTGGGGGAGGGAGGGGACGGAGAGAAACTACTTCATGGGTACAAGGTTTCCTTTTGGTATGATGAAAATGTTTAGGGGCTAGATGGTGGAAATGGCCTCACAACGCAGTAAATAACAACAAATTGTTCATTTTAAACTTGTTTAAGTGTACGTTTAAAAAATTAAACACAAATTTTATGTTTTGTGTATTTAATCATGAAAAGAAAACTGCCTGTGGAGGAAGAGCTATTATTAACCCATTTTACAGGTGGGGAAACTGAGGCTCAGAGCGGGGACCGAGACATTTGCTCAGCCTGAGGACCAAGAGCCAGGCGGTGAGCCCCGACCAGTAGGGCCGGACCAGCAGGTTGCCCACGCCTCCGGGCCTCACCTCAGAAAGGTCGTCCTGCTCGGGTGTGTTAGAGCCGCCACTGTCTTGCTCCTCCAGGTGCACCACATCTAGGAGGGGAATGGGAGTGAGTCAAGGCCTGGGTCCCAGTCAGCCCACCCAGAGTCCCCAGCACCGAGCAGTCAGCACCTGGAAAAGGGTCACGGGTGAGGCCTAGCTGGCGGATGATGTATCGGGGGATGTCTGTCTTGACAAGGTGGCCCTCCTTAGCATGGCCCTCAGCTGCCTCCAGCAAGTGGTAGAACTCCTCGGGATTGAATTCCTAAGGCAAGGCAGGGTGAGTTTGGGGTGACCTCCAAGGGGCACTAGCCAGCCCCCCACCTCCAGCACCTCCTCCCGTGCCCATGCCCAGCCCCCTCACCAGGCATTCCAGCAGCCTGGCTGGACGTGAGATGATAATAAGCAGCTTCTTCACCAGCTGAGTGACGAAGGCCACCTCTAAGCTCTCGGAACGCTCATAGGCCTGGGATGTGGGCACAGTGCGAGTGGGGTTCACAGGCGCCTTTCCTGGCCAGGCTCCTCTTCCATCCCCACAGGAAAGGACAATACTGCTGCTACTGTCCCATTGTACAGGTGAGAAAACTCAGGCCACATGGTAGAAATCATCATTATTGTTATAGCAAACATGGTCCTAAAATGTTCAGTCATTCAATCTATCTTCAAAGCAATTCTACAGTCCAGGCCAAGTTAAAAATCCCTCTGCCTAGCATCCTCTCTCCTCGGATCTCTCCATGGCTCCCTACTTCTCCTATTTTAAGTCTCTGCTCAGCTATCAACTCCTCATGGAGGCTTGCCCTGACCCCCTCCAATTCAAAATTGCGCCCTACCTACTGCTAAGACCCTCAATCGCCATTACTCTGCTCGCATGTTCTTGTTTTCTATCGAACAGGCCATATATTAATTTCTCTATCATGCCCATCAAAGTCAATACTACAACCAACAATTGAAACCAGCTGGGTTCTAGCAGTGAAAGCGCCGAGTTCTAACCCCTGGACTGCCAGGGAAGTCTCAGGGAAATTTAAATAAGGACAGGATCCCAGAGGGCTAAGCCAAGCCCTACTGGAAACTGATTCAAAAGAAAAAGTGTAGGGACTTCCCCGGTGGGCCCAGGTTCAATCCCTAGTTGGGGAACTAAGATCTCCCAAGCTGTGTGGTACAGCAAAAAAAAAACAAACAAGTGGGGCAATCTTTATGTGTTTTTGTTTTTCAAATGATTAATGGTTTTAATAAAAATACTATTGATTAGTTTGTTTCCATTAAAACCAGGAAAGTAAAATTATAGAAAATTTTGGTTTAATTATAAAATATTTTAACTTAACATTAAGTTTTTTTAAAATATAAATTTATTTATTTTAATTGGAGGCTAATTACTTTACAATATTGTATTGGTTTTGCCATACATTAACATTAAGTTTTAACATATTTTCTTTTCAATTTGTTCAATCATTAATGTTCTAAAGGGGGGGGGGAATCACCTGCTTCATCCTACTCTCAGTCGTAATGTCACCCAAGAAGGCAGCATTTGAGTAGAGACCTGCAGAGGTGAGCGAAGTTAAATTCCTGCTTCCTGGGGGTGGGGTAGGGATAAACTGGGAGACTGGTACTGATGTGCTTTCTGTAAGCTAAGTCACTTCAGTCGTGTCCAACTCTCTGCAACCCTGTGAACTGTAGCCCACCAGGATCCTCTGTCCATGGGATTTTCCAACCAAGAATGTTGGAATGGGTTGCCATGCCCTTCTCCACGGGATCCTCCCAACCCAGGGACAGAACTCAAGTCTCTATGTCTGTTGCATTGGCAAGCAGGTTCTTTACCACCAGTGCCACCAGGGAAACCCCGTATATAAAACAGATAACTAATAAGAACCTACTGTATAGCACAGGGAACTCTACTCAATACTCTGTAATGACCTATATGGGAAAAGAATCTAAGAGTGTATATATGTCTATGTATAACAGATTCAACTTGCTGTACACCTGAAACTAACACAGCATTGTAAATCAACTATAAATCAATAAACATTAATTAAAACAGTGGGGAAAAAAATGAAAGAAACTTTGGCCAAGCCACGCTGCCTGTGAGATCTTAATTCCCCGACCAGGGATCGAACCTGTGTCCCCTGCATTGGAAGCGGAGTCTTAACCACTGGACCGCCAGAGAAGTTTCAAGAAACTTAAATTATTAATAGTACTGTCAACATCACCATGTGATATTGTGAAAATCTTGGTATAACAATATAGTGATTTTGATAAAGGCAAAAGGTGCATTTTGTGGGGGAAAAAATGATTCCTACTTCCTCCATCAGATCTAGAGTTGGGATCTAGTCTTTCTCCTCCACTCTTCAGTCTTCGGCTCCACACCAGCCACTTGGCACATGTTAGGCGCCCCCTGAATGGATGTGGCGTGACGGAAAGGATAGGGACATTGGGCCAGTTTTGGGGGTTCAGAGCCCGAGGTGGGGTTGGCCCCTCGGGGTACTCACGTCCTGCAGCAGCTTCTCCAGGTTTTCCTGCAGTTCGTAGAAGTAGACGGTGGTAATGAGGCCGTCGCGGGACTTGGTCAAGCAGTCTCGAGCCAGCTCGATGATCTGGTGGTGGATGAAGCTGAGAACGCCGTCGGCCAGCGGCAGCACGCTGTCCGGTTCGTAGGCGCGGGCGAAGTCGCGCAGCTTCTCTTCCATCTGCGCGGTGGCCTGCGGGAGGGAGGGAGGCAAGGCGGGGATGCCCGCGCGGGGCTCGGCCCGGAGGTTGTTTCTGCCAGGAGCCTGCACGCCGCGACGCCGGCCACCAGGGGGCGCGCGGAGCTAAGGTGAGCGAGGGCTCCGGCCGCCCCGCTTCCCTGCGGCCGCCCCCGGCCCCGCCTCACCTTCGGG
>NW_011494937.1:2336972-2337141 GCF_000754665.1 Bison bison bison
AGACATGGTTCATCATCACGATTTCGTTGTCGTAGGAGGAGGGGGATCGCCCGGGACTGCGGAGAGAGAAGCCCATTGCGTCCAGCCCCTTCCCTCCCAAACTGCAGACGAGGGTCTCGCAAGGCACCAGCCCCCAGACCCACCAGGTTGTTCATGGAGGGGGAGGCAG
>NW_011494937.1:2337241-2337719 GCF_000754665.1 Bison bison bison
GGGAGGGGCGGCCGCCATCCTCGTCTGTGATGCTCTCGGTGCTGCCGAAGTGTTTGGAGAGGAAATGGAGCTCATCCACGGTGGGCTGGTAGGGCAGCTGGTGCAGACGCTCCTGGGAGGAGCAGGAAGACTGGGGGGAGGGGCAGGGCCGGGGTCAGGTCACCACGGTCCCCCCACAGCTCGGGACCCTGGCCTGGGGCTCCCGCGGCTGGCGGGCCACTGAGCAAGGCCAGAATCTGGACCTGACTTATGATCCTTGGATCCCAAGGCCCAGCTTGGGATTCCTGGCGATAGACAGGGGAGCAGGGACACAGACATGAGTGTGGCCCGAGAGAGCCTGTGAAAACCCAAGTCAAGTCACAGACGCCTCTTCTGTTCAGAACTCTCCAGGGCTCCCACCTTACTCCTGGTGAATGCCTAAGTCCTCTCCATAGCCCACAAGGTCTTTTCAAGATCTAACCCTGTCTGCCACCACCTC
>NW_011494937.1:2337819-2344186 GCF_000754665.1 Bison bison bison
ACCCCCCCGCCCCCACACCCAACCTGCTCTGCTCCAACTGCACAGGCCTCCTTGATGGTCTTTGAACAAGCCAGGCACAGTCCTGCTTCCAGGCCTTTTCACTGACTGTTTCCTCTGTTTCTCCCACATCTACTATGGATCACTCCTCCAAGTCTTTGCTTTAAAGCCACATTTTAGGCATCCTCCTCTGACCACACCCATCATTCTCTTTCGTTTCCCCAACTCACTTCTTGCTGACTTCTTGTCTCCTGGCTTATTACTGTACATCTTATGACTTATTTATTATTACTTTCTGCTCCTCCAGAGCAGGAACTTGGTTCTGCTTAGTCCCTGGTCCGGGCATGGTATGCAGTTGGTGCAATGACAGACCCAGACATCAGTGGAGAAACACAAGGACAGCCACCTGATTCTGCTGGCAGAATAATCTTTTTCCACATGACATCACTCACTTTCCTGCTTAAAACTCCCCACCCCGTCATTACCTATTAAAATAATCTCCTCAGTGTACATAATCTATGACATGTGTGCCTGTGTGCTAGGTCACTTCAGTCATGTCTGACTCTTTGGGACCCTATGGACTGTAGCCCACCTGGCTCCTCTGTCCTTGGGATTCTCAGGCAAGAACACTGGAGTGGGTTGCTGTGCCCTCCTCCAGGGGATCTTCCTGTCCCAGAGATGGAGCCTGCATCTCCAACATTGCAGGCAGATTCTTTATTGCCAAGCCACCGGGGAAGCCCAATATTTGACACTCAGAATCATAATTTCAAATATTAATAGTTCAGACTAAAATCTTCATCTAAAACAAAAAAACCTTTCTCTGGCTTCCCACCACATTTAGAATAAAATCCACCTTGCCACCCTGGCCAAGAAGCCACAGCGTGAGTGTTGCTGCCTGCATCACCTCCATTCTGCCACTTCCAACCCAAAGCTCCAGCCACACAGGCTATTTTCAACTTTCCCAATGTGTGAAGTTCTCTGTTGCCGCTAAGAGTTTGCACATGCTGTTCCCTCTTCCTGGAACACTCTTCCCTCCCTTCTTCCATCTGCCAACCCCCTGCTGATCCTTTGTCTTGGCTTCAATGCCACCTCTTCCAGGAAAGCTTCCTTGACCCTCCCTCCAGCTTAGTCAGGTGCCTCCCCTCTGCTGTCATCACCTTGCCTTATGCTACCCTCATCACAGCTCTGACCACTCCGGCACCCCAAGTTGTAAATGCCTTCTTACATATCTGACTCCTCCCATGAGGGCTCTGTGAATCCTTGGGCCCTGGTCCAGCTTGTAGAGCCCCACCTGCCACATGAAAGTCATGTGATAAATGTCTACTGAGCATCATACCAATGTATGGACAAACGAACCAGAGAGGTCTGAAAGGAGGCAGACGGAGAGACAGACTTTGCGTATTGCGGTGGGTGAGCAAATGGTTCCAGGTGAAGGATGTGGCCTGGCCCTAGCCAGCTGCAAACACTTGGGCAAGTGGCTTAACACGTGAGCCTTAATGTCATTTATCTGTAAACTGAGTCCACAGTGAGTAGGATCCCCAAAAAGATATATTGAAGGTGGAGAACAGGACCTTGGAAGAGACTTGGAACATGAAGAGATGGACAGGTGACACCTTTGGAGAACTAGAGAAACCCAAAGCTCTTACTAAAGCCAGTCTAGTAGGCCCCCTGCGGCTCCCACCCACTGGCCCCGCCTGCCACACTCACCGAGACAGTGGAGCTGGGTGTGTTGGTGCCATAGCCAGATGAAGGGAGTGAAGCCAGAGACCAACGGCGTCCATCCGCCCTGGAAACCAGCCAACTTTCTCAGAGGCTGCCAGGCCCCATCAGTCCCCGCACTCCTCAAGGTGTGAGAGAAGCCTCTGACCATGGCCAGGGTTGGGGGGTGGGAGGATACATTTATGCTCTGAGATCCCTGAAGGCCCTCAGGGTTAAGGAGGTGAAGAAGAAATCTACCAGCCAGGCACCCGGGACCCAGAGCAAAGATCAGTCTCCTCTGCTCCTTCCCATGACCCTCATCCTCAAGCCAAACAAGCCCCCAGAGTAAAAAGTCCACTCAAGGAAGTCATCCCAGAGGGACCCCAAAAGATGACCCCTAGAGGATTCCCTCTGAGAAAATTCTCAGAGGAAGATCATTTGAGTCTTTTCAGAGAAGAAACTTCCCTTCCTCATAAGCACGTACACACTGACATGGGATCCGATAGACACAATCACTCTTCTGGCCATATCCAATCCTGTTACTAGTATGGTTGAGTTCACACACTGAAAGTCACACACATTCACACCACGTGACTCTTCAGCATAGATACTCACAGGCATTCATTAGCTTGTGTATGTGTGTGTGTGTGTGCTCTAAGTCGCTTCAGTCGTGTCCAACTGTTTGCAGCCCCATGGGCTGTAGCCCGCCAGGCTCCTCTGTCCATGGGGTTCTCTGAGCAAGAACACTGGAGTGGGTTGCCATTCTCTTCTCCAGGGGATATTCCTGACCCAGGGATTGAATCTGGGTCTCCTGCATCGCAGGCAGATTTTTTACCATCTGAACCACCAGGGCAGCCCCTCACTGTCCCATTTGTGGACCCAAATATCACGTTTCCAGGCTAACACACAATCACACATGCAAAATGAGACCTACACTTACAAAGACACAAACAGAGAGACCTGGTACTCACACTCTGACATATACAGACACACTCCCCCACACACTCTAGTCTGTCACATTAACATGACACACACTGAAGACACCCTCTCGCACTCAGTCACACATTCAAATTCTCACAGGGCTACACACCCATTCACACTCCCACACAAATTACACATTCACATGCAGTCACGCATGGAGGTACATGTTTCCTCAGCTATTCACACACACATTTACAACCCTACCAGCACACAGTCACACACGTTCACTCTCACACCCATGGATCCATGTGCAGGCGTGGGCTGCCTCACGTATTCATGACCTCACACACACACACACATCCACATCAGCACACAGATTGCACTTTCACAGGGACACACATTCCCATGCACTGGACTCCTCTCCTCAGGCAGTGTCCTGGCTCAGCTCACCCTCCATGTAGGTGACCACATCCAGTCCAATATTTTCTGACTCCCCATTGCCCTCAGCTGAATTCCATGGTCGAGGGGAAACCCCCACCCTCCCAGAGGAGCCATCCTCTGTCCCCACAGTCTCCTGTGACTCCCCCCCACCAAAACTGTCACCAGCCTTTGCAGTGATCTGTGTTGCTTGCCCAAACTCAACTCCAAGGTTACAGAAGGGATGCGGTTCACCCCATACCCCAGTTCTCAGAACACAGTAGCTGTTCAGACGTTTTTAGAATGAATAAATTTCGATGAAAAAGAGATCCGCAAAACACCCTGGTGAATCCTAGACGTTTCCCCCTCAAAATCAAAGATTCTCTCTTCCTCCCCCGATTTTGCCAAAGCTCCTCAGAAAATTCATCTCAGGGACACTCCAGAAACCCACAGAACCTCCGGAGGGAAATCTGAGATTCCTCCTCTTGTCTTCTGGGGAAATAGCCCTAGGCGCCCTCCCCCACATCATGGACCTAGTCTTTCGATGGGTAGCAAGCAGTCTGAGCTTGCGCACTTCATCCCTGCTACCCTGTCCTGTTACTATGGGAACGCCTGGCCTGGAGAGCCAGGCTTGGGAGACGAAGACCCCGGGACCAAAGAGCAAGCGCTTTCGCTCCGCGGCAATGGAAGCCCCGCCCCTTCCCCATTCTGAACAGGCGACTGGCCTCGCCTTCTTGTGGTCCCGCCCCTAATGCTGGGCGCCTGTTCCCGCCAGGACTTTGGGGGCACTCTGCCGGTCCCTCAGGCTCTGACTCAGATGCAGTGATGAGGGGAACAGATGGTGGCCCAGACGGTGGCTGGGGAGGGTATGGCCAGGGTTTGGGGGCCCTGGGGAGAGGGACTCACCTTCGGGAAGAGGCAAAGGAGAAATGGGCTGGGGTGTTGGGGGAGAAGTTGCGGGGGCTGTCCAGGGGGCTGCTACCTGTGGCAGAAAGAGGGGGATCTTCAGGCCAGGCGTGGGAGGCAATCCCATCAGACCTCCTGATCCTCAAAGCGGGTTCCAAACAGCATCTTGTCTCCTCCTTAGTCTAATCTCACCCGTGTATGAATGGGCCATTTACCTTAGCTGTGGCCCCTCCCCAAAACATGTTTTGGCTACCAAGTCAGCCCAGCCCCTCCTCGGGTCGATCCCGCCTTTTTCTGGGGAGCCCCGCCCCTTAAGGATGGCTCCTCCTTTCTGCCCCATCCCCTTTCCAAACAAGCTCCTCCTGGGCCTCCGCACACAAATGCCCGTCCCTTTGCGGAACCGCCGAGCCCACACAAGGATGGCCCCGCCCCTTGTCCAATCCAGGTCCTCTGTGTCCAAACTCTGGACCACCCCTCCTGTGGCATGGACACACTCCTTTCCTATGGCCCCGCCTCCACTAGTCTGGCCCGCAAACCCATCACCTGTCTTACCCAGGTGTCCTGGCAGGGGGGAGTGGGGTCGCGGCAGCGTGGGCGAAGTGCTGGTCAGGATGAGGCTTTTCCGGTTACTGGTGCGGCAGCTGCGGGGAAGGCGAGGCAGGGAGCCGGACCCGGCCGTAGCCCAGTGAGTTTGAGGGTTCGACCCATCACCTTCCCATCTCAGATCCCTCCTACCTGTCTCCCAACCGAGTGGGTGTTCAAATGTGCCCCCAAAGGACTGCTCAGAGGAGGACTGTGTATGGGAGAGGATGCGTATGTGATGTGTTGGTGCAAGCCTCCTGGTGTGGATGGATCACGTGTGACCATGTATGGGGTGATAGTCATGTCCACGTGATACCAATGGAGATTCTCGTGTCTATGTGTCTTTGGGTCTTTGCATGACATTTGCTGTGTGGATCCAGGCGTGGCACCAGGTGTGTGAGTTCAGCACTGGGACCACTCGAGTGTGACATCATGTGTGACAGTCCTTGAGTTTATCTTGTGTGACGTGACCTGTGGCTTTGTGTGTCTGTCTGACACAGTCTGTCTAGCCACTTGTCCATGACTAGATGTGCCACTGTGGGCTGTAAAGTGTACCTCATGCATGATTTCTGCTGTGTCTATACTTTTGTGTAGCAGTTGGGGTCTGTATGAGACACTGTCCTTGTGTCCGAGTGTGATATTCACCATGTGTGTCCACGTATGGCATCTGTATATGTGTGATACAGCATATAGATGATCTACACCTCTCTATGTGTGTGAGTTTAACACCCTGTGACACTGGGCACATCTGAGCATGCCACCGTGTGTGACACAGATGAAAATGTGTGAAAACCTGTGGTACTGTGTGTGTCTCTGACTCTCTGGGTCATTCTGTCATCTGTGTGACACAGCATGTGACATGCTTAGGTGATATTGTATACTGTGACATTGCACAGATGTCATTGCCACATATGTGTCTCTGTGCATCTCAGATGGCACAGTCGTGTGTGTGTGTATCACCACACAAGTGACATCTTCCTGGGTGTACGCTGCACTGTGCCTGCAGACTTACTTGTCTGTGTGATTCTGGAAGTGTCCCTGCGTGTCTGTGCGTGCCTCTGACCTATGGCCACTGTATGGCTGGGAACTCGCGGCGACTCCCGGGTGTATCTGGGACACTAGGGCTGTTGTGTGTGTATGTGTGTGTGACATCATGTCCTGCGTGACTCTGTGTGTCACTATTTTTCATATGAGGCTGTGTTCTTTGGGAGGGGCGGCTGGGCTATAATAAAAGCCCCCCCTTTCATTCTGCACCTCAGGATCCCAGCTTCCAAAGAGGGACCCTTCAGCCCCTCCACTCCCTTCACCCCCCGCCCAGAGCAGTGACTGAGCATATTTGCGCGGCCAGAGCACGCGGCATGGCGGTGAGGGGAGGCCAGGCTGGGGCTATTGTTCTGAGGGTGCTAAGCCCCCCACCCTCCCCTTCTTCCCCTACTTTCGCCCTCCGGCTGCGGGAACCCGCAGCACCAGCAGACAAAGGCGCCGCAATCCCCCACCAGGCGCAGCCCCCTCCCCCCGCGGCGATCCTTTCTAGCGTGCAGTCCCCCCGAGTCTCGGCCCACACTGCCCCCCATTTAGCCCCAACCCCGGCAGGAAGGCTCAGCGCGGGCACCTCTGGCGCAGCTGGACCTGGTGCAGCATCCCGGGCCCCGCCCTGCAGCAGCAGCAGGAGGGCGGCTTTGGGGGAAGGGCCGGGTCAGGGTCTGAGGGATCGGGGGTCTACCTCTTGGTCCGGCGGAACATACTGCCGCCAGGGAAGGAGGGCATCGAAAAATTGGAAAGCGCGATCCAGAGAGAGTCAGACATGACCCGGCGGCGGCGACATGGTGGCAGGTGCGGCAGCGGC
>NW_011494937.1:2344335-2348451 GCF_000754665.1 Bison bison bison
GGCACCAGCGCGCCTGGCCCCGCCCGCGCGCGCGCCTGGCGCCCCTACCCGAGCTGGAGAAAGGGCCATCAGCCCCGCGCATCTCTCCCCCAGGGCTCACCTGCTGCTTTTCCGGGGCAGGGGCAAATCTTTCTGGAAGGCAAAGGAGCAAAAGGATAGAGGTCAGCGAGGACCGACAGCCACTGCCCAAAAGCCCTGTGTCAGCCCCTTGGAGGGATAGAAGTCGGGTGGGACAAGTCCTTCATCAGCATCGTCACCAGCGCCTCGGCCTTGGGTTGAGGGATGGGATCCTGGGCAAAAAGTGCCAGGGTGATTCCTCTCCTGACCCCGAGAGACCAGCACAGGAGCCCCATATAGGACTCCTGAGTTGGCGTCTCAATGTGTGTTTTTGCAAATGAAACAGGAGTCGTTATCTGAAAAACATTTCTTGAGCACGTACTGTATGGCAGACCCTGGTGCTAGGCACTGGGGACACAGCAGTACATGAGACAAATAAAAATTTCTGCCCTTTTGGGACCAGTATTTAAAGGACAGAAGCAGACAACATTAATGTAGAAGTGAATGAAATAATTTTAGACAGAAATAAATGTTATGAATAAAATTAAGCAAGGTGGAATTTCCCTGGTGTTCCAGTGGCTAAGACTCCACCCTCCCAAAGCAGGGGGCCAGAGAGAACTAGATCCCATGTTCCACAACTAAGACCCGGTGCAGCCAAATAAAATAATTTTTATTTTATTTTTTTAGTTAAGCAAGGTGATGTAATGGGAAATGGCTAGGAGGGGAACATGAGGGCTAGAGGGCTGCTCTGTAGAGGTGACTTTTAAGTTGGTTGCTGAAAAATAAGTCAGTCATGGGAGGATCTGTGGAGAGAGCATTCCAGGTAGAGGCAGTTGCAAAGCCCTGGAGGCAGGAATAAACTTGGCATGCTCAAGCAGGAAAGGTTGAATGACTGGATGAATGAATGAATAAGCCCTCCACATCTCAGTAGCTCTACCCCACACTCAACCAGATTCACAGAATTGGGGTGGGGGTCATTAGCGGGGCTCAAAACTGAGATCTGAAATGGAAATTGGGGGACTTCCCTGGTGGTCAGGTGGTTAAGGCTCCAGGCTTCCACTGCAGGGGATGCGGGTTTAATCCCTGGTTGGGGAACTAAGATCCTACATGCCATGTGGTGGACCAAAAAAAAGGGAGGGGGGAATCGGGTGATGGCTGGGTAGTCTTTTCAGTAATGGCAGTGATAAACATGATAACCATGGGTAGGTTTTAGTTCTGTCCACATTAGAAGACGTTTGCATTCTGTTTGTCAAGCACACAGGAAGCCACCACTGGGACCAGAAATTAGAGATCTGGACACTTTTCTGAGAGCACTGAAGAACAGAAGGGAGAAGCAACATCGTCTTCCAGCCAGTTCTGTGTCCACAGGCTAAGGTGAATAGAAGGGACTGGGTAGGGCTGCAAGTAGAAAGATTCAGATGAGGGTTTCAAAACCTCTTTAGTGGGGACTCCAGCCAGTCATCTGTCTGGTGGCACAGACAGTAAAGAATCTGCCCACAGTGTGGGAGACCTGGTTTCGATCCCTGGGTCGGGAAGATCCCCTGGAGAAGGGCACAGCAACCCACTCCAGTATTCCTGCCTGGAGAATCCCATGGACAGAGGAGCCTGGCAGGCTCCATAGGGTCGCAAAGAGTCAGACGCAACTGAAGCCCACCAACCAGGAAGAATTGAGGAATGTTCTAGGATCTTTCTAGGATCTCTGATATTAGAAAGTCCTGAATTAGAATCCCAGCTTTACCACTTAAAACCTTGGCAAATGACCTTCCAATAGTTCATGCCTTCTAGAGGATTCTGCAGATGATGCAGGTGCCTAGCACCTTAGTATGCTGCCTAGCACACATAGTAATTGCTCAGTAAATATTAGATCATAGGAACATTGTGGATGTATATGCTGCATGGCAGAAGATGAGCCAGAGGGACCTCGCAGTCCCAAGTACAGAGGACAGATGGATGGTTGGGGTCAAAGGGCACACTGTCCAGATTAGTAGCTCTGCCATCCCGAGCCAGGGGTGACCAAAAATCTGTACCAGATTTTCCTTCTGTCTTTGCAGAATTAGCTTGAATGAGCCGCCCCTTGGACCAGCCTTGCCAGGCGACTGCAATGGCCCAGTCAAAACCAAGATCTGGATTTTCTGGCCATGGAGTCCGGTACTCAAAACTCAGAGACACTGTGGCCTATAAGGCTGAGCCCCAGGGCTCTAGGTGCTCTAAGTGCTACCCAGAAAAGTTTTCGACTCTAGCCCCATCTGCTAAGCATAACTAAACATTTTAGCATCGAGGAAAGGGAAAATGTGGAGAGGCAGAGGATTTGGACCTCTGTGTCAGTGTGAATAGAGGCCACTTCCATCGCCAGTTACAAAACTGCTTTGCCCAGAGGATTCTGCATCTCCTTGGGATTAAAGGAGGGCCCTGCCGACAGGGCATTTGAACTTAGATTGCTATACGATCCGAATTCACACGCGGAAAACTTAGGCGCTCTACAGTTGTGGGACAGCTCCTAAGGGGTTGCACCAATGTGTGAGAGTGTAGTCAGGCTGCAAAGTGGTTAACCGTGCCAGAAGGGAGGAGGTTGGGGCAGGATCTCGGCGGAGTAGCTCGGCCAAGACAAGCTTTGGGAAGGATAGGTGGGTGAATGGGAGGATCCTGGGATAGGGGCGTGGTCTTGCGGGGAGAACGAAATCCCGCGTGGCACTGAGCCAATGGGAGTCGGCGCCGACCCAGGGGGCGGGAAACCCTAGGAAGGCTCCTCCCCTTTCCCCCTTTATTCCAGGACCCGACGGCGCGGACCCTATCTGGCTACTTCAGTACTTGTTCGGTCTTCGCGGCATCTCCCTTCCTTTTATTAGAACCCATTCTCCTAACCCAACCCAGGGATAAGAAGGGAATCAGAGGAAGACCTGAAGAGTCCATCTGGGCTGTGGTTAAAACCCAGGACTGGTTCCAGCATCATCCAGACGCCTGAAAAGTCCTTACCCTCTGAAATGACCCCTTCCAAAAATGGAAGAGGGCCCTGGGTGAGAGTTTGAATTCTCTCCTCATCCCAAGCTCCAGACTAGGGATGCAGCCTGAGACTGGGCGCATTCTAGGCTTTACATAAATTCCTCCAGATTACCTAGCTTGGGGCTGTGCGTCAAGGAGACTCAGAAGAACCAGATGCCAGGCAGGCCTTAGGGTGAAGTTTTGATCAATTTTCGCTCTGGAGTTAGTTTGGAGGCAACACCGAACCCCCATATTAACCCTTAAAAGTGCATGCTGCGGACCAAATAGAACCCTTCTCAACTTCAGAATCCTCACCCATCTAGGAGGTGGGAGTTCCCCGCACTCCACAGCAAACCTCAGTATCCCACTCCGTGCAGTGGACCCACATTTCCTGCGCCTGCGCAGCCTGGAGACCAACATCTAAGGCTGCAAGGAGCTAAAAATCGCTCCCGCCCACCCACAAGCTGGGCTGGACTTGAGGATCGCGGAGTGGGGGCGGGGGTAGGGTAGTGTTGTAGTGAAGAGGGGTGGAATGAAGGGTGAGGAGGAAGACTGTCTAGATCCCTGTCCAATTAGGGCAGTAGGAAGAATCTCGGTGGCCAAGCAGGTCCGTGGAGGTCGTAGGGGGTCCCCATGACTCAGAAAGGGACTCCTGGGGTAATGAGGGGCGAGGCTGCAACACAAACATGTTTACCGCTGCTGCGGCACCTGCAGCCCCGGGGGGCGCGAGCCCTGGGGCAATAACTTTGCCCTGCACCCCCTCAACCCGAGCCTGGCCGAGCACCAGGGCAAAGATCTCAATCCCAGCCCCCTATCTCCTCTGAAGGGTCAGGCGCCCCTGGGCTATCCTCGAGGGGGAGCGCTAGGCTGCATGCCCCTCGGTTAGATCCCTGGGTTCCCGGGCAGAGCCTGAGGGGCGGGGTCCCCAGCGCGGCGGGACGCGCGGCCACCGCGTTCCCCCCGGGTAGCTTCCCGAGGCCGTGGGAGGGGGTGCCTGGGCCCACCCCGGCGTTAAGTTCTCCCGCCTGCTGCCGGGCTCCGCCCCAGGGCGCCGACCCCTTCCCATCCACCCGGGGCCGC
>NW_011494937.1:2348573-2354747 GCF_000754665.1 Bison bison bison
GGGGGGGATGGCGGGGGGGAGAACCGGAGGGAGGTGGCGGGGGCGGAGCAAAGTGGGGCGGACCCGGCACCGTCACTGCGTCTGGGCGCCCGAGCCCGGCCTTGGCCGAGGCTGCCCGCGATGGGGGAAAGGGGGTAAGCGTGGGGGAGGAGCCTCCAGATGCCCCCAGTGAAGTCAAGCTACCGTGAGACCCCCGTAAGGAAAGACATGCCAGGGGAGAGACGTGCTCGTGGGTAAGCGCCCAAAGCAAGAAACACCCCAAGGGAGACAAGCTCACTAAGATACATTCCCTATGCAGACAACTCCCTCCCTGCAGTGATCCCCTCAGAGAGACATTCCCACGGGGAGGTAGTCCCCGCAGGGAGGTCCTCTCCAATCAGGAACTCCTTTCACCCTGACAACCATTTCTGAAACAGATGGTCTCTGAGAGGTGACGCTTCCTTTCAAAAGCCCACCCTCCAAAGAAGAGACATTTCCGTAGAGAAGGACCCGCGCCAAGTTATTTCACTTGGGGAGCCTGGTGAGGGTACCCTCAATGAATGACCCCATAAAAGCCATAGTCTCTATGAGAAATTGCCCCCATCCACGAGACTTCATATCCCAAGGACAGTCTCTTACAGAGTGTAACTGCACTGAGGAGACCCGTCCTCACAGGAGATCCCCCCTCAGAAAAACACTTACAGACATATATGAACCCCCTTCCCAAGCAGAGACTCCACGGGGAACCCTGCCACCCCCTCCCCCAGGGATCCCCTCCCTCATCGTTAGGATTAAGAAGCCAGGCTAGGCTGGGCTGTATTTATAGGAACGATTAGCTGGTGGATGGGGAGAGGGGGCAGCGGGAGCGATTTTCACCACTCCCCCGCAGTGTTACTACTGCTGAGGCCAAGCCAACAATGCTTCCCAGAGTTGGAGTGGAAGCCCCCACCCCAACGTTGACATTGGGGGGGCATGGCGGGGTGGCGGCTTCCCAAGGGTCTCAGCCCATAACTTTCTCGAAGGCCCTGGAGGGCGCGGTCACTGGGCCGGAGCGACCTCTGACAGTCAAAGTGAGCTATTTCGAAGTCTACTTCTTGGTGTTCCCCAGGCGCTTTTCTACTCATCTCTGCGCCTTTGCCTGAGTTGTCTTGATCTGTTTCTCTCTGTCTCTGTCGGCATGTTTGTGTTGCCATCCCGTCGAGTCTGTTCCTCGCACTTCTCTGTCCAAGGTCGGGACATTTCTCTTGCCCCCGATTCAGCCTGCAGCCTAGGGAACTCTCCGTGGTGCTGATCTGAAGCACTTCTGTCCGTCGTGCTGAAATATGAGCGCAGGGTTGGGGGCGAAGGTCAGGGGAAAGGAAGGGTTATCGGGAGTCACAGCCTAGAAAATGGACAGATATGACCCACGAACACCCTGGACTACCCCAAGATGGAGCGGGTGAGGGCTAGGTCCACCGGATACTGGTTGCTGAAGCCAACAGCGTGTACCCATGCAGCGGCCAGGAGACAGTGCCTCTTGATTCATTTATTCAACAGGTATTGAGCACCTACTGTGTGCAAAGAAGTGGTTTGGATTTTGGGAGTACATCCGTAAAAGATACAGACAATAACTCTGCACTAGTCTGAGACGAGAGGGAGAGAGATTGTGGTAGTGGTCATTGGTCTCGAAAACACATGCACACTCTACGAGCACAGGCACACACACACACACACACACACACACACTGCAAACTTACACATGAACATAAACATACGAACACATGCTCAACAAACAGACTCGCATAGACCTATTAACACATTCTGGAAACACTCCACAAAACATACATTCTGCAAATACACACACATACAAACACATACGAAGCAAACACAGAAACACATATACACACAAACTGACATTCTGCAAACATACATCCAAACACATACTTAGAAAACACAGACATACACACACTCAGCAATGCAGGCACACACAACACATACAAACACAAGCATATGCAGGCATACACACAACCATAATCCAAACCAAGGGAAGCTCAGCTGCACACAAAATACAGTATGCAAAATACAGACACATTATCCTCCCAGTACAAAACATGGACACACATCCACATACTCATACACTCACTGGAAGGTTGTTTTTCTTTCTTTCTTTTAGTTTTAGTTTATTTTGGAGGGCTGTTTTACTTATTGGACACTGCCAGTAAACTGTCAGCTCTACGAGGATTGAGATTTTCATGTCTTAGTCAAAACATTGCATCCCCAGAAGCTGGTATGCCATAAGTGCTCAATAAATGTTTGTTGAATGAATTGAGGGGATGTTTGCAGGGGACAAAAATTCACAGAAACTTCAGAGGGGGCATGCACACACACATTTTAGAGAGAGACACACACTGTCTCCACACATGGTACCTCTATATTCACTCATTGTCAACATTCATAGTCAACAATTTTATCCACCAACCTATTCACAGTATTTCTGCAGGATACCTACCCTCATCCTACATCCCTCTCCCCAGCATTTATTATCTGACTCTTACTCAACTGGACACACTAGGCTTGGAACATTTACAGACCTCCTTACCCAGATTTTGAACATACACACACACATATGCACACAAATCCAAGAGATTTGCATAAACATACCCTCACACAACAAACACATATAAACCCTCAGTACATACACACACACACACACACACACACCCTCATCCAAAACACACACACTCTTCACACATACAGAGTTTAAGTCACAAGCTCTACATAAAGACAAACACAAGGATATATACACACCAGCCCCTGATCCTTTGGTCTTTGGTCACCTGGAGCAGAGGGAGGGGCTAGGGAAAACCACTCCCCTGCATCAAACCACGCCCCTTTGAGCTGTCGGTGTTTCTGGATTTGAGCCTGAGGTGTCTCAGCAGCCGCCTAGACTGCAGTTCAACTAACAGGTGAGAGGTGGCCAGAAGTGGCCAGAGGAAGAAGAGAGGGGGAAAGAATTGCCTTGACTTCACAGACCCCCAGTTTCCCCTGCCCTGGGGACTTTGGATCCTAGGGGCAGGACCCGAGTCCTGCCACAGTCAAGGTTGGCTCCAAAGGTCTAGCCCTGGGTGTCAGTTCCTAAGCCGATTGTAGGCCGAGAGAGAAGGTGACCATGAAAGGGGCCAGCAGGGATCAAGCGGGAAGGAGGGAGGAGACTGGGCAGAGGACAGGATGGAATTACTGGACAGAAGAGGGGACTGGAAAATCTGGGAGGTCCCCTTAGAGGATGGAGGAGGTTGCCTGGGGTCCTGTAGGAGATTGTTTCAGGGGAGGGAGATGGGGAACCATGGTCAAACAGGAGTGAGGTCATTTGCACCTGAAGGGATGGACGGGACATGAGCCCCCCATGGGGGGCTCCTGGGTCAGAGGCAGGCCTTGGTGGCCCCGGGGGAATTGAGAGTGTTTGGCTATTGCTTCCTCATCAGCTGCCCATTCTTTTGTCTGCCTGGCATTGTCTCCTGGCTATGCATCAGGACAGTGCCACCCTGAGCTACCAGAAAGGGACAACTGAACCTCACCCTGCATCCCAGCTACCTCTCATCTCAGGAGGACATGGCCTGCAGGGGTCGCACTCGACCCAGGGCCTTGGCCTGGGCCCTGCAACTGACCCTGGCATGGATGCTGTTGGGGGCTTGTGGAGGGAGCCACCCACTCCCAGCTAGATCACAGAGACACTATAGGCTGGCGACCAATCTGGGCACAGACCAACTGCACCTGGAAGGTAAGCATTCCAGATTATGCCTAAGCTCTAACATCTAGAAACCTCAACTCAACCACAACAATGCCAGAATTTCCTTACCAGAGGGATTTAGGGTGACTGGGTCTAGTGGTGATTAAAGAGCACGAATTGCCTAGATTCAAATCCCAAATGCCTCTTCATAGCTGTGTGACCCTGGGCGAGTCACTCAACCTTTCTGAGCCTCATATGGACCATTAAGAAAGGAGGAGAAATAACAGATCTACCTCATAGGGCTGCTGTAAAGGAGTATATGTAACCACATGAGAACTTACATCGCTGCCAGGAATGTAATAAATGACAAGTTGATTTTGATTTGTGGTTATTACTAATTGAAGCTACATTTACATCCCAAGTGAAGTGTCTTTAATTTTTATGTTTGGGAGGACTTACATAGTTAGGATTTCCCAGTTCAGAGGGACCCCAAGCCTTGGTTCCTCAGCTCTACCTGAGGACACAAGACTGGAACTCACTGGAGTCCCTTTCTCTGTGGCCCTCTTTTCCCTCAGAGATGAACCCACCAGAGGCATCGGACTCTGGGCTCGTCCCAGTGCGCTGTGGGGAGCTGAGCCCCAGGTGAGTACACCCACCTCGGGCGTGTCTCTGGGTTCTTTGCTCCAGTTGCCCCAACTAGGGGCCAAAGCCCTTGAGCATCCTGACCTATCCGTCCTGTCTCTCTCGATGTCCAGGTGCGAATCCTTCCTGGTACACCTCCAGGCTGCCCTTCGCAGTCGTTTCCACCTGGTGCTCTTGGGGGTACGCCAGACGCAGCCGCTGTGCTCTGAGCTCTGCGATGCCTGGTAGGAGAGGCGGTGTCTGAGGGGCGTGGCCTATAGTTTGGGCGGGGCCAAACGAGGTATCTGCCCCTTGATCCTTCGGGCACCTGAAGGGGCGTGGCCTGAGTCCCAAGCCTCTAAATCTAAAGGACAAGGCATTGTGTTTAGAGGCTAGGTAGAAAGCGGCAGAGCTTGTGGAAACCCTGGCTTCTATGATTGGCAGTACGGAGGAGTAGCCTTCCGTGGAGCTGGCTTTTTTTTTTTTTTTAAGGGTAGGGTCTCTTGATTGAGAAGAGGAGCTAAAAGGGTGACTGGCCTGGAACAGATAGTCTGAGGCCGGCAAGAATGAGTTCTCAAGTGACAGAGTCCTGGGTAAATGCAGAGAATATGGGGCGGGTTGAAATCTAGGGAATGGTTTTTGTAGGAGCGTGGTTCTAAGAGGCGGGGCCTGGATCTGGTAAGAGACATATGGGGCAAAGCCTTGGAGAGCAGGAATCCTACTAGCCTTTCTCCACCTTCTTCTCTACACACACCATTCCCAGGTTTGCCACTTGCGAAAGTGATGTCATCTGCAGCCCGACTTGGCTCCCACTCCTAGAAAAGAGGGGCTGTGAGCCTGGCTGCACTACTTACAGGCAGGTGAGCATGGGGCAGAGGAACCAGGGAAGAGACTGACACCTACCTTTACTGTGTCCAGGGTTAACACGTCTAGGTCCCAGAGTCTGGACTGGCATGGCACACCGAAACCCCCTACTCCCACCCTTTCCCCTTCCACAGCCCAATCTCCATAGCAGGATATATCTATAGCATTCCTAAGGTCCACTGAGTACAGATTTGCCCTCTCCCTAACCTCTGCTTATCTTGTGGCTCAGATGGTAAAGAATCTGCCTGTCAGTATCGGATACCTGGGTTCGATCCCTGGGTTGGGAAGATCCCCTGAAGAAGGGAATGGCAACCCACTCTAGTATTCTTGCCTGGAGTATTCCATGAGATACAGGAGCCTGGCAGATCACAGTCCGAGGGGTCACAAAGAGTCGGACACGACTAAGCGACTAACGCACACACACACAAACACACAAAGGATGGTCTCTGTTCTAGGCCCATCCACAGTCCAGGGGAAGGCCCAGAAATCGGAGTCTCCTTCCCCAAGGCCTCAGTCTTAATCTGGTTCTCCCCGCGCCGGAGCCCCCTGAGACCCCCGTTACGAGCTCGCCCTCCCCATGGCCTCACCCCCACTATGGTCCTGCCCCCTAGACTCTCGGGAGGACCCAGAAGTGAAAATAGCCTGCCCTAAGATCTCGCCACAGCCCCCTGGGTCTCTAGACTCCACCCACTCAGGTCCTGAGTCCACTCCTTCGCCCCAGACTTTTGCAGACGGAGCGGAGCTTTGCCGCTCGCTTCTGGGCGACGCGCTACCAGTGGCGGATCCCGGCTCTGGTCACTGCCTCAACATTTCCGTCTCGATGTTGCCGCGTCCCAGACGTGCACGAAGGTCCCGGGGAACCATTTTCCCGCGCTCCCGCCGCTCTCGCACCGGGATCCTGGACTCCGCGAGCAGCGGGAGTGGCAGTGGAAGTGGCAGCGGCCCCTAGGGGGCGCCCGGCCCTAAATGGAAGATACTCTTCCTCTCCCCCACCCCCGCCCCCG
>NW_011494937.1:2354847-2360460 GCF_000754665.1 Bison bison bison
CCCCTCAAGACAGCCAGCGTCCCATTCTTGTCCCTCTCTGCCTTCTAGTTTCCGGAGTCCCATCCTTCCTCCCTAGGTCCCCAAAGACTCGCCCCTCCCCAGATTATTTGAGAAATAACCCACGTGTATTAATAGTTCATTTTTTCCGACTACCCCCTAAATAAACTTTGCAGTTAGAGCACATGATGTGGCTGCTTCTTGGGGGAAATGGGTGGAAAGGATAGTTGCCAGAAAGCGTCTCTTGAATCCGCAGGTCCTAAAGCTAGAGCGACTGATTCGTGCGAGCATGTAAATGAGGGCTGGTCTATACCCTAGAGCATCGCACAACTTGGAATATCTCGGATGCCAGAAATGGGGAGGGGTCCAGAAGAAGGACTGACAAGAAGAGGTGTGCTCACCCACAGGGCGCCACCAGTCCCACCAAGTTTCTTGATTTGTACAGAGCTCCAGACACCCTTTTATGGCATTCACCTCTGATTAAGAAGCCCGAGAGGTGTCTTCTTTCCTTCCTCCATTTCTCCCAAATGCCATTCCTGGGGACTTCTCTGGTGGTCCAGTCGTTAAGACTCTTGAGTTTCCATTGCAGGGCTCCACCCCTGGTCCGGGAACTGCACGCTTCGAGGTTCAGCCAAAATAAATGCAATTCCTGGACCTAAAGCAAAGGACTGGACTCAAGACTCGGGATTTGGGTTGTAAGCATTAGTCTTTAATCCTCCTCGTTATCCACAGGAGAGATAGTTTCCTCACCTGGAAAATAGGGGCAATATCCCTTTTGTTGCTGTTCAGTCACCAGGATCCTGTTCAGATCCGACACTTTTCGACCCTGTGGACTGTAGGTTGCCAGGCTCCACGGTTCTATCTCCCAGAGTTTGCTCAGATTCATGTCCATGGAGTGAGTGATGCTATGTAACCATCTCATCCTCTGCCGCCCCCTTCTCCTTTTGTCTTGTCTTTCCCACTATCAGCGTCTTCTCCACTGAGTCTTTGCATCAGGTGAACAAAGTATTGGAGCTTCAGTTTCAGTTCTTCCAATGAATATTCAGGGTTGATTTCCTTTAGGATTGATATCCCTTTAGGATATCTCTTTTATTTGTGTTCAATAGCACAGATTGGTGGATGCCTCGTGTGTCCAGGCCCTGTGCTAAGATATATCAGGCCCATTGCTTGCCCTCAAGGAAGATGAAATAGCATAAGAAGCAAAGTGTCCTACTGAGAGAGTAGCAGATTAGCATCTTTCAGATGCCAGAGACAAACTCAGTTCAAAGTGCCTTTAGGGACTTCCCTGGCCATCCAGTGGTTAAGACTCTGCACCTCTGCTGTATTGAAGGCACAGGTTTGATCCGATTGGGGAACTAAGATTCTGAGGCACGGCCAAAAACAAAACAAAAATCAAAGCCTTTAGCCAAGACAGTGATAAGTTTCAGGAATGGCTGTATCTGGGTTCTTAAATGATGTTAGGAATCTGTTGTTTTTTTTTTTCTCTTGGCTGTCCTCTGAGACAGGATCTCCTCACATTAGCAAAGACGGACAAGCAACTCCGTGATTTTAGTAAAAAAAAAAAGGGCCTATTTCTCTGTAAAACCAACAAAGGTTCCAGGGCTGGCTCTCATTGGTCCAATCTCCTCATAAGCCCATCACTAAAGTCAATAATTGTGTCAGGAGAGATGCTGTGCTCTCACTGGCCTGACCTAGGTTTTGTTTGTACCTAAAGTCCATGGTGAGATGAGTTTCATCTGAGCCACATGAACTGATGGATGGGTTGCCTCCCCTCAAAAGAAATTTATGGGTTGGAACCAGGAGAAGGGGAAGGAGTGCTGGTCAGGGAGTATATTGACCACAAAGAATGGTGGCTATGACCTTGACTCTGTAGTATATCCACCTGGGTTCAAACCTCAGTTCTACCATTTACTCATTCTGTAACTTTGGGCTATTGAGCATTATTTATGAGCTTCAGTTTCTTCATCTGTAAAACGGGGATCATAATTGTTCCTCTAATAGGGTTACTGGGAGAACTGAATGAGTTAATACAAGTTGTTATGGTATGCAATACTGTGTAACAAATAACTCCAAACTTAGTGGTGTAAAACAACCATTATTATCTTTCATGGTTCTGGACTTTCCCTGGGCTCAGCTGGGTGGCTTTCTATTCAACTTCAGATCGTGGATGGGACTGGAATCACATTCACACATCTGGTGGTTGGTACTGACCCTTGCCTTGAACCTCAGCTGGGGCTGTTAGCCAGAATAACTACACACGGTCCATCCCAGTGGCTTGGGCTTCCTCATAACAAGCCATTGGGTTCTACAGGTACGTGTCCCAAGAAAGAGAGTCAAGTGGAATGTGGAAGTTGTCTCACTTTTGATTAGCAAGTTGTAGAAGTCAGTGTTGGAATTCCCTGGCTGTCCAGTGGTTAGGACTCAGCACTTTTACTGCCAGGGCCTGGGTTTGACCCCTGGTCAGGGAACTAAGATCCCAGAAGCCATGCAGTGTGACAAAAAAAAAAAAAAAAAAAAGTCACACAGTGTCACCTCTGCTTTCTATTCACTGAGTCACTAAAGACAGCTCTTATTTAAAAGGGAGGTGTTCTACACTCCTAATGGTAGGGATGTTAAATAAAATGCTTAGAAAATGCCTGGCATGTCATTAACACTCAATAAATGTAGACATCATCCATAATCACTATTGTTGCTGATGTTTTATATATAATGCTATTGTGACAAAGAAAAGAAACAGGCATTTAAGGAAGAGGAATGAGGTAAATCTTTGAAGGAATGCCAGCCAGGCCATGGGGAAGAGCATTTCAAGGAGGCCTGAGGGTTTCAGGTTCTGGGAACACCCAGCTGCTCAGAAAGCCTGGAACAGAGCATGGACATTGGGGTCAGAACATGGAAGGCCCCGAATGCTAGGCAAAGGCACTTGGATGAGTTAATGAGGGGTGTGAGAGCCGCAGAAGGTTTAAGTGGGTGTGTGTGTGTGGGGGGGGATGATCCATCTGACTGACACTCTTGCAGGCCACCAGCAAGCAAGCCAGGGGGAGGGTGAGATTGGAGGACCTTGGGACAGGAACTGAAAAATGGGCAGAAGGGGATGAATGAGAGGGAATCAGAGAAAAAACCCACAAGGCTGTACTGAGGAGTGTGGGAGGAACCATCTGAAACTTTCAAGAACCAAATGTTGTTGTCAACTTCAGTTTAAATAAAACCTTGGGGATCTTAGGCAGGTCTGATGTGGGAACCTGAACTCCACATTTCTTTTTTTTTTTTTTTCACTCACATATTTATTCTTTATTTTCCACCCAATTCCATCTTCTTTGTGATTCTCCTGGTTCTCTATCACGGTCTTAGGAAGGTTGCCTCAGTTCCAAACAGCTGGACTCCACATTTATAACTGCCTGGTGAACTTGATGCTGCTGGCCTTCCTCGTGGGACACAGGCTTCTTAAGTTATGGTGCATGGGCTCTGGAACTCACGGACTCAGTTGTGATGCAAGGGTCTCACTTGCAGCATGTGGGATCTTAGTTCCCGTGATCAGGGATCAAACCCAAGCTCCCTGCATTGGTAGCGTGGAGTCTTATCCCCTGGATCACCAGGGAAGTCCTACTAGACTTTTGTAGAAGAAATATTTGTGAGTTACAGCTTGACAGTAACCCCTAGTTTCTGCTTGTCACCAGCTGGGAGGAAAAAGGGTAACAGTTTCTCCTTCTTAAGTGAAGTCGCTCAGTCGTGTCCGACTCTTTGTGATCCCATGGACTCTAGCCTACCAGGCTCCTCCATCCATGGGATTTTCCAGGCAATAGTATTGGAATGGATTGTCATTTCCTTCTCCAGTGGATCTTCCCGACCCAGGGATCGAACCCGGGTCTCCCACATTGTAGACAGATGCTTTACCATCTGAGCCACCAGGGAAGTCTTTGCGAGTCCATGGAATTCTCCAGGCCAGAATACTGGAGTTGGGTAGCCATTCCCTTCTCCAGGGGATCTTCCCAACCCAGGGATCGAACCCAGGTCTCCCTCATTGCAGGTGGATTCTTCACCAGCTGAGCCACAAGAGAAGCCCAAGAATACTGGAGTGGGTAGCCTATCCCTTCTCCAGGGGATCTTCCCGATCCAGGAATTGAACCGTGGGCTCCTGCATTGCAGGCGGATTCTTTACCAATTGAGCTATCAGGGAAGCCGTCAGAGGTCCAATGATTTCAAGATGAACTGTACTTCTAATAATTCTGAGAGGGAAGGAGGCAAGTCTGAGATACTCAACATTTATGGCATAGAAAAGGGCAGAATTACAAATGGAATCAGGTTGGGACTTCCCTGGTGGTCCAGTGGTTAAGATCCTGTGCTTCCACTGCAGAGGGTGTGGGTTTGATCCTTGGTCAGGGAACTAAAATCCCACAAGCCTTGCAGGTGAATTAAAACACACACACACACACACACAAATGGAATCAGGTTTTATATTTTGCAACAATAGTGATAGCCACAGGCAGAGGAGTAAATAGAAAGATGTCTTTAGGCAGAAAAACAGGGTGGTCACGGCTCTTCCCAAGGTCTGGCCTCATCACCTCTACTCTGGGGCCTTCTTGTCCTCTCATCTCAGGTCTCTGCACTTGCCATTCCCACTGCCCTGAACAACCTTTGCACACATGTGTGCTTAGTCATTCAGTTGGGTCCGACTCTTTGCGACCCCGTGGACTGTAGCCCACCAGGCTCCTCTGTTCATAGGATTCTCCAGGCAAGAATACTGGAGTGGGTTGCCACTCCCTTCTCCAGGGGATCTTCCCGACCCAGGGATCGAATCCAGGTCTCCTGCATTGCGGGTGGATTCTTTACCACCTGTGCCACCAGAGAAGCCCAGAACCACTTTTACCCTTCTGTTATCTGTTTCATCCCCCTCACACTTCAGATCTCAGCCAGTTGGGTCTTCAGGCTCTAGGCAGGAGCTGGCCTCCCCATGTGCACTCCGGGAGCTCTCAGATCCTCAGTGGAGGCTTCTGACCTTGACTGGTCAGCCCTGGCTTCCCCATGTCCAGCACAGGACTCACAGAGTGCAGGGGTGTTCTCTGAAGAGCTGAATTGCACCCATCTACCCCCAAAAGTCATGCTGAAGCCCTAAGACTTGGTACCTCAGAATGTAAATATGTTTATAGATAAACCTTAAAAGAGGCAGTTAAGGGGCTTCCCTGCCAGTGGAAGGGTCCAGTGGTTAAGAGTCCACCTGCCAATGCAGGGGACACAGGTTCAATCCCTGCTTTGGGAAGATCCCACACACCATGAGGCAACTAAGCCCCTGCAACATAACTACTGAGCCAGTGCTCCAGCACCCTCGAGCCACAACTGCTGAAGCTCGAATGTCCCAGAGCCCACGCTCTGCACCAAGAGAATCTGCACACTAGCTCTCCTGTGCAGCGGCAGACACAGTGCAGCCAAAAATAAAATAAACCAACAAATAAATTTTTTTTTAAAAAGAGACAGTTAAGGTAAACTGAAGTCCTATGAGTGGGCCCTAATCTCATATGACTGGAATCCTTATAAGTAGAGATTAGGACACATACAGAGGGAGGGGATGACAGGGAAGAAGATGGCCATCTACAAGTCAAGGAGAGAGGCCTCAGAAGAAAT
>NW_011494937.1:2360560-2370913 GCF_000754665.1 Bison bison bison
GGAGACAGCCCAAAGAAGAAACCACCCCTGCCGATACTTTCATCCTGGATTCTGCCTCCAGGACTGTGAGAAAATTAATTTCTGTTGGTTAAGTGTCCCAGTGTAAGATACTTTCCTATGGCAGCCTTGGCTGACTAATAATACACACTCCATGAATAATACTCCCACAATGCCCTGAATTTTTTTTTTTTTTTTTGCCATTAGAGCATTTACTAAAAAGTGAAGAGCTGGGACTTGGCTGGTGGTCCACTGGCTAAGACTCCACACTCCCAGTGCAGGAGGTCCGGGTATGATCCCTGGTCAGGGAACTAGATCCCACATGTCACAATCAAGAGTTCTCATGCTGGGACTAAAGATCCTACATGCTGGGACTTCCCTGGAGGTCTAGTGGTTAAGAATCCACCTTCCAATGCAGGGAATGTGAGTTCGATGCCTGGTCATGGCTTGTGGGGTCTCAGTTCCCCGACCAGGGGGAACTAAGATTCCACAGGCCATGGGGTAACTAAGCCCATGCACAACTAGAGAAGTCCATGTGCTGTCAGATCCAGCACAGCCCTCCCAAAAAAAGATCCCACACGCTGCAACACAGAATTGGCACAGCCAAATATTCTCTCCTTTTCTGCTAAAATCTCACTGTTCAGGAGTTCCCTGGTGGTCTAGTGGTTGGGACTCGGTGCCTGCACTGCTGTGGCTTGGGTTCAATCGCTGGTCAGGGGACTGAGATCCCACAAGCCATGCAGCTAAAAAAAAAAAAAAAAACAAAACCAAACAAACCCAAAAAGGCAAAATTAAAAAAGAAAAAAGAGGATGAAATAAAATCCTACTGTTCGAGTCAAGGTGTGTGTCTGGTGATCAAGAGTTGGGGGAAGGGGCAGATAAGGTATCAGTATTTAATCCTTTACCCCAGATATTCCATTCCCCTTGCAACAGATTGCTTCAGGCACAGACGTGTCCTACTTTCAGCCAGGAAGAGAAAAGGTGGCTGCTTGTAGATGAGGCCTTTGAAGGTTGGGATGTGGTATCTTGAGCTGTGGCAGCCATCCTGGGATCATGAGAGGCAAAACCTGCCTAAATTGGCAAAATAGAAGATGGACTAAAAGAACAATATCTTTGCAACTTCCCTGGTGGTCCACTGGTCAGAAACCTGCCTTCAAATGCAAGGCACATGGGTTCGATTCCTGGTCAGGAACTAGGATCCCACATACTGCACTCTAGGCCTGCACACTGCAGCTACTGAGCCCTTGTGCCACAGTGGGAGAAGCCTATGGGCCTCAATGAAAGACCCCACGTGTCACAACTAGGACCTGATGCAACAAGATATTTAAAAAAAAAAAAAACAGAAAAAACAAAGATAGGATTTAATGTTGAGCTCCTGACTTCCAAATTTCTCATGGAGTGAGATAAACTTGTCCTGGTGCTGGCGCGGCTGTGAAGGAAACTAATGCTCACTTACATTGTTTGTGGGAGTGCCACTGAGCACAACCTTCACAGAGGGAATCTGGATATATCTCTTCAAATTAGATAGTCCCTTTAACCCAGGAAACCTACCCCTAGAAATTTGTTTTTACAGACACAACAGTGTGAGAAAATGATGGCAAACCTGTCATTCCCTGCTGTACAATTAAACAGAAAGCTGGGGCACAGCTCAAGGTCTAGTCAAGGTGTTAAACAGGACAGTCACGCCACAGAGGAATCTGCAGCCGTTATCAGAACAAGGAAGGCTTCTGGACACGTATTTGAACTATCCTAAGATATATGTGGTAAAAAGAGCTATGCCTGAACTTCCCTGGTCGTCCACTGGTTAAGGATTCAGCTGCCAATGTGGGGGACATGGGTCAATCCCTGGTGTGTGAAGATTCCACATGCCACAGGGCAACTGGGCCCGAGAGCTGCAACTACTGAAGTCTACGTGTCCTAGAGTCCGCGCTCCACAGCAGAAGAAGTCACTGCAGTGAGAAGCCCAAGCGCCGCAACTAGAGAGCACCCTCTGATTGCCCCAACTAGAGAAAAGCATAGTAAGGAAGACCCAGCTGCAGCCGAAACATAAATAATAGACAATTTATTTTAAAAACAGCTATGCAGACTATCTAAGGTATACTTTGTTTTCATTTGTTTAAAAAACAGAACCTCAGTTACAATGTATCTGTGTATATACCTGTATCATGCCAGGGTATCTCCAGAAGGGCCTAAGAGGCACCTGCTATGGTCCGAATGTTTGTACAGCCCCCAAAAAACTCAGGCTTAAATCCTAACCCCCAAAGATGGTCTTAGGTGTAAGGAGGACACCTTACACCTTGGGAGGGGACAAGGTCACATGGGTGGAGCTCTCTCATGGGTGGGATTAGTGCCCTCATAAAAGGGACCCTGCAGAGATTCCTCACCCCTTCACGTGAGAACCCAGGGAGATGGCAGTCTGTGATCTGGATGAGGGCCTTCCCCAAAGCCACCTGGCTTGGTACCCTGATCTTGGACTTCCGGCCTCCAGAACTGTTAAATATAAGTAGCTATTGTTTATAGAGCGCCCAGCCTGTGGTATTTTGTTACAACAGGCCACAAAGGACTGAGACACCCCATTAAGTCGACTAGGGTGCTGGGGGGTAGTATGGAAGGGGAGCTTCTCAGTGTGGTATGTGGTGGGACCCTCGGTCACTTCAGGTGTGTCCAACTCCTTGTGACCTTATAGACTGTAGCCCACCAGGCTCCTCTGTCTACGGGATTCTCCAGGCAAGAACCCTGGAATGGGTTGCCATACCCTCTTCCAGGGGATCTTCCCAACCCAGGAATCAATCCATGTCTCTTATGTCGTCTTCATCGGCCGGTGGGTTCTTTACCACTAGTGCCACCTGTGAAGCCCTTAGCTGCTCAGCATACTGGTTCCTAATTCTGCATCAAACAAATCTACTAGGCATTTAAAAAATCAAATTAAATCAACCAATACCCATCCTGTTTAGGTTCCAGAAGTTAGTGACTGGGTCCAGATGCACATGGAACACACTTCTATCCCAAAGTAGAATCCCCACACTTAGCTTTCCTTCAAGAATTTTAATCACGAACTGGGGGGGGATGGGTGTTGGGGAGCAGGTAAACAGGGTCCAGGCTGGATCCTAGAGGACAGTGGCTGACTCCAGGCCCCGCTCCTGGAAGTACCGATGGGGGAGGCGGAGGCAGGTTTGGGGGCTTTCACTGAAGTAGGACTTGATCTTCCCAGGTCCCTTCGGATCCCCAGTCTCTGAGTCCTCCCTGTGGGAGAGAGGTGGTGACTCCAACTTCTAGGGGATTGGTCCTCCCAGGCAGGGCGGCGCCCTGGCCTCTCACCCTTGCTTCCAGACACCTACCACTTCACGTCTTCCGCCTCACTCTCCAGGATGCTCTGGGCTGTGCGCCAGCTGAAGCGGACAAACTGGGGGAAGCCGAACACAGGGTCCACGTGCTTCCTCAACCAGGCTTTCGTCTTGGGATCTGGGGGCAGGGTAGGGTGGACAGTGGGAGAGCCCTGCCGTGATGTCCCAGCTTCTCAGCTTGGCATCTGAGGGCCCACCACCTCATCTCAGGCCTCTTCTTGAGTACCCAAGGAACCCATCACTGTCTGAGACATCTTCCTGTCTAGGGACCCTTGCACAGGCTGTTCCCACTGACCCTCTGCCTGACAGGAGGTGCTCAAGGTGAAGTGCAGGGAGACTGCCTCTGGGCCATCTCGCTTACCTCCCCAAAGACAACAGGCACTGAACCAGCCTTTGTGGGCCACTAGGTTAACACCCATTTCCCATGCAACCACCAACTCAGTGGGCACAGGGAGGTCCCTGCTTGTCTTGCTCATGGCTAAATCCCCAGGGCTTGGCTCTGCAAGGCACACACGAGGTGCCCAGTAAGCAATGAACACCACCCAAACTGTGTTTGGCCTAGACTTGATTTTCCTCCCTTTGGCCTCACCTAAGTCCAATCCCAGACTTGCTAGGTTGCCCCACCCAACTGCCAAAGGGCTCCTGGTACCCAGCCACTGAATCATCGCCTCTGCCCTTATGTGTCTTCAGCAGAGTTTACTGGGGAAGGGCACAGTCATTTCCACCTTACAAACAGGGAGACTGAGCCTCCTAATGAAAAGAAACAATGAATTCAAGCTGGGATCACTGGACAGGAGCTGGTACCCCTCACTCCGCCCCTTAGGTCCACCACGAGCCAATGAGCCTCTGTGTTTCATTGGCGCTCCAGAGAGACAGCAGGGAGGGAGGGAGAGAGGGAGAAGGGAAGAGGGGCCTGCCAGCTGGAATACAGCGCTACCTCAGCCTCTTCTGCTGCAGAGCAGGCTGAGAGGAACAACTTAGAAAACCTCAGAAGCACGCCAAGCCCGCCTTGTTAGTTTACTGTGGCTGCCATCTGCTCACCATTAGGGTAGCCCGAGCCATAATCAGTGTCCAGGTCCTGCAGTTTCTCCACAAACTTCCAGTTCTTCACAGCCTGGTCTCGGGCCACCTGTGGGCAAAACAGGCGCTTGGGATCTCCCACAGGCACCGTGAAGCAGCCACGCCTGCCTCCTTGCCCAGGGGGATGCTGAGAGCTGGCCATGGCCAGTGGGGGCCTAACCTTGGCACAGATACTGGCAGCACTGACCACAGGGTAGAGGGCATCTGCCTTGGCCTTGACTGTCACCTCAATGCCAGGGAAACGCTGCTGCAATCGTTCCTGGTATGTCTCTGGGAGCCCCACGGTGTCCACAAACACCTGCCGTGGTGAGAGAAATGTACTCAGTCAACAAACACCCAGAAAAAACAACTGTGCCAATGGCCCAGCTTCATGGTCCTGGCATTTGCTGCTCCCACTGCCTGAAATATTCTTCTCTCAGCTCATGACCAGGCCCAGGCTGCATCCTTCTCTCAGGGGTCTCAGCTCAAACATCACCTCCCAAAGAGGCTTTCCCTGATCACACTATATCCATTCTACGTTTACTGAGCACCTCCTGCATGCCACGGGCTGCTCTAGGTGTTGGAGACACAGCAGCGAACATGCCAGAGTAGACACTCTGGAGGACCACAGACGGGAAAGAAGATAAATAATAAAGGATAGGGGAGATTGAGAAGAGGTCATAATCTTCAATAGTTCGGGGGTATTTTAGGAAAAGTCACTCTGAGGTGGTGACATCTGAATAAAGGTCTGAAGGAAATGAGGGAATGAGCCATGGGGAGATCTGAGAAAGAGTATTCTAGGCAGAGGGAACAGCCAGTGCAAAGGTCCTGAGGCTGGACCATGCCAAGAACTCTGGACAGCAGTAGAGAATACATGGCTGGAACAGAAATGGGGTCAGAAAAGTAACAGGACAAGGGATCTCCATAGCTGTTATTATTCTCAAAACTACCTTTATTATTTGCTTACCAGTTGCCCATCCGTCTCCCCTGACTTGATCATGAACCCCTGAGGGTAGGGTCCTTGTCTGTCTGTTTCAGCACTGCATAGGCAGCTCCACATTCTTTGCATAGGCAAAGGTCCTTGTTTGTCTCCAAGGCACTGCACAGAGTCCTGGACCTGAGCCACCTCCTCAGCAAGGCCTCTCTTGTTACATTCCCTATCTCAAGTGTACTTGCCCTTCTGATTCTCTCAAAACAGTCTGTTCTTTGCCTCAGAGCACTGGCTGCAATGCCAACTTCTATTTCTCTCTGGTGATTTAATCTCATTTCTTCACTTGCCTGTGAGTTTTCTTAATTCCAACGATGCTCAGAAAATTAAATGCCAAGATTTACATTCCAAAAATATAAACGACTGTCTGCTGTGTGGGGAGCACGCAGTAGGGGAGGGGGCTGGGGGAGGATGGAGGCAAACATGTGGGTTTCGTTCTAGACACTGAACTGTTAGGATAGAGACACAGATTAGATGGGGGTGAGGCTGGGGGCTTCACAATGGTCCTCAGTGGAGCACACATTTGGGGTAGAAGAAACAGTTGGGGGAACTTCCCTGGTAGTCCAGTGGTTAAGACTCCATGCTTCCAATGCAGGGGTGGGTGTGGGTTCAATCCCTGGTGGGGGAACTAAGATCCTACATGCCATGCAGTGTGGCCAAAAAAAAAGACAATACAATAAAATAAAAACAGTAGAACAGCAGCAGCAGTAACACACGTTTCTGAGATATTCTAGGTATGTCTGATGCAGAGTCATCCACTGCACTTCGACACTCCTATTTTATCCTGAGATGATCAGATGGGGGCAATCCAACAGTTAGCTCACCTGGGCCACGTTCACACCCTGGTCCAACGCAAACTGCACTAGCCCAGTGGCTGTATCATGAGAGAGGGCGTTCAGGTTGTATTTCACCCTGTGGTGGTGGACAGAACCCAGTCAACTTCGTTCCAGCCACCCATCCCTTCCAACCCATTCTGGTTGCCCCTCCTCCCGACCCCCTCCCCCACCCTCCGGGACCCCTCACCGCCCAAGCATGCTGGTAGAGATGAGGTTTGGAGACAGCACGTCCAGTGCCCAGCCCACAAAGTCCCCGTCCTCCTCCATTTTCGCAAAGAGCCTGTCCCGCTCGCTCTCCGACAGGGTCTTTGAGTCTGGGAGGAGGGTTGGGAGAGAAGGGGAGGGGCTGGTTCCCCCAGTTCCTGCTTTCCCCCTCCAGTCTGCACCCACCCGTGCCCATGCCCAGGAACCCCCTCCCTAGACGCACCCCAGTGCTCACCTGCCACTTTCAGGGCCTCCAGATCCTCCAGGCGGGACAGGGGACAATAGCAGATAGCATAGACCATGGGGCCTGGGGAAGAGGGAGTCCAGTGAGCCCTTGAAAGCCGCCACCTCTATTCCATCATCACCCTTTTTTTTCCGGTGCCATCACCAATGCCATCCCCATCACCACTATCACCCCCCTCCTCGAGTCTGGTGCAACCCCAGCTCCGGTTCCACTGCAACTTGCATCGCCCTTATCATGCCCCTCACCCACCCGGCCCTGGGGGCGCACCCAGCACCGGGCCCCGGCCTGCTTCATCGACGCCCAGGACGCAGGGCTCTTTGAGGCACACAGGAGGCACAGGCGAACTCAGGCGACAGCGGCCCGTATTGTCTCTTTCCAGCTCGCTGAGATCCATGCCGCCTCGGCCGCCACCACCAGCCGTAGTAGCGAAGTCTGCAAGGAAAGGTCTCCCCGCGCGTTTTCCGCGGGCTCCGCAACAGTGCCAGCTCTCGACCTATCGGCACGCAGGACACGCCCCCAACGCGCCAGCCGCCGTTGACGTTTGCGCAGCCTTTGCCGACGCCGCTGCAGTGAGGCTTCCTGGGAATTGTAGTTTCCGAGGCTGACAAGCGAGCTCCGCGATTGGGGAACCGAGTGGGCGGTGTCGCTTTCCAAGCTCCGCCCCCGTGTCTCTGGAGCTCCTCCCGCCGCGGCTATTGGGCAGACAAGGGGAAATTGAGGGGGGGCCTTGAAGGACTCGACCTCATCAAAGCTTGTGCTGTACTTAGTCTCTCAGTCGTATCCGACTCTTTGCGACCCCTTGGACTGTAGGCTCTTCTGTCCATGGGATTCTCCAGGTAAGAATACTGGAGTGGGTTGCCACGCCCTCCTCCAGGGAATCTTCCCAACCCAGGGATCGAACCCAGGTCTCCCGCATTGCGGGAGGATTCTTTACCGTCTGAGCCACCTGGGAAGCCCCGTCAAAGCCTAGAAGGTCAAATACCACTAGACTCCGAGAATTCGGTGTCTGCATCACTGAGTTCCCAGCCTCCATCTGGTTTCAGGCCCTCCTGTGTTCGAGGTCCCTGGAGCGCCCCACAGTCTAAGCCCCCTATACTAGGTATTCGGGCTCCCACTGGACTCAAACCTTCGGACTTGGAACCCCCAACTCCCTCGTAGTTCACCGGAAGCGCATCCCCCTTACCCCCGCCCGGTTCGTATTCTCTCTTTCGGGCTAAGCCTCCTCTACCCCTGAACAGAGATCCCAGACTTCTCCAGAATCCGCCTTGGAGTCTTCGTCCATCACGCAGGCTCCCTCCCCCTGCCAAACTCAGGGTTCAAGCCCCCGCCCCCTCCTCTGCTCTTTCCCCTCTTTTTCTCACTTCTTAGCGAGGAGCACGCCTCCTAGATTTGTTCCAACGAACGCATCTCTTTCTATTTTCTGCTTTCATCAGGGCTCACGCCCTCAGCTTGTGGGTTTCTGTTCTTCCATCTCCGTTTCCCCCTCCCCACCCCCACCGTCTATCTTCCTTTCTCCTCGGTTATCAGCGGGGCTCACATCTCCTAACTCAGCTCTCCTTTCACACGCTCTGCTTAAGCCCCAGATTTAGTGTTCCTTTTCCCGATGCCCGCCTCGTACCCGCGTCCCCACGTCCAGCCCTTCCTCTCTCCCCTCCCCCCCTGGGGACTCAGGGCCCCGGACAAGCCAGCCCGCAGCGGGTGGGGTGCGGGGGTGAGGGGGGCGCCTCCTCCACGTCCGCTGCTCACCCGGCCTCAGAGCCTCCAGTCGCAGTCGTTCGGCTCGCAGGATGAACAATCCCGTTGCCGGCAGGGTCGCACCTGCACCAGATTCTCGCGGTCCATGAACACCGGGCCCGGAGACGTGCCCACAACCTCGCGGCTGCGCTCCTGCTTGCCCAGGTCGCAGAAACAGCGCCACTTTCCCCAAGGGCCAAGGACAGAGTCTTCCAATTCTAGGGATGGAGGGCCAGGTAGAGGGGGAACCTATATCCCCCCATTCTAAGGAGGGCGGAGGAGAAAGATACTAACAAATAACAGTTCCAGACTCTGGGAGATGGTGAAGAACAGGGAAGCCTGGCGTACTGCAGCCCATGGGTTCGCAAGGAGTCGGACACGACGGAGCGACTGAACAACAGTATATATGCTCAGCTGTGTTTCTCTGCCACCTATCCCGACACAGATGATCTCTAATCTTCCCATTAGTCCCAGGTGGGGAAACTGAGACCTAAGAAGAGCAATCCACCTTTCCAAGCTCACACATCTGGTGAGTGGCCCAGAGGGGCTGCAAAATGACACTTCCCATCTGTGCCTGCCTGTCCATTTGGGGGTGTGGTACAACACACTTGGTGGCCACCGTCTGAAGGTGACTCCTCTCTACAAGGGTGTGATCACAAGCCGGTCCAACAAGTCCAGTGTCACCTGACCAGCGGTGTTACCAGGTGGTAAATTAAAGGACATAATTAGCATAATGAAGGTACTTAAAGCCCCTGGCTATGCACGGAATACAAAAACAATTATCTTGACCACTTTTAAAACAGCTACATTTATCAGACGCGCCCTTTACAACTGTTCTTTTACAGACTTCCCTTCGGCCCTAGTTGACAAGTCTTAGCTCAAGTCTGGGGCTCAGAAAGTCCTGACACCTCATGCCCTCATCAAGCCTCTGCCAGACAACACTGGCCTCTTTCCATTTGTCTTTCCATCTTGGCACTTGCTGTTCCGACTCACTGGCGCGCTCCTCCCCTTAAATCTTCGCATTTGGAGCTTTTTGCTTGTTATTCCGGCTGCATTGGTTACCTATTTTCAGCCAGGAGGCCTTCTCTGACTTTAGAAGTTTACATGCGCCCTGCCTTCTCTATCTCCGCCTTTCTCAGCACTTATCCATGAATTTATGGACACGTCTGCGTTGGTATTTATTGCCTGTCCACTCCCCTCTCCCCATGTATACTGCTTAAAGACATTATCTTAATTTACAGATGAGAAAACTAAGCCAAAGTAACCAGCCCAAGAGGTACCCCCAGGGCTCAGCAAGGCAGAAATTTGAAGTCCCTGGAGAGGGTCTATCTGCAGCCAGATGGTGAGGTGGGGGCAAATGAGGCCCCTTTCTGCACTGTCATATCCGCGGCCTGCAGTTACCTTTTTCCTGATGCTGCAACCGCAGCTGCTCCCAGGTGTCCCCTTCGCCCTGCTGGCCGAAGTACTGGTAGTCGGGGGAGACCTGGGCAGGGGTCACCAGCAGCAGGAGCATCAGAGGCGGCAGTAGCAGTGCCGCCCGGCTCCGGGCCATGCCGGACTCCAACCGACCCCGGCGCGCTCCAAAGAGGAGGCCCCGCGCATCACCCCCCGCGGTCGGTGCAGTGGTCTGGGCCGGAGACTGCGCGTCTCCCCCCGCCACTCGCGGGCGCGTGGTCGCGGCCGGCTCCGCTTCCCCTCCCCTGCGCTTCTTATAGTGGACCCGACCGCTCCGTAAGTCCGCCCACCTCCCCGCGCCCTAGGCGTCATGGTTCGGGCCGACTATAAAAGGCGCTGCTGGCCTGGGCTCTTGGCCCTGCGAAATCAAGTCGGTGCATCCTAGAGTCCCTGCGTCTCGCCCTTACCCACGCAGGTATGGACACCGGGAGTGCATCGGGCTGCGGGGTGGGTCCCCTTGGAGCAGCTCAGGCCCAATCCAGACCTCAGGGC
>NW_011494937.1:2371355-2377247 GCF_000754665.1 Bison bison bison
CTCGGCCGGATATGCAGCTTTACCTTGGGAAGTGAAGACAAAGGGTCGTCCTGGGCGCACTGACCCGGCGTGGGTGGGGCGGGGTGGGGGCTCTCAGCTTTCAGTCATGGCCTGCGTCTGCAAGGCGCACGTCGGAAAGCCCGCCCCGGAATTCCAGGCCACCGCGGTGGTGGATGGTGCCTTCAAGGAGGTGAAACTTTCCGACTACAAAGGTGAGGGCCTAGATGGGGGCCGCGGTGGGGGCGGGGCACAGGCCTTAGAGGGCCCGAGCCCCAACTCCTCGTCTCTTCCCACCCCTTTCCCCAGGGAAGTACGTGGTCCTCTTTTTCTACCCGCTGGACTTTACCTTTGTGTGCCCCACGGAGATCGTAGCTTTCAGCGACCGTGCTGCGGAGTTCCACAAGCTGAACTGCGAGGTGCTGGGCGTCTCGGTCGACTCTCAGTTCACCCACCTGGCTTGGTAGGAATGGAGATCACCAGCAAGGAGGGAGGGTACAGCTAAACCTACACCTCTCTAAGGCCCCAGCTGTGTGTTCTCCTGGTCAATGGGCAACCTCTGCGTATCCCTTTCCCAGCAAGAAAATAATGGAGAGAGTGAGTCCCAAGTCCTTCACGATGATGACAGTAATTAGCCTTTGAAAAGTAGTTTCTGTGGCATAGGGGGTTGATAAATGTTTTATCTCAGGGCAATGCAGTCTGCCTCCCAAGGACTATTTGAGCCAGGTGGAAACTGCAGTTTAAGAGTTCGAAAGAGGAGGATGAGGACTTCAGGGCAGGTTCTCTGCCTCCCGTTGCTGCTGCACACGTGAAGTCACTTTGCTAGAGTATTAGCTTAGTCTTCCCAGCTGTGGGAAGCAGTCCCTGCACCCACTTCAGGGTGGGGTGGGCGGGGCTCCCTGGGACTTGCTTTCAGGCCGCTTATCTCTCACCTCCAGCACCCCCTTCTCCAGCCCTTATCACACCCAGGCCCTTATCACAGAGTAAGGACCCTGCTGCACCAGCCATCCTGAGGTCCCAACCTTCTCTCCCCCACCCCCAGGATCAACACTCCCAGGAAAGAGGGAGGCTTGGGCCCGCTGAACATTCCCCTGCTGGCTGATGTAACCAGAAAGTTGTCCAGTGATTATGGCGTGCTGAAGGAAGATGAGGGGATCGCCTACAGGTACTGTGGGAACCTCGGGAAGCCACCATCCTCAGGGTGAGGGGACCACTCTCACCCTGCGGTTAGCAGGGAGTCTGTGCTCCTTCCCCGGGTCCTGACAGTGGGAGCCCCAGCTCCTCACTGTGAACTCCAATATCTCAGGGGCCTCTTTGTCATCGACGGCAAGGGTGTCCTTCGCCAGGTCACCATCAATGACTTGCCTGTGGGACGCTCTGTGGATGAGGCTCTGAGGCTGGTCCAGGCTTTCCAGTACACAGATGAGCACGGGGAAGGTGAGCACACACACCCAGTCACATGTGTCCACACGTGGGTACATACGCAGCCCCTGTGTCATGCACGCATATGTTCACGGCCTGCTCTATCGCTTGTGTGGAGTGGATGTGAGGCCCCAGAGAAGATTCAGCTCAAGGTCTGCAAGAAGTTTCTAGTCCGGTGGGGGAGATACTACCCCAATATAAGGGCAGACAACTGGGGAGGTAATAGAACTCCATAAAAGATATTTGAGAAGGCCTGTACCAAGGCAGGCTTGAATGTTAATTGGATGAGAGTTATCTTCTGTGAAGGCCACTGGCTCTTGAAGTCCACTGGGACGGGGGCTAAGAGAGAAAGATGTGATTAAAGGAGTCGGAAAGAAATTAAAATGTCATCCAGGGAATTCGCTGGCTGTCCACTGGTTTCCAAACTTTTACTGCTAAGGGCCCAAGTTCAGTCCCTGATCAGGGAACTAAGATTCCATAAGCCACATGGCATGGCCAAAAAATAAAATAGGGACTTCCCTGGCAGTCCAGTGGTTGAAACTTCCACTACAAGGGATACAGATTCAATCCCTGGTCGGAAAACTAAGATCCCACATACCTTGAGACACAGCCCCCCCCCCCCCCCCGCCCAAATGTCAGACAATCCTGCAGCTGAGCGTGGAGGGCTTCTTTCATCATGTGGCATGGTCTTAGGCCTGAAGCACTTGGCTCTAGGCTTTTTCTTCTGCGACTCATGCTCTCGCGCCTCTTTTTGTCCCTTCACTACCACTCTCCCTTGAACATGCACTCTAGCCTCACCTGTGCATCCCTGTTTTCCACAGTCTGCCCCGCCGGCTGGACACCAGGCAGTGACACAATCAAGCCCAATGTGGACGACAGCAAGGAATATTTCTCCAAACACAACTAGGCTGGCAGATGGTGGCAAGCCTGGGCTCTTGGCCCACCTCTGTGCCCCTACCTATGTGTCCTGTACTGACCCAGGAAATGCCAGACCTGCTCCTTCAGACTCCACAGTCCATGACCACAGAGGGTTAGGCCAAGTCCTTCTCAAGCTCCCAGCTGCGAGCTGGTGAATGGTGACCCCCTCCTTGGAGCCCACATAACTGGGAACAGGCCTATAGGTGACTAATAAAGTATTAGGGACAGATCTAAGTCTTGTGTTTTGTGTGGTTTGTCCTGGTGTACCACCCGCGGCCGTATTCTCCAGGCTGTGGCCTGGGAAACTGACAGTCTGGTTACCAATCTCCACCACAAGGTGGCAGCCTTGCCTCATGCTCACTGCTTCTCCGTGGCCTGAATGGGGAGGTGGTTGGCGCTGTTGCCGCTTGCAGGGAGCGAGTCCCAGGCTGCCTTACTACCTGAAACCTGGCCAGGCAGGGCAGCGCCCACACCTGAACAGCAGCCAGCCTGAGTTAAAAAGCCGCTTAGGAGCTGTGGTCTAACCTGGGTCTTTTCAATAGCAAAACGGGAATATAAAGACGACCAGTGGGAATGAAGACAATGCATGTTAAAAGAGGTAAGTATGTGAAGATCAGGACTCTATTAATGGTTAATAGGACCAGGTTCCTGGGACTGGAAGAGGGTGGGGACCCAATCCTGAAAGTAGAACCAAGAGTGGGAGCTTGAGGTACATGCATAGTTCCTGCTGCAAGTTTTGTACCACCAGAGCTTGGAAAGTCTATGTCCTGCCCCTGAAATGGAAGGGTGAGGGTTAGACAAGAAGGCAGGTGTTAGGAGCAACACAGTGTTCTAAGGTGCAAAGTTTGATGCTGTACTTTTTCAGTCAAGTGGTGTTTCCATTCTTAGCCCTCATTTCCTTCCACAGGACTGACATGCTCATTTAATCCATAGGCCCATTATTAAATTAAGCTTCCCTAGTAGCTTAGTAAAGAATTTCCCTACAATGCAGGAGTCGCAGGTTCAATCCCTGAGTCAAGAAGATCCCCTGGAGGAGGAAATGGCACCCCACTCCAGTATTCTTGGCCTGGAAAATCCATGGATGGAGGAGCCTGGCAGGCTACAGTCCATGGGGTCACTTAAGAGTCAGACACAACTTAGTGACTAAATCACCATTAGTAGTACTCCAGCCTAATGCCCTCCAAAGTCACTCATCTCAGCCTTGGAGTTTTTTTGTTTTTAAATTTTTAAAATTATTTTGACTGCACTAGGCCTTCATTGCTGAGAATTGGCTTTCTCTAGTCACAGTGAGTGGGGGCTGCCCTAGCTGCAGTGCATGGGCTTCTCTTCTGAAGCAGGCCCTAGAGCACTGGCTTCAGTAGTTGTGGCATACCTCACTGGCTTAGTTGCTCTGCAGCATGTGGAATCTTCCCAAACCAGGAATCAAACTCGAGTCCCCTGCACCACCAGGCGGATTCTTGGCCACTGGACCACAAGGGAAGTCCTCGGCCTTGGAATTTTATACTCCTCCACAAGGCCCTACGTGGTCTTCCCTGACCTCATCTCCACCTCCGTGGGTTCACTCCATTGAAGCACAGTGGCTTCTTGGTGTTCTTTTAACAGGCTGATCTTGTTCTGGCCACAGATGCATATACTATTTTTTCTGGCAGAACTCTGTTAACTCAGGATTTTCTCAGGGGTCAGCTGAAAAATCGCCTCATTAAAGTTCCGTGTTCCCAATTCATTCTCCAAAGCAGCTCACCTCCCCTGCTCCATCACGACCAGTTTTTTTTTTCTCTTCCTGGCACTAAGAACCATCTCCAAATCATGTTTGCTTGTTTATTGTCTGTCTGCCCTGGTCCAGCTAGTGACTCCAGGACCGGGTCGTTCAGTATTTTATAAACAAATTAATGAAGCGTCTGTTCTACCGCACCTAGGCCCTGTGGCCTGGTTTCTCAGTCTGTGTTCTTCTCTGCTGTTCTGGGGGCTTCCAGCTCCGAAGCCGGCCAGATCGTCATCGGGGCTCGCCAGCCGCCCTCCTACCCGTCCTAGCTGCGGGGGAGGCAGCCCCGTGCGAGGGCGGCGGCGTCGCCCGGCGGCCGGAGCAGCCGCCCCGGCAGGACCAGACCTGGCAGTCGCCCCGCTCCCGGCCTGGCACCCGGGAGGGGAAACTGGCAGGCGGGCACCGCCCTTCCTGGCGGGGGTGGGGAGGGGATCGCGGTGGCAACGACGCGCAGGCAACTGCATCCCCCCGCCCGGGTCAGGTCAAACGCAGCGGGCGTGGGCTGGGCAGGACCCAGGGGCCAGCCCGATGGGGGAAACTCTGGGGTGGCTCCTGGGGCTCTGGAGCGCGGCCCGCCCACAGCGGACGCTCTGGACCCAGGCCTGGGGCTTTCCGGGCCTCGGTAGCCGCCAGCCTGGGAAAATCCCGGCCCCCTTCCCGGCGCCGCAGCCCTGCCGGGCAGAGCGGGGGAGGGGATTCCCGGAATCTGCCCGGAGACCGCTGTCGCGTCACTGGGCAGAATCAGCCCATGTTTGGACAGCGCTTCCGCAGCGTCAGCGGGGAAAGCCCCGGCGCGCGCGGCTGGGCGGTGCCGCGCCTGCGCGCTGAGCGTTTCGCTCCAGGCATCCTGTCCCCTGGCGCTGGGGGCGGGGGGGGGGGGGGGGGCTGGACTGTGTACACGCCCTGGACCTTCCAATCCGGGAGATCAGGAGACGCGAGAAGGGTTGGACACCCGGGCTGAGGGCGCAAGATGCCTGAACAGAACTGGCGAGGTTGACACAGTTACAGGAGCAAGCCACAAACAGCCGTGGGGTGGGGACTGCCCAGTACTCCCCTCCCTCCGCCCGCCCGGCTTGAAAAAAAGACAACAGAAATTAATAAAGAACTTTTTTTTTTTTTTACTTAAATAGATTCAATAAAAAGTAAGGACAATAAACGAACTAACACATAAACACAAATTAAAATAAATCCTTTAGAAACCGACTGCGTGTTTCTTCTCCACAGTACGGTGCAGAGGGGGGAGGGCAGGGGGCGGGGGTCCCCTCCCCAGTATCCCCGAGGGCTAGAGTACCGGTCGGCGGGGCCAGCTCCGCCGCAATCGCCCCCTCCTCCCCTCCCTGTTAAATACACAAATATATTATATTCAATATGAATTGAGTTCTGCAGGAAAAAAAATTAAAAAAAAAATAGTGGAAGAGGGGCTTGTAAACGTTGAGGTGGAAGGACTGGGCGCAGAGCGGGAGGGCAGGAGTCCAGTGTGGTTTGTAGCGCCCTCAGGCCCCGGGGCCAGTGCCCACCGCCTGCCCCCTCGCCCCATGGGAGGCGTGCGCCCAGCCGTCCAGGTTGGGGAAATGTCCGTACGGGGGATAAGGGGGCGCTCAGAAGGCGTGTCCCTTGACCCCAAGCAGCAGTTGGCAGCCGTTGCTGACGTGGGTCATGACCTTCTGTTTGAGCTGGGCCACCTGCTCCCGGAGGAGGCCGGCAGTGCTGGACAGCCCCGCGTTCTCGGCCTTGAGTGTCTTCACCTTGTCCTCCAGGCGCGCGATGCGCTCCAGCTTCCGCTTCCGGCACTT
>NW_011494937.1:2377400-2379877 GCF_000754665.1 Bison bison bison
ACGCCCCGGGCCTGGCGGCGCCGGGTGGCCGCCGGCGAAGGGCGGCGCGTGTGGGAGGTAGCTGATGGTGGCCGTCGGGTACGAGCTCCCTGTCCCAACGGCGGCCCCGGCTCCTCCGGAGGGCGCAGAGGCCGGAGAATAGCTGCTGAGGTTGGTGTAGACTGGAGGCGGCTCCGGGGCGGCGCAACGTGTCCCCGGGCCCGGCTGGGGGGCCCCCGCTGGCGCCCAGGGACACGTTGGGGGGCGTCACGTGGTTCATCTTGTGCAGGTCGTCCAGCGCTTTTACAAAGCCGTCGGCGAAGCCTTCCTGCTCCTCAGTGACGCCGCCCCCTGCGCCCCCCGCACCTCCACCGCTGCCACCCCCGCGGGGGTAAAAGTACTGTCCCGGGGGCGTGGGCGTCGTCGTGATCACGCCGTTGCTGTTGGGGACGATTAGGCGCTCCAGCTCCGATGAGGCGAGCTTGAGCGACGCGCCTGTGTCCGAACCCTGGCTGGAAAAGTAGCTGCCTCCGCCGTTGCCCTCTGGGCCGGGACCCCGCGCACCGGGTGCTTTGAGATTTCGGTAGGGGTCTGACAGGTTGAGCGCCAGGCTGGGTTTCAGGAGTTTGTAGTCGTGTAGAGAGAGGCCGCCTGGGGTCCGGCCGTATCCCGCTGCTGCGTATGAGTCGTCGTGGTAGAAGGGCTGTTCCATTTTAGTGCACATCCGGGCGGCCCGGGAGGTCTGAGGGGGTCCCTGCGGGGCCGCCCCGGGCCTCGCTGCAGCGAGCCGCGCGCAGTCCGCGGCTGTGCCTGTATCGGATGTCTGGACGAACGTTCCTGAGGGCTGGCACTGGTCGGAAGAGGCCGGTCGGAGGCTTTGCGAGGAAGCTCTGTGCGGCTTCTCGAGCCCCTTTGCCCCTCTCTGGCGCGCTCGTTTTCTTGGTGTCGCTTCCCCCTTGCTCCCCGCTCCCTGCTGGCTCCGGTGCTGGCCTGGCCGTGCTCAAGGTCCCGGCCGCTCCGCCAGAGCCACAAGCCTTTATACCGCGGTTGTCAGCCGCGGAAGTGCGCTCTGATTGGCTGTCGCCGGAGCCAGGCCCCCGCCCCCCCCTTCTGGAGCGTGGGGAAGGGGAGGAGGCGGCTCGCGTCATTGTCAGGAAGCGCGTGTCCTTGTAAACAGCGGCCACGGGCTGGGTGGCTCGGAGCGCCTGCAGGGGGAGGGGCCATAGGACCCTAGGGTGCGTGAGGAAGGGGGTGCTGGGGCGATCCGAGGCACACCGGGAGAGGTTTCGGGGAGGGTGATGATTTCCCTGGAGTACGCGATAAGGGATACGAGGAATTCGTACTGAGCAAGTGTGTGCGTGGTGGGGGTAGGGGGTGGTCCCGGGATGCACACGGAAAGGCCTGAGTGATCTGGAGTCTTTCAGAGGTGCTGAAGAGCTGAGAATACACTGAGGGACCTTGCAAAGGAGAGACAGGAGGGTTAAGCAAGGTAGATGGGGAAGCGGGGGAGGAGACATCTGACTCAGAAACTGAGTGGGGGTCCTGGGTACAGAAGGGTTGAGGAACTGGAATTTTCCCGGGAGGAGCTGAACCCAGGTAAAATAAGGAGGAGAGATCAAAAGTGTACCCGGGAGAGGCTGGAGGGTCCACTATGCAAAAAATGAGTCAGGGTCCTGGAGCCCACCGGAGAGAGACAGAGTCCCCCACAAGCGGGAAGGGGAAGGCATTGAGAGAAACTAGAAATGCATGAAGTGAGTGAGGGTCCTGGGGTACACTGAGGCAAGGAAAATACGTGGGGTAGAAGATTGGGATACTGTCAGAGGTTGGGGGTCACTGGGGTCATCTGCGAAGCCCCAGTGAAGGAGAGAATTAGAAGGGTCGAGGCACCCTTTCAGAATTGAGATAACATTTGAGAGGGTCCCCGGTTGAGACCTGAGAGAAGGAGGGGTCTTTGAGGATCCTGGGGACCTTCCATGATCGGCTCCCCTCTCGTGGGTGCCTGTATACTCCCCACCCCAAAGCCCTCCCCTAATGACCCTGAGGTTGACCGACAGCGTGTCGGCTCCTGGTGCCTAGACCCAGCCCGACGGCTGGGGCGCGGTCGCCCAACCCCACTCCTTCCTTAGAAACAGGCTGGGGAACGAGCGCCGCGGCAGGAAGTGTGGCAACAGCCCCGGGGGACAGAGCCCGGCCCTGCCTCCGTCACTCGAATCCTACGGGACCAGGCGCCCCGCCCTGTGTCCGGCGGGGTTCAGGGCCTCGGAAGAGGAACCTGAGCAGGCGACCCCCGAGGAAGCCAGGGGCGCTGAATAAGCCCAGCTGCCGAGGTCTCCAGTCACCGATCCCCACCCTAGTAATGGTTCAGTCCTCGGAGCCCGCAGGCAATGGAGGAGGCTGGCAGTCCCGGACGATTCCATTGGCCCGAGGGTGGGGGACCCACCGGGGAGCGGGGCCTGGTCGCCATGGCAACCGGCGGGAGGCCCCCGGCCCGGCCGGGG
>NW_011494937.1:2379977-2380896 GCF_000754665.1 Bison bison bison
CCCGGGGGGCGGGGCCTGGGCGCCAGGGCAACAGGCGGGAGTCCGCTGGCCGGACTGGGGGCGGGGCGGCCCCCGGAGTCTCGCCCCGACGCCCATATAAGGGCACAGGAAGGGGTGGGTCTAGCGCTGTCCCGGGGCCCAAGGGCCCCGGTATCTGCCAGGTCCCAGGGCACGCCCGGGCCCCCGGACGGCTAGTCCCGACCAGCCCCGGCCGCCGCCCCCGGGGCCCTCACGGCCGCCTGGCCCGGCCCCACCCAGCCGCTCTGAGGCCGCGTCCTGCCAGGCCCTGCCTGGCCCGACCCAGCCTGGCAGGTCCCCGCCTGCCCGCGGGCCTGGGTCGGACTTCGCCCCCAGCCCGACGGGTGAAGAGGGGGCGGGCCAATGCCTCCAGGCGACCCAGGCGCCTGGGCGGGCTGACACGGCCGCCTCTGACCTCGAGCTGGGTGCCCTTACTTTCTGCCAGGAGGTCTGGCACATACGTCCGTAGGGGCTGCGGTGCCCCCTCCTTCACTCATGTGGGTGAGAGGTCCTACTCCTGTTTTAGTATGGGGGCTCCTCACCATCCAGAATACCTAAAGGGGGATCCATTCCCTCACCCTAGGTGTCTCCCTCATCTGAGAGAACCCCTCCAGAGCCCCTTCCCCAGGAATAAGTGAAGCTTTAGATGGCGAGGCTTCGATTTAGACTTAAAGTGGAACTTCCAAGCAGATAGGATACCAGCCACTAGAACCAAAGTCTCTCAGAAAGTGAAGCCTCTATCTTTGGGGAGAAAGATGGAAGTGTCTTTAGGGCAGAGAGACGCTGGGGGAGAGAAGCTAGCCAACAGGTCAAGCACAGAATTCACGAAGTGTGGAGGAGAGAAGCAAAATGAAAGAAGGCAAAAAGAAACTGAGCTTTGCGGGGGCTGGGGAAGTCCAGC
>NW_011494937.1:2380996-2385814 GCF_000754665.1 Bison bison bison
CGTTGGGGAGGAAGGTCCCATGAGAAGCTGGGGGTGTCCCCATTTTTGGAGGGTCCTTGTGACCCCTGGGTACCCCCTCCCCTCCTCCCTTGCTTGAACTGCTCCCCTCCCCCGCCCTAGGCTCAAGGGAGATTCCAGTGGCCGCTGAGTCTGGCAGGCACGCTGCCAGGTCTGTGTCTCCCGCCCATGCTAATAACTGCAGCTGACATCTGGCTGGGCCCTGCGGGGGTGCAGCGGGCAGCGTTGGGGGGCTGGGCAGGTCTGACCAGAGGGCAGCATCTCAGGAAGCCAACCTGCAGGTCCCACGGGCCAAGAGGCCACAGTGAGTCAGCCCTGACCAGTGCTGAGGCTGGCCATGACAGAGGAGTCCTGGAGAGAGGTGAGACTGTCCCAATGAGGGTAGAGATGGAGGCCAAGCACCCAGCAAGGAAAAATGGGTGTATGGGGGTGGGGATTAGGGTAGGGAGAGCTGCAGGGTTGGAGTCATGCAGACAGACAGCACGACTCAGAGACACTTAAGACAAGCAGACAGAGAAATAATTATTTTAATAGCTAACACTTATATGGCTCTTTCCAGGAGAAGGAAATGGCAACCCACTGCAGTATTCTTGCCTGGAGAATTCCATGGACAGAGGAGCCTGGCCCAAAGAATTAGACACCACTGAGTGACTAACACACACACACACATATGGCTCTTACCATAGGCCAGGCACTCTTCTAAGTGGTTTACATAGAATAACTCATTGCCTGCTTCCAACAACCCAGCGAAATATATGCTATTTGCTATTAGCCCTCTTTAAGGGACTAGGCACAGCAAGGTAAGGAACTTGCCTCGTGTCCCATAGCTCAAAGCCCTGGGGTTGACCTAAAACCTGAGCTGTCTGGCTCTAGAGTGTTAGCCACTTTTGTGTAATCACAATCACAGAGGCATGTATGCAGTACCAACTGTATGCTAAGCTCTGCAGGTCCTTTCATAAAGGGTCTCCTTTATGGGGGTTGGGCACAGGACAGAGGGGTGCTGGTGTGTTTGGGGGCAAGACCAGCATGCTGTCTGCACGAGTGTTTGAGCAGGGGGTGGGGATTAGGCCAGGAGGGAGGGCAGGGGCCCAGCTGAGCTGGTACAGCCGGTTCCAGGCCCCTGCCAGTCTCACCCTTGTGGCCTGGGCACCACCCCCTCATGCCGCCCCACTGGCGCCAAGGCCAACCCCGTGAGGAGGGTGTGAGGAAAGCCCCCTCCTCTGACTGTGCTGAGTGCCCGGACTAGCAGCTGGGTACTGCCCAGGCCATGGGTTTCAAACAAGCATCCGGCTAAGGAGACTGTGCCCAGGCTTTCCTCATGCCCAGGGGCCCAGGACCTGGGGGACTGGATAAGGAGGAAGTTTACCCACCCCCACCCATGGGTCTCTCTGGGGCTTTTGGCCTTGGCAGGAGGGACTTCTCCTTCTTATAAATAGCCTGGTGACCCCCCTCCACCCTGGCCCCACTGGCCAGCAGGGCCCTCACCAGGAAACTGGGCTGGGGGCTGCCTGTGAGTCAGCCAGTGGGCAGGCCAGGGCGAGAACCCGCAAGTCATAGCACCCAGGCTCCCTTGTCCCTGCCCCTGGGTGTGGACAGGCAGCTGGCAGGAAGAGGCTGAGAATCACGGAGGCCCTCCCCCAGGAACCCCTAGCTTGTCAGCCGTATCCCTCCTTCACCTCTGTGGTTTGGGGGGTCCCTATCCCTCTCCTGGGGAGGAAGCAGCTCAGTTTTCTTGGAAGCAGGAAGGAGAGTCTGTCCTCAGGCTGACTAAGCTGGGCATGAGGGGAGTTTCCCACAAGACTGTTTCTGGTCCCCCCCCACACACACACTGCTGGTGAGGTCTTGGGGGGCCTGAGCATGGCTGAGATCCCGGGTGCCCCATTTATAGCGGATGTGCTGAGAAAACAGGCCCACACCCCACCAGGGACCTAGGCTGCTGAGCTGGGCCTCCTAGGGGAAGTGACAAAGAGCAGTCTGGGAGGGAGGTGGGGGGAGGTGTTTGGAGAGAGTAAGCGCCAGGATCTCTGGGTGGGGGTAGAGAAGGGCTGGCCAGCCCAGAACCCCACAGTACCTCATCATGGTCCAAGGGCGCGCGTGTGTCTGGCTGGCTATGGGTTTGTGTGTGGCTGGCCTGTCAGGGCGTGTGAGAGTGTGTGTGAAGCCTGTCTTCTCAAGGCATGTGTCTGTGTGCTGGCCCAACCCTGCAGGGGTGTGTAGGGCCTGTCTGCTTTGGGTCAGGGGTAGAGGGGGGAGGCGGGTGAGTGTGTCTGTGTGCGTGTGTATGGTCTATATGATATGTTGTATTGTAGCTGGCCTGTATACAGAAGTCTAGGGTGTTCTGGAGTTCTTACTGCTAATCTATTCGTGTCTGGTCTGTACGTGTATGTGTGTCTGTGTGTGAGGTCCATGGCTTGCCTGTGTGAGGTCTGTGTGTGAGGCCTGTGGCTAGTGTGTGTCTGTGACCGTGTGTGTGTGTCCATGTGGGCTCTGTGGCTGGTGTGTATGTGTGCATGTGTTAGTCAACAGGTTCTGTCAGGGTGTCCTTGTGCCAGCGTGTTAATGAATATCCGACTGGGGCCTGTCCATGCTTCTCTGGGTTGGATGTGACTATCTGGCCAGACCGTGTCTGTGAATATGTCAGTCTGTCCGCTTTCATATGCCCAGTCTGTCAGGGGGTCTGACGTGTGTGTTATCAGTGAGGACTTAGTGTGTATCTATAAGGCTGATTTCTGGTGTCCTCAGAGCTTGTCTGAGTATGGATGCAAGCAACTGTGTGTGTGCTGTGGGGGGGTGGCGGCTGGGGCTCTCTGTCATGGTCTGTATGTGTCCTTCCTGTCCTCTCCATACGTTTATGATTGTCTCTTTCACCTCTGAGTTGTCTTTTTGAATTGATCTTGCTAGTGTGTGCACGTGTGTATGCCTTTGTGGCCTTCTCCGGTGTGTCAGGATCTAACACTGTGTCTGAACATCTCTTGTGCACCTCTTGGGGCACTTGCATTGAAAGTGACCGTCCCTTATCTCTGAGTCTATCCACATGCCTGTATTGCCCACTTGTGTCTGTGTGTCCGTCCTGCCTGTTTCTGGCCTGTCACATTTGTCTCAGGACATGCAACTGTCTGCCAGGCTGTGCACTTCTCACCTGAATGTCAATATCCTTGTGTTTGTGCTTGTCAGTGTGTCCATTTTGCCTGTACGCTGAGTTCACTTATCTGTGTTACCTTTATGCTTCTGGCCTGTCAGTATCTTCGTTTGGCAGCATTTCGGTCTTCCTCTTTGGCCTATCCTGTCACCGCGTCTGCATTTGACAGCCGTCTTTACCCAGATTTGTGTCTGACCCTGTCAGTGTGTCCCCGTTTGGCAATCTGTCTGTGGCCAGGGTGACAGGAGTTTTGTGTGTGTAGACTGGCTTTCTCTCGGGGTGACTGTGTATGTGTATGCTCCTTGCCGCCCCTCCGAGTCTGGCTGCTCTGGGCCGTGTTTACTCTGCCCCCAGCCGACTGCTGTCCTGCCCGGGGAGGGGCTGACTCTCCCGTCTGTCCAGCCAGGAGTCCACAGGATGTTCCCGAGACGCTGTCTCCGCCGACATCCCCTCCCTTGGGCCACCCTCGGGTCAGGACCCAGGCGTCCAGGACGGTGGGGGTGGGGCCACAGCTTATGTGGGGGGGGCATGTCAGGGCCCCGGAATGAGGGTGGGGGGGGTGGGGAGGCGACGGGCCCAACAGGTTCCGCCTCATTCCTGCCCCGCCTCTCACTTCCTGGGTGCCTGCCCCGGGCAGGGGGTGGACGGACGGGATGAACCCTATGGCCTCAGAGCGCCTGGGTGGGGCATGGACTGCCCCACAAGGACTCACTTCTGCTGGGCACCCGGCACCCAGGCCTGGGAGACAGGAGGAGCCTGGGTCCTTTTACCGACCAAGCCCCCTTCTCTGCTCCTGTGCCCAGCTCTGGAAACAAAGTTTCCCATCTATTATTCACCTATCTCACAATGCCTCAATAAACTGCTCAAAATTATCCCCCATTTTCAGATGGGGAACCTTGAGAACCAGAGAGCAATGAGGGCAGAGGCAGGATTTGAACCCAACTCTGTACATGCCACCCAAGAGTCCCCCAGTCAGCTCACCAACAGCCTTCCCTCCCCTCTCTAAAAATGGTACGTGTGGGGAGTACGAACCCAGGCCCCCACGAGGCCCGGCTCAAGGGGGCGCCTGGCTCGCTCTGAGTCAAAAGGGGCCCCTGGATGAAATGAATAAGAAAACGGCTTTAACCGTTTCATCGCCAACGGGCTCTGCCAAAACTTCCTGTGGGCTTGAGGGGGAGGGGTTGGGGACTTGGTTCCCGGAGGGTTTTGGGGGGGTAGATACTGCCAATTCAGGGGTGGGGGAAAACGCCTCTAGTGACCTTGGTGAGAGGTGGCTAAGGGAAAACACTACACACCGACCCTCGCTGGAGGGAGAGCCCCACCCTTCAAGCTCCAGGTCCCCAGTACTGGGTTCTCAGCCCCCACTGCCTGGAAGGGGGTCTCAGAGTCCACAGCCCCCTCCCCAGGGGCTTGAGTCACCCACGGGGAAAAGCCGCGAGGGGTGAGTCACGGGGTGGAGAAGGGGGAGCGAGGTCTGCTGTGGCCAGGGGACCCTCAGGCTGGCCTGAGTCACACACGTCCCGGCCTCGCTGACCCCAGCCCCTTCCCCGGAGATTAGGAGCGGGAAGCCCATTATCGGTGGACTGTGGAGTTAAAGGAAGAGCCGGGACGGGGGAGGAAGCACGCGCCCAGGCGGGCGGGAAGCTCCGGTTCCCATGGTA
>NW_011494937.1:2386098-2388371 GCF_000754665.1 Bison bison bison
CCGGCAGGGTGGGGCTGCGCCCAGCGCTCCCCCGCGCGCCCAACCCCCGCGGCTGCCCACGCACGCACGCACGCACACACGCACGCACGCACGCAGCTAGCCTATTTCCACTCTCTCCCCGCGCTCGCAGGCACGACCGCGTCGGGCTCCACGCAGGCAGCGACCCCCGTCGTGCCTCACGTCACGCACGACGCACGCGCCCCCGCAGCGCAGGGAGCGGGGCCTAGAGCAGCAGAGCTCGGGGGTTTTTGACACCCCCGGAGCATGTCACTGCCTTTGCCTCCGCTAAGTACGCTGTCTTGTGTGACTTTGACACCCCCCCACAAGGTCACAAACTCTCGATCTACAGTGTCACACGGATACAAACCTGCCACACGTTGGCACAAACCTTCACTAATCCAGCCAGTCCCGCAGCGAATGCGGGCAGGGTCACATTGTCACACGCCGTTTGTGGTAGGGACACAGACAGGGCCATCTTCATACACAGGTGACATATACACTCCTATAAAGCCACACCAACAACACAAAGATGCAAACAGATAAAGTCTCGGACCTCAGGAATCCAGTTGTCATGCAGCCACTCCCCTCACATGGAGACTGTAGAGTCACAGACACATTGTGGGGACAGACTCGATGGTCATACTGTCCGCGTACATCACAGGGCACAGAAAGTAAGTCAAACCCACAAGGCTGCATACAGGGACACCAGATTGTCTCGGGGACATGGGCAAACCAAGGCCACCCATGACAGCCTCATGCTATCGCAGAAAAACACATGACATAAAGTAGGACACGGTCACAGAAACAAAGGCATACTGAAGTACTGATTATCAGTCATTCACTACTTACACAAAGAATGACACAGGGATATAGACACAAAGGTTTTCCCTGGTAGCTCAGTCGGTAAAGAATCTGCCTGCAGTGCAGGAGACCCCAGTTTGATCCTTGGGTCAGGAAGATCCCCTAGCGAAGGAAATGGCAACCCACTCGTGTTTTTGCCTGGAAAATCCTATGGACAGAGGAGCTTGGCAGGCTACAGTCCATGGGGGTCCCAAGAGCCCCACACGACTTAGCGACTAAACCAGCACCAAGGTCCCATAAAGAAAAACACGTGCCCTAGTCCCTGACAGCACACCCCTCCTCCAAAAAAACCCCACCAAATCACACACGCATAGCCTGTTGTGTAAATTCCCAGGGCCTCAAGACTCACCAAGACACAGGTCGATGCAGACACAGGCCTGTGCACACACAATCACAGACCCACATAGCCGTGAACACATTTCACATGGACTCAGAGATACATATACAGACACGAGGAGGGGAGGGGGTCAGGATGGGAGTCCAGGCAGAATGTCAGTGTCTGGAGTGTAGAAAACCTGCCAGAGTCCCTCATGATATGGGGTGGGGCATGGTGTCCACCCCGAGGCTGTGATCACTTTCCGAGGGGAGCGGCACCATCTCCAACAGTGTGAATTTAAGGGTCCCCATCCCAGCTCTCATGACTGGGTCTCTGCCCAGATGTGAAGGCCAGAGGGGGCGGGCGGGGGTCCAGCTGTGGCCACAGGGAGGGGTTGACTCACCCGCTTCCCAGCAGTACAGCCCAGGCTGGGCCCAGCTGTTCCTGGAAACAGAGGGGAAAGGAGGGGGTGGGGTCCCCAAACCAGCTGGGGGCTGCTGGCCCAGACCAGCATCTCTGTCCTTAATGGAGGCCTTCAGATCATTCCCCAAACTTTGGGGCTCTCTCCATCAAAATGGGGCTTTGAATCTTTTCCCCAAATAAAAGATCCCTGCTTCAGAATGAAGGTTTGTAACCGGTCTCCTTGGAGGGCGCACGGATGCCTTCAACAGCGGGGTTCCCTGTGTCCCATTATTAGGGATTGCTGCTCTTCACCACAGTAGGGAACTCCCTTTCCCCTCCAACATAAGATTCCTTGCCACCCCAAATGGAGGGTTGTGACTCCTTCAAAGTGAGGGTACCCAGACCTTCCTTTAAATCTGGGGACTTTGGGGTCCCTGAATATCTATAACGCCTATAATATCAGGGCAACGTTAAAACAATTCAAGTCCATGCTCCAGATATTTAGATCCCTCCTAAACATCAAGATCCCTGCGGGTCTTGCAAATATTGGGGACCCCACTCCCAATATTTGGCGGTCCCAGCACGTCCCCCGACATTGGGTGACTACATCCTCTCACAAATATTCCCAGCCTCCCAGCCTTGCCACAGCCGTAGTTTCGGCTCACCTTCCATTTCTGCCAGGTGGCAGCCCCCC
>NW_011494937.1:2388471-2388607 GCF_000754665.1 Bison bison bison
CTGGACGGGTGCGGGTAGCGAATAAATGGCAGTTGTTCTCACGCCCGCCGGAAGAAGCCCAGTCCGGAAGCCCGCACTGCCGGCCCTTGTCCCCTTCCTCCCTATTCCTTCCCTCGGCTCTGCTCCCAGAGGATGG
>NW_011494937.1:2388707-2389926 GCF_000754665.1 Bison bison bison
TAGGGAGGGGGTGGTGGGGGTGTAGACGAGCCTCCAAGGTCCCTGCGTGTGTGCGGTCGCACGTTTGAGTGGGCTGTAAGCTGGAGTCTGTGCTAGAGTGATTGTGTTCCCGCGATAATGCGGGAAGAGGGAATGCAGGGAGGGGGTGTTGAGGGGAGCTATTATCATCCTGCCCAAATTGCTGGGGTAAGGGGGGGCGCGGGTAGGAGTCGCCAGAACCAGACTCTAGGTTGCAGGGAGCAGCTCTCCTTCTTTCAGACCTAGACCCACCCCCAAAGCAGAGCCCGCCCCTCCCTCTGGGTACAGCTAATAACCTCTAATTACTACTCATTACCTCGCCCGCCCCGCGGGGGAGGGACTGCAAGGGAACTCAGGCGTCAGAGGACGCCGGCCAGGGCTTTACCCGCCTCCCAGGCCCCCAAGCCGGATCCACCCAGAACCTCTTTCCTCTCTTGCGCACCGGGAATTATGAGAGCCCTTGCTACCTACAGTCGTGGAGATTCCAACCAACTATATAGTTAAATCGCTTAGCGCAGAGCTGCATTCTGTAGGCACTCTATAAATAGTGACTGCGAGTTTATTGTTACGTAGTACTGTTAGCATTTTCCTTTTAAGCCTTCTTCACTGCCCAGGGGTCTCAGAGTAGGCCCGTCGTTTCCCCTCTAGGCTGCGTTCCTGCGGTCCGAGCGCCCCCTGGTGGGCCGAGGCGACCAGGCCGGCCCGGTAATGGGTTCTGAGGCGCAGGGCTCAGAGAGGGGAAAGGGCTGGGAAAGCTTAGTGAAGGACGGATTCAGGGTAGGCAAGTATGTCTGTTCACTACCCAGGACTAACTATCCTGCCCTTGATTTAGGACCCGAATCCCTTTGTCTACCCTTGGGCAAGACTATCAAATCCTTGCCGCTGGGAAGAAGCTTTAGTGTTCCCTAAGTCCATAGAATATGTTATGGCCTGCCCTTCTCCCGCGCAAAGGCTCCGATCATAATGTGGTTAGACAGCAGAATTTCTTTCAGCTGAAGGGAAAGGACGTGAATGCGCCTGTATAACAGGGTGGGGCAACTCCACCTCGGTTGAGGAAAGACGGCGAGGTCTTCACTACCTCAAAAAGAGCTCGGGGAGGAAAAGAGGCGAGGCCACCCTTGGGATGCGCAAGGTTGGCCCAGACTGACCCCTAGCGGCACTACAGGCGCTCAAACGGCTTCCCGGATCCAACATGGCGGGT